>NC_141268.1:3897500-4497500 GCF_054856545.1 Hippocampus guttulatus
GTGTGTGTGTGTGTATATATATACAGTATATATTATATACTATATATATATATATATATATATATACACAAAATAAATTCCTCGTCTCACCCCTCGGGTGGTGTCCGTCCCCCATTCAGCTCGGGTCCTCGACCAGAGGCCAGGAAGCTTGAGGGTTCTGCGCAGTATTCTTGCTGTTCCCAGCACTGCACATTTCTGGACTGAGATGTCCGATGTTGTTCCCGGGATCTGTTGCAACCACTCATCTAGTTTGGGGGTCAGTGCTCCGAGTGCTCCGACCACCACAGGCACGACTGTCACCTTTACCTTCCAGGCTCTCTCCAGCTCCTCTCTGAGCCCTTGGTATTTCTCGAGTTTCTCGTGTTCCTTCTTTCTGATGTTTCCATCACTTGGGACCGCGACATCCACGACAACGGCTTTCCTCTGCCCTTTATCAATGATCACGATATCTGGTTGGTTCGCCATTACCATCTTGTCAGTCTGGATCTGGAAGTCCCACAGGATCTTCACTCTGTCATTCTCCACCACCTTCAGAGGTGTTTCCCATTTTGACCTTGGGGTTTCCAGTCCATACTCCGCACAGATGTGCGGATGCTGCACAGACTATGCCAGCCACCTGGTTATGGCGTTCCATGTAGGTTTTCCCTGCCAGCATCCTACACTCTGCAGTTATGTGTTGGATCGTCTCTGTTTTCCATATTTGTTTCCTTTTTACTATTTTATTTACCTTATTTTCTGTCAAATTATTACTGTATATGTTTTATGTTCAATAAACAAACAAACCAAACCAAAAAGGTGCCTCTTTGCACAACCTACACCTTGGGTCTTCTCTGGTGTGGTATATCTGGGCCTCAATGGCTCTGGTGCTCAGGGCCTGCTCCTGAGCAGCCAGGATGAGTGCCTCTTTGCTGTCCTTCAGGCCAGCCCTGTCCAGCCACTGATAGGGCTTCTTGAGATCAGCCACTTCAGTTATGGTCCGGTGGTACATCCCGTGTAGGGGCTTGTCCTCCCATGATGGTCCCTCTTCCCAGCACCTCATCCTCTGTTCCCCATTGTCTGAGACAGTCTCTGAGTACGTCATCTGTTGGAGCCTTCTCCTTGATGTATTCATGGAGCTTGGATGTTTCATCCTGGACAGTGGCTCTCACACTCACTCGTCCCCGGCCTCATTCCTTTCAGCTTGCGTACAGTCTCAGGGTGCTGGATTTGGGATGGAACCCTCCATGCATGGTTAGCAGCTTTCGGGTCTTAACGTACGGACGGTCTGAATGTCTTCCTTTGGCCGCCTCATCATTCCTGCAGGGTATCTGATCACTGGCAGGGCATAGCTGTTTATTGCCCGGGTCTTATTCTTACCATTGAGCTGGCTTCTTCGAACCTCTGGAGGTATTTGGCCATGGCCGCTTTCCTTGTTGCAAGTTCGAGGTTGCCATTGGTTTGTGGTATACCGAAATACTTGTAGCTGTCCTCAATGTCTGCTATTGTTCCTTCAGGGAGTGAGACCCCTTCAGTGTGGACGACCTTGCCTCTCTTAGTCACCATCCGACTACATTTCTCAAGCCCGAATGACATACCGATGTCACTGCTGTAGATCCTGGTTGTGTGGATCAGGAAGTCGATGTCCCTTTCGCTCTTAGCATACAGCTTTATGTCATCCATGTAGAGGAGGTGAATGGTCGTAGCTCCATTTCTGAGGCGGTATCCATAGCCTGTCTTGGTGATTACTTGGCTTAGGGGGTTCAGTCCTATGCAGAACAACAGTGGGGAGAATGCATCACTTTGGTATATGCCACATTTGATGGACACTTGGAGAAGTGGCTTGCCATTGGCTTCAAGTGTGGTTTTCCACATCCTCATCGAGTTCGCAACGAAGGCTCTTCGGGTCCTGTTCACCTTATAAAACTCCAAGCATTCAGTGATCCAGGTATGTGGCATTGATTCGTAGGCTTTCTTGTAATCAATCCAGGCTGTGCACAGGTTGGTATGTCGGGACCTGCAGTCTTGTGCGACTGTTGTGTCAACCAGGAGCTGATGTTTGACTTCTCTGGTATCTCTACCAATGCCCTCCTGTGCTTCTCTCATGTATTGATCCATGTGTCCACTTACCTTTGCCGCAATGATGCCTGACATGAGCTTCCATGTTGTGGAGAGACAGGTTATTTGGCCGATAGTTGGATGGGACTGCATCCTTTGAGGGATCCTTCATGATCAGGATCGTTCACCCTTCGGTTAGCCATCCTGGGTGAGTACCATCCCTCAGCAACTGGTTCATTTGTGCTGCTCGGCGCTCATGGAGTGCTGTGAGTTTCTTTATCCAGTAGGTGTGGACCATGTCCGGGCCTGGTGCTGTCCAGTTTTTCATATCTGAGACTCTTTCCTGTATGTCTGCCACTGTTATGGTAACTGGGTTCTGTTCAGGGAGGTTGCTGTGCTCCTCTCTCAGGGTCACCAGCCATTGTGCACTGCTGTTATGTGTAACCTCCTTCTCCCACATGCCTCTCCAGTACCTTTCAGTTTCCAGTCTTGGTGGGTCAGCACTTGTGTTAGGACCCTGCTACTGAGCGTACACTTTTGCAGGTTGTGTTGCCAACAGCCTGTTTATTCGTCTGGCCTCATTCTCTTTCGTGTACCGCTTTAGGCGGCTGGACAAGGCTTGGAGCCTTTGTTTGGCAGTTTCGAGTGCTTCAGTTATGGTCATCTGGATGTACCTCTCAGGTATCGGCCTTTTCATCACACCTCTCTGGGCCTCCGACAGTTGACTCACATCTTTCCGATCCGCCTTGATCTTAGCCTCCAACCGTCTTTTCCATGGTGGAACGTATCTCATGGCTCCCATGGTTGCTCTTATAGCCATTATATATATATTTAAATATCAATATCAGTGGCGGATGCTGGCCTGTCAAGGAGGGGAAAGCTCAATTTCGGCCTCCATCATAAAATGTGTCTGTTTATTTAAACATGAGTTTTACTCTCCGTTCCTTTTCAAGAAAATGATCTGTGACCCTGTCATACCAACAAGGCACATTTTCCAGGGACTTAACTGTGGTGATATAAGTCAGCCTGCAAACACAAGCAACGACAATAAAACTCACCAGAAATAAAATATTAATCTGTCGCTCGTCGTTTTGAACAAAGAGAGTGTCGCTAAGATGAATAGAAGAAGTCTCCTGTTCAACTCAGAACAGAATGAGAATTGAAAAATGCTCCCAGGGATGCCAACACCAAAAGATCGGTGATTGGCTCATTTCGCTGTCAATCAAAAAGAGATGAAGCCTCAGACAGATCATCCAATCATCAGGCAGAAAAGCTGAGCGTCCGGGCGAGCCGATACACGGCCACTGTCCATAGACTCCCAGAGACGCTGAGCGTCAGATGGGCGGGACAAAACCAGCATTTATCCAATGACTCGTCTCATTTCAATGCATTGGGACAACCTACACTGAACTCTCTCGACACCCAGCGTCCGCGCGGTTGACGCTCAGCGTCTAGACAGTTTAAAGCACAGTAAAGCTGCGGGAATGAATGAGAAGAGAGTCGCGTCGTAACCAGTAATAAGAAGCTGATTCAGAACAAAAGTGGAGCGCATTGGAGTGCATATTTAGTCAATGACATGTACACACAATTGTATGTCCACACATTTTTTGATCACTTATTTTTTGACATTTTATATCTATATCTATCGATATATATATCTATATATATATATATATATATATATATATATATATATAGATAGATAGATATCTATATATACATATATATAGATAGATAGATAGATATATAGATAGATATATACAGTATATATCTATATATATATATATAATACAGTGATCCCTCACTTATCACGGTTAATGGGGACCGAGACCCCAGTCGGGTTTGCCCCCCCCCCCCTCACCCCAGGGATTTTTGTGTAAGGGTTTGTGGGCACCAGCATGTTTAAAATATGTAAACAGTATTTATACTTTACATATGTGAGACAGGGCGGCCCGGTAGTCCAGTGGTTAGCACGTCGGCTTCACAGTGCAGAGGTACCGGGTTCGATTCCAGCTCCGGCCTCCCTGTGTGGAGTTTGCATGTTCTCCCCGGGCCTGCGTGGGTTTTCTCCGGGTGCTCCGGTTTCCTCCCACATTCCAAAAACATGCATGGCAGGTTGATTGGACGCTCTAAATTGTCCCTAGGTGTGAGTGTGGGCGTGGATGGTTGTTCGTCTCTGTGTGCCCTGCGATTGGCTGGCAACTGATTCAGGGTGTCCCCCGCCTACTGCCCGAAGACGGCTGGGATAGGCTCCAGCACCCCCCGCGACCCTAGTGAGGATCAAGCGGTTCGGAAAATGGATGGATGGATATGTGAGACAAAGACGATAGCAGTACATATATTTACTTAAATCTTTAACTATAAAACCTTATACAGTCATTAACATTCATCAGCATTGCCTTCTGAGAGAAGTGAAGAGACTTGTGCTGGTGGTGTAGAAGGCGGCTCTCATTTGACGGTCTGATGGTGTAGCCACCATTAGCCTCCAGCTAGCTCCTGGCCAGCTATCCCCGCACAGCCGATGTGTTAATGATAACACAATTAATCGGTATTGATGAGAAGGAGGCAAAGAGAGATGTGGTGCTGCTTTCGGACAGGCCCACACCCGCCCCCTCTCTCTCGCTCTCTCTCCTAGCCGTGCACATAGAAACAACAGAAGAGACAGTATGCCAGAGAGTCACAAGCATGATGAGACTCAAGGTGTTGGGCGGGGCTGCGAAGATGCGCAGCCAATCAGTTCACTCGGTGCTGTCATTGGTCAATTTCTCACCAGGAACCGATCATGCGCCTTGAATTAGTGCCCACTGCATATACAGCTCAGGCATGTACAAAAACTCTGAGTCATTCAGCATTTTTTTTTCAATTCACCGAATATTCGGTGGGAGGTCATTCCAGAGAGAGGGACCAGCAACAGAAAAGGCTCGATCCCCTCTGAGCCTCAGTTTAGTTCTTGGTACTACTAATAATGTCTGGTCCGCAGACCTGAGGTGCCGGGCAGGTGTAGTCCTAGCTGTAGAGACCTTATCAATGAAAAACTGAAGGAATCTGTTGCACATCTCGGGTGAAGAATCCGAGCAAGTAGGCAGAGGGGGCTTGAGTACAGAATCTATCGTTTTAAATAGTGCGCGTGGGTTTTGACGGTTAGCTTGAATAGTCCGACAGATATTCTTTCTTGACCTCTTTTACTGTGAGCTGGTAGTTATGCCAGCAGTCTTTCCAAAGTTGATAAGAGACATGCAATAAAGAGAGGTCTACAGGAAAGCACCCTAAACAATCTCCTCGAAACCCGGTTCCAGATGGTCTTTGCAAGCAGATCTTCAAGCACACCATTGAGGATGATAAACTGTCACTTTCTGTCGAAGACGAGATCTCCCTCCAAATCACGAATAAAGAGTTCTCAAAGGATGACTCCAACAGTTCAGTCGCTCCCCTCCCGTTACGGTTTCCTAGGCAACGCTTGCCAAACGACAGAAAGCAAGCCCTCAACCGTCTCCCGTTCCTTCGGCGTACTTTGAAGAAGAAGCCGAGGACGAAAGATCACAATGTAGAATTTTTTTCTTTATTTTCTGAATAGAATACTTTGGAAAAATCCGTGATGCACTGAAACCGTGATAAGTAGCGAAGGATCACTGTGTATGTGTGTGTGTGTGTGTATGTGTATATATATATACATATATATATATATATATATATATATACACACCAAGGTGATGCTCTCTGGCATATACCAAGGTGATGCACTCTCCCCACTGCTGTTCTGCATAGGACTGAACCCCCTAAGCCAAGTAATCACCAAGACAGGCTATGGATACCGCCTCAGAAATGGAGCTACGATCAGTCACCTCCTCTACATGGATGACATAAAGCTGTATGCTAAGAGCAAAAGGGACATAGACTCCCTGATCCACACAACCAGGATCTACAGCAGCGACATCGGGATGTCATTCGGGCTTGAGAAATGTAGTCAGATGGTGACTAAGAGAGGAAAGGTAGTCCGCACTGAAGGAACAATAGCAGACATTGAGGACAGCTACAAGTACCTCGGTATACCACAAGCCAATGGCAACCTCGAACTGGCAACAAGGAAAGCGGCTACGGCCAAATACCTCCAGCGAGTGAGGCAAGTCCTAAGAAGCCAGCTCAATGGCAAGAATAAGACCCGGGCAATAAACAGCTATGCCCTGCCAGTGATCAGATACCCTGCAGGAATAATAAGGTGGCCAAAGGAAGAGATTCAGACCACGGACGTTAAGACCCGAAAGCTCCTAACCATGCATGGAGGATTCCATCCCAAATCCAGCACCTTGAGACTGTACGCAAGCCGAAAGGAAGGAGGCCGTGGACTAGTGAGTGTGAGAGCCACTGTCCAGGATGAAACATCCAAGCTCCATGAATACATCAAGAAGAAGGCTCCAACGGATGACGTACTCAGAGAATGTCTCAGACAATGGGGAACAGAAGATGAGGCGATGGAAGAGGGACCATCATGGGAGGACAAGCCCCTACACGGGATGTACCACCGGACCATAACTGAAGTGGCCGATCTCAAGAAGTCCTATCAGTGGCTAGAGAGGGCTGGCCTGAAGGACAGCACTCATCCTGGCTGCTCAGGAGCAGGCCCTGAGCACCAGAGCCATTGAGACCCAGATATACCACACCAGACAAGACCCAAGGTGTAGGTTGTGCAAAGAGGCACCTGAGACGATCCAACACATAACTGCAGGGTGTAAGATGCTGGCAGGGAAAGCCTACATGGAACGCCATAACCAGGTGGCTGGCATAGTCTACCGAAACATCTGTGCGGAGTATGAACTGGAAACCCCAAGGTCAAAATGGGAAACACCTCCGAAGGTGGTGGAGAATGACAGAGCGAAGATCCTGTGGGACTTCCAGATCCAGACTGACAAGATGGTAATGGCGAACCAACCAGATATCGTGATCATAGATAAAGGGCAGAGGAAAGCCGTTGTAGTGGATGTAGCGGTCCCAAGTGATGGAAACATCAGAAAGAAGGAACACGAGAAACTCGAGAAATACCAAGGGCTCAGAGAGGAGCTGGAGAGAGCCTGGAAGGTAAAGGTCACAATCGTGCCTGTGGTGGTCGGAGCACTCGGGGCAGTGACCCCCAAACTAGATGAGTGGTTGCAACAGATCCCGGGAACAACATCGGACATCTCAGTCCAGAAATGTGCAGTGCTGGGAACAGCAAGGATACTGCGCAGAACCCTCAAGCTTCCTGGCCTCTGGTAGAGGACCCGAGCCGAATGAGGGACGGACACCACCCGAGGGGGGGTGAGACGAGGAATTTTATACTGTATATACCTGTATATATACTGTATATATATATACACACACCTGAGATTGCAGGTTCTCCTCGTGCCTGTGCAGGTTTTCTCAGGGTATTGCATTTTCCTCCCCACATTCCCAAAACACGTATGGTTGATTGAACACTCAAAATTGTCCCTCAGTGTGATTGTGAGCGAAAATGGCCATTTGCCTTTGTGTTCCCTGGATTGGCTGCAGACCAGTTCAGGGTGTAACCCGTCTAATGCCCGATGACAACTGTGAGAGTCTCCAGCACACCCCGCGACTCTTATGAGAATAAGCGGATCAGGAGATGGATGGATGGATGGATGGTACATCCTGAACTGGTTGCCAGCCAATCGGAGGCCACACACAGACAGACAACCATTCTTGTTCAGAATCACACCGAAGGCAATTTGGAGTGTCCAATCAACTTTCCATTCAAGTTTTTGGAATGAGGGAGGAAACCTGAGTACCTGCAGAAAACCCACGCAGGCACAGAGAGAATATGCAAACTCCACGCAGGAAGGCCGGAGCTGGAATCAAACCCTGCACCTCTGTACTGTAAGGCGGACGTGGTCACCAGTTGGTCACCACACACACACACACACACACACACACACACACACACACACACACACACACACACACACATCATCTCTTATAATTTTTCAAGATGACCCAGTTCATTTGGTGTGCATGTTTCTGGGACGTGGAAGTGTGTAAGGAAGCCTGATCACCCAGAGAAACCCCAAGCACAGGGGAAGCGCACGTAAACTCCACCCAGAAAGGCCAATTAGAACTTTGAATGTCAGACCTGTGTGGCCGCGACCACTATTTCACTGTGCTATCCAAAACACTGATTAGTTTGAAAATATTCCATGATTCAATAGGAGAATCCCAGGCAAAATAAAGGGAAAAGAAATAAACAGAATGATGCTTTAATGATGTGGCAAAGTTGTCATGCAAGTTGAAACTTAATGTCTAAATAAATGGTTCTGAGTCAACCATATGCTACTGACAACTCTTCTACGGGTCCTGTTTACATCGTGTCTGGCAACTGCTGTGATCATTTTAATATGCATTCCTTAGTGCAGTTATGTTCATGTAAAGCTTGCTCTAGCATCTCCCTGCAATCACACAACTTCACAGAAAATTGTATTTTGTCGCTCATCTTGTAGGTATCAGAACATCTTTTATGTCACATCGTAATTGTGTGAGAATTGACTTAATTTTTGCTAAATATTGCTCGACATTTTATTTCATACTGGAACATAATGAAAGTGTTGGTAAATTATGTTACGAGTGCAGTATTGTGATAAAATGGGCATGCCACTATTTTCTATTTCTCAACAGCTCTGAAAATCAACTCGGCCCCCTTCGCTGTGTCGCTTGGCCATGAAAACGTGATTTCACACCACGTCCTGTGTCCCAGTGACCCCGTCACTCTACAAACCGCCAACCAGTAATCCCATCTGACTCTCCAACTGAGCGTGAAGACATCACAAAACAAAGTCCTCCTTCCTCACATGACAACAGGCGGCACCTCCCGCCTGCCTCCCACACGCACCTGCCACCAACACACAATCACACACATCCCAGCAAGGTAAAAATAAAATAAAACAGATAAAGCGCCACACCCCACAGGCCTCCCACCTACATCATTTCTCTGCTTGACATCCTTCCAAAGGACAAGAGAAAAAATAAACGGTTAAATGTATCCCTCAAAAATTCACCTTCTACAGAACTTTGTAGGTATGTTTGTTTGAATAAAACAAGACAACCTATGTCTATTGTGTTTTTCATGTTAATCCACCTCTTCAATTGGATTTATCTTTACAAAATACAAAATTGACAGTGGGTTCAAAGAAGCAGGTCATCCTCCGAATATAGGTGCCATTAATCTACTCTACACCAAGTAAAGTCAATGCAGCATTTAGGCCAGGGGTGTCAAACTCATTTTTGTTGTGGGCCACATTAAGGTACCGTTTCCCTTGGAAGGCCGTTATGACTGAAACCATCTAAAAAAAGCCAACACTAACGGTTTATTCAATGGTTGTTTAAGTTACTGTAATGAGGAGTTTGGTCACAAACAATGCTTACAATGTCTCTAATTTATTAAACATGAGAATTTTTAATTTTGGTAGAGATTTTAGCGAGCATCATGGAAGTTGATATGTTTGATTTGCTTTCGTGGGCCACATAAAATGGTGTGGCGGGCCAGGTCAGGCCCCCAAGCCTTGATTTTGACGCATGTGACTTAGGCCACAGGTTGTGTTTCAAAACAATTATGGTTATAAAGCTGCTAACCGAGCATTATCAGACAACATAACTTCATTATGAACGAGGGTTCTAGCACTTTAAAAATGGGCAAAGAAACGTTTAGGCTCAATTCGATCTCTCTCAATCTCAAGCTTCATTTGAGCTACCAGGCATCTTGAGAAATGTCTTCAAAAAGTGATGATGATTTCCAGCTCACATTAAGCACATCGTTCACATTACCATCCATCCTCTCTGTCAGTTAGACTCCGACAATCTTTCTCACTGTCAGTAATTTACCTCCGTGCCTCTCTGGTTGGCTTACAACAAATCAAATCTCATATCTATCTATCGAGATAGATAGATAGGCAGATCTCGATCTCTCTCTCGCTCTCTCTCTCTCTCTATATATATAGTGTGTATATATATATAGTGTGTATATATATATATATTAGAGCTGAGAATATATATACAGTATGTATATGCACACCCTTGTTGGACATTTGTTTAAAAAATATATCATTTTATATGTGGTTTAATAATGTAAACATTCGTATAAATTTGTGCAAAATGGCAAAGTAGAAATCATGTGTTGTCAGAATTAACCCTGTCTGATTTTACTCAGGCGGCCCGGTAGTCCAGTGGTTAGCACGTCGACTTCACAGTGCAGAGGTACCGGGTTCAATTCCAGCTCCGGCCTCCCTGTGTGGAGTTTGCATGTTCTCCCCGGGCCTGCGTGGGTTTTCTCCGGGTACTCCGGTTTCCTCCCACGTTCCAAAAACATGCATGGCAGGCTGATTGAACACGCTAAATTGTCCCTAGGCGTGAGTGTGAGTGCGCATGGTTGTTCGTCTCTGTGTGCCCTGCGATTGGCTGGCAACCGGTTCAGGGTGTCCCCCGCCTACTGCCCGAAGACGGCTGGGATAGGCTCCAGCATCCCCCGTGACCCTAGTCAGGATTAAGCGGTTCGGAAAATAAATGAATGAATGAATGATTTTACTCATTCATTTCATTCTCTTTCTCCCCTGTGGTTGGTGCTCCCTTCTTCTGGAGGTGTGACACTGGTGGCGCCATTGTTGTGAGGCCACGGATGGTGCTGTTGGGAACAGATCATTATGCTTGTTGTTAATGTCACCAATTGAGTATAACTGGTGTTGATTTTACTGTTGTTATGACCATTGTGTTCTTGTCCCTCCAATTGTCACTAAATCGCTCTATTGCGTTCTCACCCTCTATTGGCCCTCCCTCTCTCTTCTCTGTCTCTCCATCTCATACCTTTTATGGTTGTGCAGATCTTCTCATCGACTTAAGTGTGTCACTTGCGCACCTTCATGAAATGTCTGGGTGGAGCGGCCCTAAAATTAAGGCATTCTCTGTTTGCTGTATACCTCGCCTGAGCCACTTGCGTGCTTTCCTCTTGCACACTCCAGACACTGTCGTAAATCCAGCTCCCCATGAAGGTGAAACATCATATTGCATGTTTTGAGCCCTTTCATTTGCTCTGACAGCTGACGGTAGGTGATGTCTGTCACTGGCCAACTCCGATGATTTGTGCTGATGTGTGGATGGGATAAACGCTCACTGACTGCCCAATGTCACCTGACCACAGTTCACCAATGGCCCAACATTGACACAATGTCACATTAATTGGTGAAAAAGGATCATCACCATGTGACTTTTTAATCACATGCTGATGGGGGCTTGGAGTTTGGAAGCACCGATCACCAACAACTGAGGGGGTTTTTTTTCCATTTTTTCCGAACCGCTTGATCCTCACTAGGGTCGCGGGGGGTGCTGGAGCCTATCCCAGCCGTCTCCGGGCAGTAGGCGGGGGACACCCTGAATCAGTTGCCAGCCAATCGCAGGGCACACAGAGACGAACAACCATCCACGCCCACACTCACACCTAGGGACAATTTAGAGCATCCAATCAGCCTGCCATGCATGTTTTTGGAATGTGGGAGGAAACCGGAGCACCCGGAGAAAACCCACGCAGGCCCGGGGAGAACATGCAAACTCCACACAGGGAGGCCGTAGCTGGAATCGAACCCGGTACCTCTGCACTGTGAAGCCGACGTGCTAACCACTGGACTACCGGGCCGCCCGTTTTTTTTCTTCATTTATTTAAATTACTTGATTGAATGTGGTGTGATGCATGCAATGCATCGACTGGCAACCCAATCAACTGCCACTCGCTTTGCACTGGCTTCAAACTTGCCTCAAGTCATGAGCATGGTATTGTGACAAAGTTATTTGTAGGTTTATTAAAAACTGCATGCAAAAACATATGCTCCTTCAAAGTAGCCTTTTAGAAGAGCCACGCACTCGTCACTGGCAATAATCATAAGAACTTCTGGATCAGCTACACAAGTTAATTTTGCATTCAGACTGTATTTCCAAATAGATCTCTATAGAATTCACGTCTCATGAAAACCCAACGATCTGGAAATTAGGACCACTGTCAGACTTGGCAGAGTCACGCGTAGTGGTTGCGCACAAAAATAACAGGTGTGTCAAAAGTCCGGATGAGAGCATTGGCAAACGTTGAAAGAGCAATAGCCAGGCGTGAAAATAAAACATACCCAACAAAAATAAGATGTAGGCAGGAATAGAAAAAGCTGTCCCAAATCTAACTCTACCATCGCATCTCTCTAAACTGCCAAGGTTTCATTTGCATCATTGTTTCTCCCTCACTACAAATTTGTGCTATTTTTTTCTTTTATGCCTTACAAAAAATCGATAAACGCTCAATCGAGGCTAGAATTCTATGTCACTTCATAAGAAGTTCATTTATTTTCCTCCTTCGTAACCAATTACCATCGGAATTCAATTGCATGTCAGAAAAGTCACATTGTAGCAGTACATGTCCAAGCATTCGCAATAAAGACACAAAGAACATTATGATGAGTCTCATACTAAACTTGGACCTAAACCTAACTATAATATTGTTTCTGTTACAATTAATGGTATTGAACTATTCCGCGATAAGCACATATATTATGGACACGTTTGAGAATACCGAGTGCATACTGATTCACTCCAACTGTACAGAAACTCAGAGAGTGGCTCAAATTTGTCGTTTGGTTATTCAGAGTGCACCGGAAATGGAGTACCAATGCACACACACGAGGCGTTCCGGCTGGGGACATGGTGTGCCCTTTTGTCACCTGATATTTTTCTTCAGAACAATGGTTCTCAAATAGGGGTAACGTGATGGATCCGTAAAGGAACTTCAGGGGGGTACATGAGATATTAAAATCTGTTTAAAAAGGAGCACCCATGCAAAAAAGAACCTTGATAACAGCAGTTGCCTCTCCGCCACCAACAATGACAAAGATCCTCAGTGAAGCACAAGCCGAAATTGCCTCACTGAAACATCTCACTAAATCTTAAAAACGTTCAGTTCAATGCAACAATACAACAAGTGCCCAGTAAGGCGTAGAGCATATTCACAAATACGCTAAACTCGACCATTGCCCCGGCATGAAAATGATGATTCACCATTTTCCTGGCCGGGCACAGACAACTTTCTGTTTCCAACCTGTCCGTGCGCTGGACCGCCCAGACAAACACAACATGGCCTCAGACACGATAGACTTAATTAATGTGGGCCCAAAAATGAAGTTGGGCCCGTTTTTAAGTGGAGCGCAGAGGTGCCAGACCACCAAAATAGGGCAGCAGATGGTTTTCACCGAACTGAAAAGGGGAAGCTCCTTTTAGCCCGCATCAAATAACATCAAGTTCTGTGTTTTCATAAACCATCCCCGTAAAACTGTCACACATTTAGTTTCTAGGACTGATTCCTGTGTGAATGATAACAATCTTTGCAAAGTCTTCACCGCATGCTGCCCAAAAAAAGTCTGCTCTGTTCATTTCACTTCCTCGGAACTTTTAATAAGACTGACATGGTTCTTAATAAAGGTGGATGTGGAACCTCTGTGAATAAAAGCCAATATGCCAGGAATATCCAATCCCCAGCAGCCAGGCTATTATGAGCACATGAATGCCTCTACACTGGATGACTTGATGGCTGCTAAGAAACTGCACCCACGCTTTAGTGCACTGGCCTCTCGTGTTGCTGTTCACCTTGATGCGACACCCACACGAGTGTGGGATGTAATGTTTGTGTTAAATGATGGCATGGGTAGAGTCAAGGGTGTTGAGTTGAACAGTCATCGCCAACGAGATGTTTCCCTGAATAACGATTGGCATGTTTCTGCCTTCAGGGCCTCCACTTCAAAAGTGTTTATCTCCAAATCCTTTTGAGGATTAGTTTGAGCACAGAGGCAGAGCTTTGGACAGTCACTTTATTCCTGATGCTCAGCTGCTGTTCATTTTTCTCCAACAGGGGACATTAGTTGACCCCCACGCCATGACTGCATGATGAACGATCTTCCAGGCAAGTTGGGTTCGATCTTTTTTTTATAATTGAGAGACGGACAAAATGATTCTGTCAACTTCATCCTGCTGCTGCCATCATGTTCTTCATCAGACCATTATAGAGTCCACCCTAGAAGAAGAACATGCCACTAAGCCCCCTAAATTTCATAGATGAGCATCAAACCCTATGTTAGGATAATAAGCAGAGCCTTTCTTTTCCAAAGCTTAAGCTTTTCCATCACTTTGGGCAAGTTTCATCCTTGTCTGAGCAGTTTATAAAATCTTCCACCATCATTTTTGAGTTGTTTACATCAATGGGTGTATCCTCTCAAAAGATGAGCTGAAGTCTTGTGAGTTTTGCAGGAGTGCGATTTAGGGGAAGTCTTAACAATTCGGCACGGTCTGAGGCACCCAAGCATCAACGTCTTCATGATTTCTACCCACTGCGTAATGACAAAGCTTTTTACCTTAAGCTTTAACTTCTAGCTTTTTTTTAAAGATCTTATCACTGTAATCTACCTCTATTGATTACCAAATTAAAGCAAACATTACCACACACTGTTTTCACGGGGAACCGACAGCACACTGTGTCCACTAGCCCCCACCCATAGCCATTGTATGTACATACTCACTGAAATAACTCACACAAACATGAATCACTGGCACAAACCCAGCTTGAGCTCAGCAGCATGTCAGTGCCATATCACCAGCTGAAGTGGATCCGCCGACCCCCTGCGTGTACTCAGTGTGACTTACAGCCCAGGATAAGAGATCCTTAAGCCTTCCTTCCTTCCTTTACCACTGTCCTCCTCCCCAGCATCTAACCTCAACGTCTAAAGTACTTTTCGAGGATTTAAGGATGAGACTTTCGGTGGTTGAAAAACAAATAAATAAATAATATGTTCACGACTATGTCGATTGTGTAATCATATCCTTGTCACCAGTGTACAGTCATTTCCGAACCGCTTTATCCTCACTAGGGTCGCGGGGGGTGCTGGAGCCTATCCCAGCTGTCTTCGGGCAGTCGGCGGGGGACACCCTGAATCGGTTGCCAGCCAATCGCAGGGCACACAGAGACGAACAACCGTCCACGCCCACACTCACACCTAGGGACAATTTAGAGTTTTCAATCACCCTGCCATGCATGTTTTTGGAATGTGGGAGGAAACCGGAGTACCCGGAGAAAACCCACGCAGGCCTGGGGAGAACATGCAAACTCCACACAGGGAGGCCGGAGCTGGAATTGAACCCGGTACCTCTGCACTGTGAAGTCGACGTGCTAACCACTGGGCTACCGGGCCGCCTCACCAGTGTACAAAGTGAATTTAAACCGAAGCCTTTAATATACTGTCCAAACCCCTAATTGTGTCATTCTGAATCCCACAATCTCCTCATAAATGAAATTTCCTGCTCTGAGTGAAAAGGTACAAGATGCAAAGTAGCCGAACATGGACACCATCTTTGTGGAGAGTTGGAAGAATCTTCCACTTGAAGTGAATAAATAGAAATAAATAATGGCAAATCTAAATGTAAACATCCAGTACCCTTAGCACAAAAAAGTGCTGTAAATCATTACATAAAAACTTCTAAATATTGTAACTATATGAGTACACATTATTTATATTCAATATCTTAATTCATAATTATTATAAATCAATTATCATAACTATTGTTGCGACATTCTGCTTTTCCCATCAGCGAGTCACTCGCATTATTTGGCACAGTTTCTACATCAGATGGCCAACCCACACATTTGAAAAATTTGCTTTATTTGGGCATGGGACTCACTGTTGATTGGGTATTGGGGTACTGGTTGGGAATTGAAGCCACACCGTCTGCACAAAAGGCAGCAGTGTGTACCACTAATTACAGAGACCTTCAATATTTCAGAATACTTGTTTGTACTGTATATAGACAGCAGTGACTAAAACAAGGGGAAGATTATTGTGTATTTTGGTGATGCCAGCACCCCCAGCGTTACTGGTTTGCAAGCTAGTAGACACGTGCACACATGGCAGCTTGTAGCTCGTTGAGAAGTCGTGGTCCCTGCATGGCTCACTCTTACGGGTCAATGCACAGGTCGAGCGGAACCAGCTGCTCTTTTCACACAGGGAACGATTGATGTCTTCATTAGTTCATTTTCAATTGAAGGAAAGCAGGCAGGTTGAGCGCAACAAACCTGACAGTGATTTTATCTCCCATTTTCCCAAACAACATCACACATTTTGATCCTGTCGTGTAGTACATTTTAAAAACAACACAATATTTTCAAATGAGAAAATCAATTCATTTGTTTGCTTTGGAGAATCGTAAAACAAAACATTTCATATATACAAGAAGCCAAACAACAGCATAAATGCATTAAGAAACAAAAATGACGAAGGCTTAAGAGTAATTGCCATGTCATGGATGCAAGGAATTCCAAAATAAGTTCTACATGTACTGCTCAAAAAAGGAGTGTTAAGAAGAAAACTTGTTAAATACCCACCCATAGCTCACATGTATATATCCATCCATCTATTTTCCGGTCCACTTTATACTCACAAGGGTCGCGAGGTTTGGGGTGCTGGAGCCTATCCTAGCTGCCTTCAGTCATTAGGAGGGGGACATCCTGAACCGGTTGCCAGCCAATTGCAGGGCACACAGAGACGAACAACCATCCGTACCCACACTCACACATAGGGGAAATTTGGAGTTTTCAATACTGACATGCATGATTTTGGAATGTGGGAGGAAACCGGAGTACCCGGAGAAAACCCACGCAGGCCCGGGGAGAACATGCAAACTCCACACAGGACGGCCGCAGGCGGAATCGAACCCTGCACCTCTGCACTGTGAGGCCGACGTGCTAACCAGTCCACCATCGTGCCGATGAGTGAGTGTGTGCGCCGATGGCTGTTTGTCTCTGCGTGCCCTGTGATTGGCTGGCAACCGGTTCAGGGTGTCCCCCGCCCACTGCCCAAAGACAGATGGGATAGGCTCCAGCAAACCCCGCGACCCTTGTGAGGATAATGGAAAATGGAAGGATGGATGGATTATATTGATGTGTTCAGCATTCTGCTGAGCAACGTCTCTTAAATTGTGCTCTATTTAATCAAAACCTTTTATTAAAACAGAAAATGGAACTCAATGAGACTGAGATCTCTTTTTTAAAGGTGATCTGGCCAAGCCGGAGTACAGTTAATGTTCTACAATATCAATACAGAACATAACAGAACACAGTCTACGTAAAAGTAAACACAAAATCATACGTAGTACAACAGAGTACAATTACAATAAGAACCCTGTCTGTCTGTTTGACTTCCACTCAACCAGAAAGTGGAGCAATGCTAACCAAAATTTAGAAAAGTGAGGCACAACAAAACAACAGAAGTCTAGCAATCTGCAAAACCAGGAGGACAATTTACAAAGTCAATGGACAGAAATTCAGCAATTAGTTGAAACCTATACAAAGAGAGTTCTTAAAACATCTCTCATTGATTGTATTTGTAAAATGCGCAGGCAGAGGAACTGTACAATACTGTTGGTAGATGAACCCAATCGATTTCAATTTTTTGTGTAGGAGTGATTTTATGCCGTAAAGCTAATGGTTCCACTGATATCGGCGGGTCATCATCTCTGGAAAATGTAAGCTCCCCTAAGTGATCTCATTCACAGCCATTAGAGGCAGATTATCATCAGTGTAACATTAACCTGATGAATAACACAACCTTGTTAACCCAGTATGAGGATAAAGACACTAATGTGTTTTTAGGCCATAAATTAAGCTAGCACATTAATGTGGGTGGTTGAGGAATGCGTCTAATTAATACCTTGAGTAAACTCAACTAGCAAGGGACCAAAAGGGGGTTGAATTTATGGAGCACAGGACCAGTCAAACCCACGTTTGCTCCCATTCAGCATGACTTCCACTCCCGTACCACTTCAGTTTTGGAGGTCAGCTACATCCGTGGTCCCCAACCCCCGGTCCGTGGGTCATTTGGTACCGGGCCACACAGAAAGATGTTACATCCGTCTACAGCAGGGGTGCCCAAACCTTTTGGACCGAATATCGACTTTTTGATCAACCAACCTCCCGCGATCCACCCATTACCGCGCACGCACATACACACGCACGCCTTGATGAGCAACAGCCTGACACGGAGGCATGCAACGCGCTTTTGCAGCCTGTTAACTATCATAGCTCACACGCGCCGTTTTAAAGTGCTTCCCTCGGCCCTCTAGATTCCTATTCTTTGTCCGTACCCTCTTTGAATTGTACACAAAACAAACTCTGAATGAGAACAATGATAATGATAAAAGATATAGCGCAACAGCTCTGATCAGAAGCTGCAATTGCAGACTGCTGAGCGCAAAAAACTTGCGGTGACACAGGTCACGCGCCACCGGAAGATTAACCTGCTTTATTTTATTTTAATTTTTTAATACGATGCATCCATCCATTTTCCGATCCACTTTATCCTCACAAGGGTCACCGGGCGTGCTGGAGCCTATCCCAGCTGTCTTCGGGCTGTTGGCAGGGTACACGCTGAGTTGGTTGCCATTTTTTAACACTTTTTGTGAAAATGAGACTGACAGGATGATTAGGGTGCAGTGTACATTAACACAAAAAAGATATTATTAACATGCACAAAGACACACAAATGGTTGTTTTTTTTTCCTCCTCTCCACCCCTCTTGATCGACTTGGGACCAGTCAGCGATCTAACGGTTGATCGCGATTGACGTAATGGGCACCCCCGGTCTACAGTATGCCACTCTTGACGTAGGTCAAGGCGCGCTTCTCGTGATAGGTTACCGCTAAAATGAAACCTAGGAGCTAGTAAAATGACGTCTTTGGACAGTCATTTTGATAGCTCCAATCAGTGAAGGGTGGGCGTGTATATATACATATATGGAGAGAGAGAGAAAAGGCGGACATGAGTGAGGACAGGCATGCGGTGTGATGAAAAACACTGTGAAACATCCATTTGCTTGATAAAATAAACAAGCCAAGTTTACTACGGTGCCAAATGGCAGTTTCTCCAGCTGCATACAAATTCTCAACTCAAGAAGGCATGCTGAGCGAGGCACCTGAAACCGTCTCAACTCTCATTCATTGTGCAGGGTGAGTCAGTGGTTTTCATGTGGTGCCGAATGTCGGCCACTGGTTTTACTGCGTTCAAAATTTGAATCACCGTTGAATGGCGACACAAATTTGCAGATGTAACAGTCAGTCAAAAAGGCACAACAAAAAAGAGATTTAAGCATAAGCATAAGTCAGCCGGCGAACGCTTGCGAGTGTTTGCGTACGTACTGAATGTTGGTTTTCCGTACACATAACATGCCCAATTTTCGGACCCCACGCAAACATTCGGACATATTTACAAAGGAGCATCATTTTCAAAGTTGTGGCGTATGACGAATGAAACACAATTTTTAACAAAAAACTATGCAAACGGCAAACTGTGTCAATGGAGGGAAAGGAGAAATCACCGTAAATGCAGCACTCATCTAAAATTAACCATGAAAATAATTACTGGTTTGTGTGTGAAGACATGAAGGTTTGGTTGAATTATCTTGAGTGGTTTGGCCACAGCAGCATGTTGAATAGGGAAAGTTATAGAATTCGACTTCCATAGAGTACGTGTGACTTTTTGACCTCCATTTTCATAACCACTGAAGTGACCAGCATCGAAATTCGTAACAACAGTTATGTTGGGAGTAAGGCCTTTGAAATGATACTGTTTTTCCCACATACTGAAAAAGGGAGTATGTATGCAGTCTATTTGATTTCCCTTACTCCTAATTTTCACATCACATACTTGGCTTATTTGAGATCATGTCATGTTGATGTTAACAACATTTTTCCCATGCAGTAGTCCTGTAGGCTTATCACCAAAGAAGTCAAGTGATAGCGGTGGAAGTGGATGGAGCGGTGGTGAGGTGAGGGTACCGAGTAGCCCATGGACGAAGAGTAGCACACTTCAGAGGGATCTGCTTCTTTTAGCTTCTACACAAAGTGTTCAACCATTGATAAAGTCTTGAACTCCTTGCCAATGTACTAAAGTACTATAAACCTCATCAAATGAGAGGCAGCTTCCTCCCCCAACGTGGCAACCTTTGGCCCTCTACACAATACGTTCCATAAATCAACACTGGCAACAAATAACATCACAATCATTCAGTAATGGATTGTACCTCTCACTTGGGGGATGAGCAATCCATTAAAATTCAATTTAACTCACACACTTATTTCTCCAAACAAGTAAAAGCGCCAGTCATCATTTTGTGATGCTAAGAGAGACTCCAGCACTTCTGGTCTTGGGAGATTGATGAGAACAGAGATTAACACTTGATTTTCAACCCCACTGGAGATAGCCAGACCATAATGAGATAAATGGACTGAAAAGTGAGTTCAGGAAAAAGAAAAGAAAAAAAAAGAATACGGAGAGTGAAAACATGAGATTACAAGTAAGAATGAAGACTGAGCACTGTTCATCACCATCTTTCGGGCTCTATGCATAGGTAGTGGATCGCTATTTTACCCGATGTCAGGAAAACTGCTGATGTTTGACAAATTGACCTTCTCAGTCCTAAAACAACATTGGCTATGTAAGATCATCTTTTCTAAACCCACACAACTCCCGAATTTTTAAATAGACAGTCCTCAAAATTGTATTTATTTTTTTAAACATTTAGACTGTATTTGGAAAGATCATGCACCCAGGGAAGGTTTAGGTGATATATTTTGCAAATGATTCATTGGAGGCATCCAGTTATGCAGTTCCCCTTTATAATACAGTGGAAGATCTACTTCCGAAATTAAAAGGTTCTGGAAGAAATTTCTTAACTAGAAAATTTTGTAAGTAGAGACGCGTTTTCCACGTAAAAGCCCTAATCCGTTCCAAGCCCCCCAAAATTCAGACATAAATGTTTTCTAAACTGACATGTTACAAACTACAAAAGCTTCCGTGCCCCCCATCACAGAAGCGAAAGGTTGTGCGGACCTCACAGGAACGTGTTTGGGGACCACTGACTTAAATGGTTGAACTTGACTCAGTCAGAGTTTGCGGCTCAAATTGTAAAGCCATTAGCCACATCTAGTACTCAATGTTTATAATCTCATCTCATTAGGGGGTGTGCCCAATGAATATTCAGTATTTGCCTGTTTCATGGACAACCCGAGAGAAGATGAGCTTCTACACAGGCTTTGCCAGAGTTAGCAATTTTAAATATAATCTTTATTTGTAGATATCTGTATTTGTGTACTTGTATGCCAACTCGAAGAAGAACAGGCCTGGACGGATGCAAAAAAAAAAAAAAACCCAAAACCATTGGACATACTGTAAGTACTCCGAAACTGCAGCCCCAGCAACTTTACAATTTATCCCAATGGCTGAAATATGATGGTGGGAGGGCAAAAAACAAGCTCAAAATATAACTTACTTTTAAATTATGATCACTTTGACTTCAATTAGATTTGTGTTGTGGTTTTTCTTTTTTTGTTTAATTTGAGACACACTTAATGTGACATTAAAATGAAATGGTCATGCAGGGAGAGCATACAAAGGAATGAACCAGTGAACAGAACAGTTATTGGCATCAAAAATTGTGAGGAAAAAAAATTGAGGATTAAGGATTATTATAAAAATCCTCATCCTTGACCATTGTCGACACTGGTGTGCATGTTTTCACTTCCTTAAGCAGTTTTCGTTCCAAAATAGCTTACATTTCAAGGTTGAGCTGCACTAATACAGACTTTAAGAGTTTATATCTTGCCAAAAAATATAATCTGCCTGGGGATACAGTGTGTGTACTGTATCCCGGCATGATACATTCCTCTTCTTTGAACACTGCAGTGGATTGGGAGAGGCAAAATAAATTCTACTGATGTCTTGAAATAGTTGATAAGGTAACAAAATGTTCTACTCCAGTTATCAGGTGAAAATAGAGCTTCTATTTTCGTATGAAGCGCAATTAGAACACATCGAGTCACTTATGCAGCGGTCCCCAACCTTTTTTGCCCCACGGAACGGTTTAATGTGAGACAATATTTTCACGGCCGACCTTAAAGCTGTGGCAGATAAATACAACAAAATAATATGATATGACCTGCATGAAAACGGTGGTATTTTCTTGACATAATAATAAACACGAATCATGACACAAGTAATGTCGTCTCTGGCCGCAACACTCCCTGGTCTGCCTTCAAAGTAAGATACAACGCAAATTCAAAGTGCATGAAAAATACGACTCACCACAATGCTGAATCAGTGGGAGCCCCGAGCTTGTTTTTCTGCAAACAGGTGGTACCATTCCGGGGTAATAGGACACAATGACACCTGAAGTGTGTGGCGTATGTCCAGTCTGCTTCGCAATTTTGTTTTGGTCGCCTTTGCTGCAGAAAACCCCACTTCACACAGGTAGGATATAGCAACAATGTTTTCAGTGCTGTTGTGGCGATCTCAGGTTATTCAGCCATGATTTTGATCCAGAACACCAACAGAGTTGTCTCGAACATACTTTTAAAGCCGCCGTCATTTGCGATCTCCAGCAGTGGTTTGTTCATTTTGCGAGCTCCTGCTTTTCGTTTTAGCATAACCAATCAGGTGACTGAGAAGCGCGCCTTGACGTGCGTCAAGAGTGACATAGACGGATGCAACCGTATTTTTTCAAAATAAAACTGAATAATGTAAGTTATTTATTCTTTCTGTGCGGCCCGGTACCTAATGACCCCTAATGACTTTTCAACTTCCGTGCCATGTCTTCTTCTGGGTCCAAATTCAACTCCTCACGTGACAGTTTGTTTAAAAAAAACATAATGTGTTTATGCCGAGACACTTGCTGAATACCAAATGTCTTCTGGATCAGAAAATAGTTGAGTTGAGCAGAGCTTTGTTCCACTGAAGTCAGAGTGTTGAACATTTCTGTGGGAACTGTCACCAATCATATATCTTTCACGCTTGCTACACTAACAGTCACGACCGGAAGACTGCATATTCATAACTGGACCATTTAATGGCCCCAGAAAGATCAACATACAGAACACAGTATCTGTGTAGCCTTTTTCTGTCAGATGTGGAAGGTTGTCTAATCCAGGGGTGTCAAAGTCAAACGGACGGAAGGCCAAATAAAAAAATTTGCTCCAAGGAGAGGGCCTGAGTGAGCGAATGTCCATTAAAAAAGTTTTAAATGACTGCATATAGTTTAATGAACCAAAGTGAACCCACTGAACAACGAACAAATATATTCCAATATGATCAGATAAAGCAACAATCTGATGGGTCTGTCAGTCATCTTTAACAAAAATTGTAACAACCAGCAACCATCCAGGGCCTCATAGCTCAGTGGTTAGAGAACTGGTCTAGTAAACCATGGGTCTTGAGTTCAAGTCTCACTGAGGCCTCAGCGCATATAACCGAGTTCCAGTGATGTGTGCCAAGCAAATTTGTGTACCTTTCATCGAAGTTCACTTAGCTTTATTTTTCTACTGCAAGTCAAGCCAGAGATTTAGCTTTTCCTGGAAATGTCTGCCGAGACCTGACGATTTTGGTTCTGATTTTGGTAGCACATCAACAAAAATGATGATGGCCGATGAGCCCGCAAGGCCTCATAGCTCAGTGGTCGGAGCACTGGTCTAGTAAACCAGGGGTCGTGAGTTCAATTTTCACTGAGGCCTCATCACATGTAACTGAGTTCCTGTTGTCTGTGCACTTGTCAGTATCCTTCAAACGTCGAGAACATCATTTCTCCTTATTTTCGAATGCAAGTCAAGCAATAGAATTGGCTTTTCCTGGAAACGTCTGCCGAGACCTGACGATTTTGGGGGTTCTGATTTTGGTAGCACATCAACAAAAATGTTGATGGCCGATGAGCACGCAAGGCCTCATAGCTCAGTGGTCAGAGCACTGGTCTAGTAAACCAGGGGTCGTGAGTTCAATTCTCACTGATGCCTCATCTCATATAACCGAGTTCCAGTAATGTCTGCCAAGCAAATCTGTGTACTTATCAGTGTCCTTCAAACGTGAACATAACTTTCTACTGCAAGTCAAGCAATGGACTTGGCTTTTCCCAGAAAAATCTGCTGAGACCAGACCATTTTGAGCCTGTGATCTTTGTAGCACGTTAACAAAAATGTTAACAGCCTAAGAGTGTGCAAGGCCTCATAGCTCAGTGGTCAGAGCACTGGTCTAGTAAACCAGGGGTCGTGAGTTCAATTCTCACTGAGGCCTCATTCCATATAACTGAGTTCCAGTGATGTGTGTCAACCAAATCTGTATACTTATTAGCGATGTTCAAATGTGGAGAATGTCACTTCTCCTTATTTTCTTACTGCAACTCAAGCAACGGACTTGGCTTTTCCCAGAAAAATCTGCTGAGACCCGACTATATTGAGGCTCTGATTTTGGTAGCACGGTCACAAAAAAGTTACCGTCCTACCAGTGTGCAAGGCCTCATAGCTCAGTGGTCAGAGCACTGGTCTCGTAAACCAGGGGTTGTGAGTTCAATTCTCACTGAGGCCTCATCACATCTAAGTGAGTTCCTGTCATCTTTGTCAAGCAAATCTGTGTACTTGTCAGTATCCTTCAAACGTGAACATAACTTTCTACTGCAAGTCAAGCAATGGACTTGGCTTTTCCCAGAAAATCTGCCGAGACCCGATTATTTTGAGCCTGTGATCTTGGTAGCACGTTAACAAAAATGTTAACAGCCTAAGAGTGTGCAAGGCCTCATAGCTCAGTGGTTAGAGCACTGGTCTAGTAAACCAGGGGTCGTGAGTTCAATTCTCACTGAGGCCTCATCGCATACAACCGAGTTCCAGTGATATGTGTCAAGCAAATCTGTGTACTTGTCATCGATTTTCAAATGTGGAGAATGTCACTTTGCCTTATTTTTCTACTGCAACTCAAGCAACGGACTTGGCTTTTCCCAGAAAAATCTGCTGAGACCCGACTACATTGAGGCTCTGATTTTGGTAGCACGTTAACAAAAATGTTAATGGCCAATGAGCCCGCAAGGCCTCATAGCTCAGTGGTCAGAGCACTGGTCTAGTAAACCAGGGGTCGTGAGTTCAATTCTCACTGAGGCCTCATCTCATATAACCGAGTTCCAGTGATGTCTGCCAAGCAAATCTGTGTACTTGTCATCGATGTACAAATGTGGAGAATGTCTTTTCTCTTTATTTTTCTACTGCAAGTCAAGCAATGGACTTGGCTTTTCCCGGACAAATCTGCCGAGATCCGACTATTTTGAGCCTGTGATTTTGGTAGCACGTTCACAAAAAAGTTACCGTCCTACGAGTGTGCAAGGCCTCATAGCTCAGTGGTCAGAGCACTGGTCTCGTAAACCAGGGGTCGTGAGTTCAATTCTCACTGAGGCCTCATCGCATACAACCGAGTTCCAGTGAGGTGTGTCAAGCAAATCGGTGTACTTGTCAGTATCCTTCTAACGTGAACATAACTTTCTACTGCAAGTCAAGCAACGGACTTGGCTTTTCCCAGAAAAATCTGCCGAGATCCGACTGTTTTGAGCCTGTGATTTTGGTAGCACGTTCACAAAAAAGTTACCGTCCTACGAGTGTGCAAGGCCTCATAGCTCAGTGGTCAGAGCACTGGTCTCGTAAACCAGGGGTCGTGAGTTCAATTCTCACTGAGGCCTCATCGCATACAACCGAGTTCTAGTGAGGTGTGTCAAGCAAATCGGTGTACTTGTCAGTGTCCTTCTAACGTGAACATAACTTTCTACTGCAAGTTAAGCAACGGACTTGGCTTTTCCCAGAGAAATCTGCCGAGATCCGACTATTTTGAGCCTGTGATTTTGGTAGCACGTTCACAAAAAAGTTAACGTCCTAGGGGTGTGCAAGGCCTCATAGCTCAGTGGTCAGAGCACTGGTCTAGTAAACGGGGGGTCGTGAGTTCAATTCTCACTGAGGCCTCATTCCATATAACTGAGTTCCAGTGATGTGTGTCAACCAAATCTGTATACTTGTCAGCGATGTTCAAATGTGGAGAATGTCACTTCTCCTTATTTTCTTACTGCAACTCAAGCAACGGACTTGGCTTTTCCACAGAAATATCTGCTGAGACCCGATTATTTTGAGGCTCTGATTTTGGTAGCACATTAATTTTCAACAGGCACGAAAGATACATTTCCTTTATATAAAAATCCCCATAAAATGAATATTAAATGAAAGAAGCCGACATTATTCAAGGCACCATCAATAGCCCATATTTCCTCTTTCTGCAAAAGTGGGCTAAATTTACTTCAAAGAATAAAAATAATAGCCATCATTCACTCAAATATACTATTTTAAAAATAGAATTGGATTGAGATACAATAAAATAAAGTGCAAAAATCCAAAAACCAAAAGCAACACTTTCTTCAAGGAGAAGTAGCGTGCAGTGAAAACAAATATTACACTTTAATTTTGAAACTTGAACTGAGTAATGTTCTCTTCTTTGAGGCTGAGGCTGATACTTGGTGGGGCCTCGTCTTTTCTACAAGTTCATCAATATTTGGGGCCAGGCTCTGAGCTGAGGAAATGCCCCAAATTGAGTGAAGGTGTTCAGCAGTAAGTCGACTTCTGTCTGATGTTTTGTTCAGCTTCATCAAGTCAAATCAAGTCAACCGTAATTATAGAGCACTTTCAGACAGCCATCGCTGCATACAAAGTGCTGTACATGGAGCAATTTAACATATACAATAAACAGTAAAACAAATCGGTAATAAAGACGGTAGAAAGCACCAAACAGTAAAACTAAGAACAAATCTAAGTCATGCTGAGTCAAATGCCAAAGAATACAAGTGAGTTTTGAGGAGGGTTTCGAAGATGGCCAGCGAGGAGGCTTGCCGAATGTTCAGTGGGAGGTCATTCCAGAGAGAGGGACCAGCAACAGAAAAGGCTCGATCCCCTCTGAGCCTCAGTTTAGTTCTTGGTACTTCTAATAATGTCTGGTCCGCAGACCTGAGGCGCCAGGCAGGTGTAGTCCTAGCTGTAGAGACCTTATCAATGAAAAACTGAAGGAATCTGTTGCACATCTCAGGTGAAGAATCCGAGCAAGTAGGCAGAGGGGGCTTGAGTACAGAATCTATCGTTTTAAATAGTGCGCGTGGGTTTTGACGGTTAGCTTGTATAAGGTCCGACAGATATTCTCTCTTGACCTCTTTTACTGTGAGCTGGTAGTTACGCCAGCAGTCTTTCCAAAGTTGATAAGAGACATGCAATAAAGAGAGGTCTACAGGAAAGCACCCTAAACAACCTCCTCGAAACCCGGTTCCAGATGGTCTTTGCAAGCAGATCTTCAAGCACACCATTGAGGATGATAAACTGTCACTTTCTGTCGAAGACGAGATCTCCCTCCAAATCACGAATAAAGAGTTCTCAAAGGATGACTCCAACAGTTCAGTCGCTCCCCTCCCGTTACGGTTTCCTAGGCAACGCTTGCCAAACGACAGAAAGCAAGCCCTCAACCGTCTCCCGTTCCTTCGGCGTACTTTGAAGAAGAAGCCGAGGACGAAAGATCACAATGTAGAATTTATGGAAAATAATTTACATTCCGGACACACAGAACCGGCTCCACCTCCTACATCCGGTGAAGAGTGCTGGTATCTGCCAAGCTTCGACATCTATCATCCACCTGATGCCTGTCAGCATCCAAGCTCAGAGAAGAGACATGTGCATCCTTCGCGACGCATACACCAAATCAAAGCGCTGTTGCTTACCCCAAGATGATAGACGACAGAGGTCACGATGGAGTTGGGTCCATCTTCGGCAAAGCATGTTTGCCCTGAAGCCAAATCAGTGGAACAAGGTTTCCACTGACCACAACCCAGCTGATCATGACACCTGGACCCTACCAGCTGACCAGCTGGTTTTCTCTTCATGGTTCCCAAGGACACTATATAGAGGATAACACATTGACACTTACCTTTGATGATGTTCATTGTTTTTTCCTGTTGGTTTATTGGGTTGCCATCCTACAGATGCCAGGAGGGGAGTATTCTGCCCCAAGTAATTGTATTACAGTGTAGTGCAGTGCCCCTAGTGATGGAAGTGTTGTATTACAGTTCATGCCTCTAGTGGTGGAAGTAGTTAGAACCACCCATAAAGTCAGTGGGGTAGCCATTTTAATTCATAAGAGTGTAACAGTGGAGAGGTGTGATAACATCCACTTCCATCCTCCTCCTTTTGACACATTCAGGCACAATCTGTAAGTACATTTACACAGTTGTATATACCACTCTTTGCTGTACAAGTTATTTTTCGTCATATATATAAGTATTTTATCAATTAATCTTTGTAGATATTTACCATAGATTTGTTGAATAAGTTAGAGAATAGGGCTCTTACAAGAGTGTCGAATATCATTTTATATGTATAATTAGATGCTATTGTAACCCGGATTATGGCATGAGGCAATGGGGAGTGGACTTAACCAAAATCTATATTGACTAAAAGACTAGCGTCGTTAAAATTTGCTTAATTAAACAGAACTGAATATTGCCGTGGCCCGAACGAATCAGGGCACAGAATACTAGTGGGGTGTCAGCGAATGAGAGGTGCCGTTTTTCACCTTCGTGACGTCACGAACGTGCGGCGCAACCTATCTCGCTCTTTTTTTCTGACGGGACCTGAACGCGAACGGACGTATTCTTCGACTGTTGTAAATAAGTGTTTCGGAAGAAAGAGAGAGTCATTCTACGCAACCTCGAGCACTGTGCCTGGCTAACGTAGCCGTTAGCTTTCCGTACCGCTGGGATATCGCCGACCGTATAACGTCGTCGGAGTCTCGTTCGACATTCTTCTGGCCGGGTCTTTTGTGGAGTTCTAATTGAGGACAGCGCTGGGATTAGCGTGCCTTCAGTGGAGTGGATTCCATTACGGTGCCCTGACTTCTACCAAGTGCTGGAAAAGGGGGTACAGTGGTGGTGGCGAGCCAACCAAAGAACATACAGTATATTACATTTGATGAACTTTATTTTATTTTATTTGTGTTGGTGATGTTTAGAAGAATTTATTTTGTACGACAGGAGTTGGCAAGAACATTTTGTGCTTAGTTATTTCATTCAGATTGAAAGAAAAAAAAGAAACTCACACCGGTGTTGAGAAAGGTGATCACCAATTATTTTGCTTGAAGGAAAGGTCAACTAAGAGGTTGAGACTAAATTGGATGTATTTACCTTTTTGTCACTGTGTTTGTCGTGATAATAATTTTGTTGTCACGTGTTTATGTTTGATATAAAAGGTAATTGTTTTACAACTGTTGTCTTGTTTCTTTGCCCATGCCACCCCCTCAATGGTGACATGATTGGCTCCAGTGAATCGAACCTAGTGTCCCCTTACTGGTCCAAGTAGAAACCCGTTGTCTGCCCCAGAGTGTTTCATCATCTCTAGCAATTATAAAACAGACGTAGCCCGTGTTACACTATACAAACATTTGTATTGTGAAAGAAAATAGTTGTTCACGCCATGCCAAACATCGATAACGTTTGAGCAGCCTAGATGCGCAGCTGGGCCATTGTGTCGGGGAGGAAATGGGCAAACTGCGCAGCACCCACTGCCGCATATTTTTCATGCACTGTCGTCGTGTCATGCATTGCACGTAAAGCCAAAAACTCCTCTGTCGCACTTAGTCCACTCCACGGATGAAAATTGACAACTGGGCTGTAAAAGTTTTGCGGCCAGCCGGCTTGCTGCGGTCTGCAGGCCGGTTCAAACAATAAATCAATATTATCCCAGGGACCGTAGAAAACCTTCTCGCAGGCCAGATGTGGCCCGTGGGCCTTGACTTTTACATATGTAGTCTAATCTATCCAAAATGGTTTCTTGTTTTTATACTATTTTAGCTCTGTCCACATTGGATGCGTGGGCTTTCTCCGGGTACTCTGGTTTCCTTCCACGTTCCAAAAACATGCATGGCAGGCTGATTGAACACTCTAAATTGTCCCTAGATGTGAGTGTGGGCACGGATGGTTGTTAATCTCTGTGTGCCCTGCGATTGGCTGGCAACTGGTTCAAGGTGTCCCCCGCCTACTGCCCAAAGACAGCTGGGATAGGCTCCAGCACGCCCTACAACCCTTAATTGTGAGGATAAAGCGGGTCAGAAAATGGATGGATGGATAAACACATGAGGAGAAACCTGCTGGAAAAAAATAAATCATACAAATTGAACATCCACAAGAGACAACAAAAGAAGTTGGCATCTACTGTGAAGCTTGTGGATATTTTCTAGTGTCTTATTTTTAATCCATAGAGCATTTGTGATGCCACTGCCGTAAAATGAGACAGCCCCACCTCATATTTTCTTTTCTAGTTGATGAATGAAGTTGCCACACAAGTATAAAGAGATGACCATTTTTAATCTAAAAAAGAAATGATTTTTAACTACCTGCAAATTACCGTTGGGACATTTGACTAACTCCCTTTCCCGAGGTTACAATTCTATTGTATATTGTGTACACATGTATAAACCATTGATAAGAGTTCAAAATCTAATTAATCTCAACAAACATTTGCAGACTCTGGCATACCTAAATTTAACGAAATGACGATCCTAGTCCCCTGGTGCCCGAACCGATGTATGCCTTACCTGGGGATAGGGTATTGATTGAAATCAATTGTCGTCCCATTTCCCTATTGAGGTTGTTCATTATCAGGAGCGGCCATCAGATGCTACGGCTGATTGGTCAGCTTTAAATGAGGGCAGTGCTGCCTGAGTTTGTCCACTGTCTGCTGAGAGTCTGAGCGCAATTGGTTCATCATAGGCACGTTGCATTTGTCATAAAGTGGGATACATTAATACAATTCAAACTCTCTACTCAAATCCATTTTATTTTACAGCACTTCAACAAGCCCAACTGGAACTACGTGTAACTTGTAAATCAAACATAAAACAAACTATAAGAAATACATGGACAATTTCATTACGACATAAAAAAATAACAGTAATAATAATACATCTTTTAATGAGAAATGACCCTTTCATATTGACTTTTGGAATAAAGGCGATCCAGATTTGTTCCCCCTTTTTGTTGCACAGTCAACAGAGGAACATGACCGAAGCCTCCAATGAACAGCATGAGTGTGCCAGGATGCTTGAATTGTAATCCCAAATTCACAGAGTGTTTAACAACACTCGCATAGGTTATCGTAAATCAAGTTTGAAAGTAAACAAACGAGTACCATTTTCTAAAAAGCCTTTGTTCATCCATTGGTTAGAACATAAATAAAGAAGGAATCCAGGATCCAAATCTGTCTAATTTAATCTTCTCACTCGATTTACTTTATCGCCTGTTCTCCTCCCTCTCCATATCCCCTGCGGGATGCATTTCACGCTGAGTGATGTGAGATATCTATCGACCTATCTATATATATACCTGTATGGATAGATCTCGATATATATTGTGATTAAAATGCTGTCAAAGTGAAAATTTAGCATGACATACAAAGAATAAAGGATGAAACGTGGGAATAAAGGAGACAATAAAGGGAGGTGCCAATTCACCGGGGCCAACAACAAGAAAAAGCACTGATATAAAAAATGTCACAGTCGAGACAGCTCAAAAATGGAATAATGGAAGTCACGTAAAAAGTTTCTGAACTGTTGCACAAGGCTCCCGACTTCCAGGGACCTCTCACTAGAATGATATGTCCCCAACTCACTTCAAGCAACTTCATACAAGTGTAAAAGGTCATATCCAACAAGAAGAGGTCCAGTATTTTAAAAACATTGATCCGACTTGAAAAATGTCCAACTAAAAGGTCCAATATTAACCTAGTGTGTGTGTGTGTGTATGTATATGTATACGTATATATACAGTATATATAAAGAGAGAGAGAGAGAGAGTTGTGTTCCAAGAAAAACAAAGACTCACTTGAGTTGTTCATATGAGAAAATAAAAGAAACAGAACTGGTTTCTCCTGCAATGACATAATTACTTGCCTTTTTTTTTTGGCTCCCAAGTGATACAATTCAGATAAGTAGGCTTCATAACAGCGTGAAGAGTGGAAATTGCATAGAATTGGAGAGTTATCAGGCCAATTTTGTCGTGATTTGTGTTTTTTTGGTCGGGCTTTGGATTTTAAGTTTCTGACAATTCGACTGATCATTCTTGTTTCTCCCTTGTGTTTTTCCAGTGGTTCTGAACCTTATTCGAGGTACCGAACCCAACCAGTTCGTATGCACATTCATCGAGCCCTTCATGACTGAAAAATAAAAATTCAAGAAGTGTTTCTTCAGTTTTGCCGGTGCGAGACTAGAGTTGCTCAATTTGGCATGACAAATGATGCAGATAGGAGTCCCATCACGTTCCGTGATGTATGTGAATCCATGTGGTACATATCCGTCCGACCACTTCGTTTTTTTTTTTTTTTTTTTGCTCGACATAGTTAGCATGTATTAAAACATTCTAAAAAAATAAAATAAAAATCACACAATGTCCTATCACGACAGTCACACGTTGACGACTGAGCGAACTAAATTTCCCGCAGCACTGATTGGACAATAAATGTCATGTGATCATCTGAAGCCAGTGATGCCCAAGCAGGCGTGTCATAACTAACTGCCATGTTGAGTCGGGTGTGTCTTAACCCCCATGGCAGAGGTTCTGTTGAACCCCTGAGACCAATTCACTTTCGATCGAACCCAGGTTAAGAACCATTGGTCTATTCACTCCTGGTGCTGGCTTTGTCCTGCTTCTCGTGTCTCCTTGCTGAACACAAACACATTCAGTGCAAGTGACAATTTACAGCAGCGTTTGGACAAGATTATTTCATTCGAATGAAAAACCGGTTTGACAAAAATAAGATGTCATTAAATTTGACAAAGACCAAAATTATGGTCTTCGGTAGGAAGAAAAAAAAATAAAGTACAGGTCAAAGAGAGGGGGTTGTTTTTGAAAGCATGTATGAAATCCTTGAGGTGGTCATATATGACAAAATCTGGTAGAACCCTCAAATAGCGAGAGTGGCTGCCTTTACAGCAGCTCCTATACTTTTTGTTCTTCTCCTTTCTTCCTTTCATAACTTTGCTGCTGTAAATTGGGATTTTCTCCATTGTGAGACGAATCAAGTTTTTCGTATTATTATTCTTAAAATACATCTGAAATATCTGAAAGCGTCTAAAATAGCCAAGGCAAACCACTTCCGAGATAACAAATCACTCCATACTCTTTACTGTTCCCTGGTTTACTTGACTTAAATTAAAGCACAAAAGTATGGGGCAATCCATTGAGGAGTTTACTACATCCAACCTTCATACTGCAATATAGAGCCATTAGAATACAGTGATCGGTTAATTGGGACCAGAGCCCCCCGCGAAAGAGGAAAATCTGCCAAGTTGGTACCCTCCCTGTACAGGTATATGTACATGTGTATGAGAATATATAATATTTAAAATTTAATGGTATACATGCATGCAGAATTAAATGTTTGTAGTAAGTAACATTACTTAATGCTATATACTAATATATATATATATATATATATATATACATAATACATTTTATTTATAAGCGCCTTTCAAAACACTCAAGGACACCTGACAACCAAACAAGAGCAATAAAACCACAGATAAAATACAAATAATAAATAATAAAAGAAGAGATGAGTTTAAACTGAGTATGCAATTTTATGGGTAAAATTTGTTTATATAGATATATATCTATATATCTACATATAGATATATAGATATATATATAGACCATTTTTCACTCATTGGTAGGATAACACATTCATAAGATGTCAATCAATATGTTTTTGACTTACGTAATCATGCGCGCGCGCGTGTGTGTGTGTGTGTATGTGTGTGTGTGTGCGTGTGTTCCAAAAGATGCAACAAACGATATCTAGTATTGCTCACTGTTTCCTAAAATGTCTAATTCAACACATATTGTATTTGCATTCTGGTCAGCTTGACACACAAACATGTATGAAGAAAAAATGTATTACCTTTTGTGAAGAAAGAACCACAGCACATGGAAAAGAAGAGAGCAGAAAAGCCATTAAAATCACAAGTGAAATTTGGATCCTATATGAGATATAAACACAAATATTGAGAATTGGCTTAAAGCAAAAAAGAAGTCAAGTAAAACTAACAGTCTCGGTTAAATATGTATTTTTCTGAAACATGACTAATTTGGATTGAGGGGTTTTTTTTGGGGGGGAGGGGGGAGAGGTGGGGGGTTAAAAAAACCCAAAACATTCCTTTCAGTAAATGTGTACGATGAAACATAAACAAACTTTTGTTAATATCACAGTACGAAGTCCTGCATAACCGTAGAATCACACTTTTGCAAAGTCTGCTTGCTGGGTCGCGACTGCTCCTCAATCCGTTCATAATAAGGAATTGAATTTAATTTCTCTCATTTCTGAACACCTGCTGTGCCATGTCATTTTGTGGATCAAGTGGAACATTGACCTGCTGAATTGGCTCCACAATCGATTTCGACAAGTAAACTGGTTGCGCAATTCGGCATTTCAACTTTTCTTGGAGCGGACATTCAAGAAAGGGTTAAGATTTTTAAAAAAAAAAGTCAAATTATCATTTCGCCTCATAGTACTATCTATGGTAAGTTATTGGCTCACAGTGTGGAGGACTTCTGTTTACATCCAATGAGTTTATTTTTTCTGTCATGAAAAGGCAGGTTTAAGGTTTTTCATTATTGTATGATGTTCTGTATTTTGGCAGATTGACACCTTCCAATGAAAAACACTTTGCTTTAGAAGAAATTAAAAGCTGTTTTGCAGCAACAAATTTATGAAAAAAAATTAAAACAAACAAAAAATGCACACCTAAAATGAGATTACACTAGGAATAGGTACAAACAATGCCTTGCAAATGTCCCCCCTTTTGTTTTACCCATGTTATTACATTACATTTAAACCATTTCTATATCTGCATTTTATCTGATGGATCGGCACAAAAGGGTCCAAGTTTTCCAGCATTATTCCACATTACTGGACACTTCAAGGTGTTTCAAGGACTCCCTGCATCATTTGAACAATTGAAATTGTATCATAATTACTGGTCAATTGATATTGCATGCAGACTCTTTGCATCATTTGCAAAACTGTCAATGTGTAGTAATCCTGCACTAATGGTATCCTTACATTGCTTTATGACACTCTGTACTTTACAGTATGTGGTATCTCTTCAATGTTCATTTTGCTCTTGCTGTAACTCAAGAAAGACTCAAACTACCGAAGACAAAATCCTCGTATGTTTTGAACTTATATTTTGAGTTTCACTTTTTTAAGATGATTTTTTTTGTATTTCATACACCGTGAGTGAACCCCTGCTATTTAGTGGGCATAGGGACCGAGAATAACGAAAATCTGGGTATGATTGATGCCCAATGCACTGGAAAGGAGAGGAATCAAGATTGGCAGAAGTAAAACAGAATATAGGTGCGTTAATGGGATAGCCGAAGGAGAAAGAGTGAGGCTACAGGAAGAAGAGAGAGGGAGAGTAGAGGACCTAAAATACTTGGGGTCAGCAGTCCAGAGCAATGATGAGTGTGGTAAGGAGGTGAAGAATTGGATACAAGCAAGTTGGGACAGGTAGAGGAAAGTGCCAAGGGTGTTGTGAGATAGAAGAGGATGAAGTGGTAAGTTTATAAGACAATGGTGAGGCCGATCTCGAGAGTGGAGACAATGGCTCTGAAGAAACGACAGGAAACAGAGCTGGAAGTAGTGGAAATTCAGATGTTGAGGTTTTCTTTAGGAGTCACCAGGACGGATAGAATAGAAATGAGCTCATTAGAGGTACAGCCAAGGTTCGATGTTTAGAGGAAAAAAGTTAGAGAGAGGTGACTTAGATGGTCTGGACATGTCCAGAGGAGTTACTGATTATACAGGTAGAAGGGTGAGCAGTATAAAACTGCCTGCTTTGACAGAGCTCCCTGATGTGTGCTGTCTGTAACTTTCGCCCCTGCCCCCTCTGCTCCATATAGTCAGAGCCGCCGCCGCCGCCACACACTTTGCCCAATAACATACAGGCTCTTTGAAGTGAACCACGGGAGCAGCACCGGTGAGGAGCTGGCTCACATCGTTCACTTCAAAGAACCATGCATTCGTAACTGACACATCATTACCGTGCTTTGTAAAAAATGGTCTTTAAACAGTCAGTCTGGCCTTTGGTCAAAATACATTAAGGAAAGATCATTACAGGACATCCAAAAAACACACTGTTGAAAACCACTCCACTAGGTTTTGGGGGGGCTGTTCTGCTTCATTCATGAAGGCACCCACAAAGACACTCATAACACATATGCATACGTACAGTGCTGAAAACTCCAAACCTACCTGTTCCTACGTGAAAAAAATAATTGCCCCCACCCCACACTTGTTACAATACAAAGTAACTGTGACTAACAACAATTTTGAGAAAGCTGAGTTCAATTTCACAGGCAACACCCTAGCACCACATTTTTTGAATCAAGAAATCAGACAAAGTAGGCGACAAGATCTCAAGAAACAAACGTATCATGTCATGATTCACAGAAATTCAAGAAGAAATTAGAAAAAAAAGTTATCGAATCTATAAGTCTGGAAAAGGTTACAAAGCTATTTCTAAGACTCTGGGGCTCCAGCGAACCACTGTCAGAGCCAATCTCCACAAATGAAGAAACCTGGGAACAGTGGCAAACAGGAGTGGTCGACTGGTTAAAATTACTCCAATCACTAATACAGGAAGTTGTAAAATAACCAAGAACAACATCCAAAGAACTCCAAACCTTAATGGTCTCTGTTTAAGTCAGTGTTCATGACTGTAGCATAGACACTGGCTAAAAACGGCATCGATGGGAGAGTTCCCAGGCAAAAACCACTGCTGTCCAAAAAAAACACGAAGCCTTGTCTCACATTTGTCAAAAGACACCTTGATGATCCTCAAAACTTTTGGAAAAACATTCTGTGGACTGATGAGTCAAAAATGGAACTTTTTGGGAGATGTGTGGCCCGTTATGTCTGGAGTAAAAAATGGTGCAGCATTTGAGAATAAAAACATCATGGCAACAGTGAAGCTTGGTGGTGGCAGTGTGTTGATCTGTGGCTTCTTTGCTACGTCAGGACCAGGACAACTTGTTGTGATTGGATTGGACAATGAATTCTGCTGTCTACCAGAAAATCCTGAAATGAAACATCTGACAATCTGCACCCTCAAGCTCTTGTAACTTGCAGCAGGACAAAGATCTGAAACACACCAGCAAGTCCACTTCTGAATGGCTTAAAAAAAAAGAAGAAGAAAACCCCCCACAAAATTAAGGTTTTGGCGTGCCCAAATCAATGTGTGGATTTGATCCCAATTGGGATGCTGTGGTGCGACCTTAAACGGGCAGTTCATGCTAGAAAACCCTCCAATATGGTGGAGTTGAAATAATTCTACGAAGAAGAGTGGGCCAAAATTCCTCCACAGCGATGTGAAAGACTCATCACCAATGATCGTAAATGCTTGATTTCAGTTACTGCCGCCAAGGGTGGCACAACCCATGAGTAGGTTCATGGGGCAATCACTTTTTCACATCGGCACAGGTAGGTTTGGATTTTTTTTTCTGTGCCTTAGTAAATTGAAGTTGCATTTAGAAATTGATTTTTTATTTCCTTGGGTTGTCTCTGTGTAATATTAAAATTGGTTTGATGAACTGAAACTTTTGTGCGTGTTAAATATGTAAAGAACACAGAAATCAGGAGGTGGGCAGGTACTTTTTTTACTGCACTGAACTAACTGCAAGGCTCGGCACTGAGGACAAAGGTGTGGAAAGGCCAGTTAACACCCATCTGTGCTTACAGTACCTGTTGTCTGTGATGTGCCAAGTCATGGGTTAAAAAAATCGGTGCGGAGGCGGGATTATGACTCATTTTGCCACAACATTACGTCACAATTGAGCAAAATTTTGAATGGCTCGCTAATAGACAATTTGGAAATAAACAGCTCACGAGTAATTCACTCTTGTTGCTTAATTTCACACTTTGTGGGTTTGCAGACAAGCACTTGAGAGACCCAATTGCTCAATTTGTATACAAGCGATTAAAAAGTACATTTTCCATATTATGTCCCCTTTAGTTTTAGTGGCTTTTCGGATTAATAGTCGGTGATGCTAACACTTGAGAGAGTACCGGTACATTCACTTTCATCAGTAGCATGCCAAACAAGTGAGTTATGATAACACGCATGGTCAAAAAATGACCATGTGGTGGTGATGGTGAAAGAGACGATGAAAGGGCGGTTATAAAAGAATAATTCCCTGATATTCAAAGTGCCCAGTTAAGGACCTGCAGAGAGAGACAGTGTGAGCTAAGGCAGGCACAGGAACAGCTAATTAATGGTGCTCAGGCCAGTCTAGGTGGGCGACAAGCCAGGTTCTTATTACACATCTCCCCAAGCCCATTACCTGGACCAACAAAATGACTTTGTGAGCACCTCAACGCAGCTTAGGCCCTATTGCAGCAGTCATTGTCTCTCTCTAACTGTGTCTTGCTCTGTCTCTCTCGGGTAGATAGGAAAATTGATGAGAATCATGAACATCAAAATGGCCTCTCTGACCACCGCACACGTTTCCAAAGCTCTCCAGTGGTGCTCATTATTTCAATGTCATGTTTCCCCACCACTGTAATAAATGGTGTCATTATTTTGGGAGGGGTTAATAGCCATTCTTGGGAAATCTAGAGACCTCGTGGAATTTATTCCGTTTTACATGAATTGATTTTCAACTAAAGAAACGCCTATTGTGTTATATTGACCTTTTACTTTATGTGCCCCAAATTGTGAAGTAGATATTGGGAAATTGACCTTTGACTGTCACTTTATACTCTACTGTACAGTATATGTATTTTACAATGCGGTCTGATTTGCCAAATTATTTGGAAAGTTGAAACCATGCCGTCGGATTATCTGACCAGGGGAAACAGGTCAAGGATGGGGAGCAAGGAGCAGAGAATTGCACGTCAGAAAGGGTTTGTGTGTGTGTGTGGGGGGGGGGGGGGGGGCACTATTGACATTAGTCAATGTGTTTAAGACATTTCCAGTGGTTGTAGATTTTAATATAGTAAGAAGAAGCCGTTGCATGACAAAATATAGAGCAGTTGGTTCGCTCAAGAGCAGAAGCAGGGGTGGCTAGAGTCCGTTAATTGTGGAAGAAAAATATTTTTCTTTTTCATGTTGTCGGGAAGTGTAGGGCTGATCCAATAAGCAGTATCAGTGATGGAAATAATTATGTTTTGGTTCTAATGTGTCCATGCTGGTTGAATAATGTGACTAAGGCATTGTGCCCTTTTCCCTGTTGTGTCAGTGGGGGGGGGGGGGGGGGGGGTTCATCATTAAACGGCAGCTCTTTGTTCACGGTATTCCAATATATTCACGCATGTCCCAGATGAGTTATGTGTTTATGAGATTTGTTTGTGGGTGTGGATGTGAATCTGTATGTAGGCGTATCAGGAGAAATTGTGTCAATGGTGGAAAAATACCACTTTTGTGAGGAATTCAAAGAATGGAGCTGTGACATGAGCTGTGAATGTATTGGTTTGATTTTGACCCCCCACCCCCTCTCCAAAAAAAGGAGGTGTCATACATGTGCAATGGCAACCGCGCCTAATTGATTCCTTAATTATCGTGCTTTTCGCAATGATGTTTCCAATTTTATTAGTTCAGTTCTTTTTCTCCCCTTGATTTCAATTTATGATTTTTCTGCATCAGTAGTAAATGTCACCTCTTTTTGCCAATGACTAAGCCGATACTTTGGTCAACTTAGTTATTGAATTAAACATATTGAGTTACTTATTCAGATGAATACTAACACATGTGAATGATTTTCAAATAGTTAAATGTTTCTTTGCCCTGCGATTGGCTGAAAACTGGTTCAGGGTGTCCCCCGCCGACTGCCCGAAGACAGCTGGGATAGGCTCCAGCACCCCCTCACAACCCTAGTGAGGATAAAGCGGTTCGGAAAATGAATGAATGAATGAATTAATGTTTCGTTGTTGGCTTTGTTTTTGTTGTTGTTGTTGTTGTTTTTAAAACACACTGTCCTTATGTCACAATTCTTTAATTGGCTTAAGATATTGCATTTCCCTGAGAGGTTGCCCCCAAAGCAACAAGACCGCAGCTCCTTGATCTCTGAATTCTGTGCCAGTTCTTTTATCTCCTCATCGGTTTTCCTCCACTCATCTGGACAACATGGAGGTATATTGCAGCTCCATCTGTCTTATTGCCTTCAAAAAGTGCAACGGCAACCGCGCCTCATTGATTCCTTTATTATTGCGCTTCTCGCAATGACATTTCCAATTTTGTCAGTTCAGCTCTTTTTCTCGCCCTGATTTCAATTTCTGATTATCCTGCATCAGTCAGCTTTGATTTGATGAGGGAGCCGATGGAGTTATTGCTACCCTCATTCACAGTTATTGCACTCTGCGCTCTGTCCCAACTACTCTGGTTCAGGCTGTGCACAGAGCAGCAAATAATACTGGCTGAAGAGGCCGCCAATATTTTGACACATCAGCAGAAGTCAGTGACTGACAGTGAACAATACAGTAAATGTAGAAACCACACAGACACAAAATAAAATACTCGCAATCCCTGCAAAACAAAGATTTAGTCCTCAAGTATTTTAGTCTTATGAGGCCTTCCATCAATGATAATTATGGGTCCCACTCCCATAGTTATACATTTGAACTACTTGGTCCTTGTGTGTTGGTATATCTGTTTGCAAGATTGCATAACACGATACAGTAAATATTCCCATCCCTGGAATTCTATGGAAAGGAATATCCTTCACCTGGAATAAAAACCTATGCATTAACATTTTGACTACGATATTACGTGTTACCGGAACTTGCGTAAGCGGAAATTCCACTACCCGTAACCCGGATGGAGGTGTAATGCTGCGGGAACTTAAATACACGCAACGCCCACCCGATGCGACGGAAAAGACACAACGCTGAAATACGTTTTGCGTTTTTCGATCATCAGATTCTAAACGACGACGTGTAAGTGAGTTTTTATTGCCGTGCGTTTTACTGTAATTGTGAATGATTTTAACTTTATTCACTTACGTCCTGGAGAACGCGGCACTAGCTTAAAAGCAGCACCCACTCGACATGACCGAAGAAACGTGTTCGCTTCGCCGTTTTTATTCATCAGATTCGAAACGAAGACTTGAAAGCGACTTTTTATTGGCGTGCGTTTTACTGTAATTGCGAAAGATTTTAACTTTATTCACTTACGTCGTTTAGATCATCGCATCGAAACGTAGAAGAACTGTAACAACTGGAGCGGAGCGAGTGAAATGCATCCGTTTGAGCGAGGCCGGACACAAAGTTAAAAAGATCCAGCAGACACTTGGAGTCGGAAAGACGCAAATCTACGAAACTTTAAAAAACAAGGCATCGATTCAACTCCTGATGACAAGCCACCATCCAGCAAGAAAGCAATGCAAATGGCAACAAAAATCCTTCAGTATGCACAAGAATCACCAGACATCGGTGATCAACGGGACAGTTACTTGCAACTAGCAAGAAAACTGTATGACACGATGGCAAACATTGTTATAAGCCAAAGAATGCATCCAACAAAACAATCCAAAATACAGTACACATTTTTTTCCCCAGACAGAAAAAAATAAACATTAAAATACTGTACGTATTTTACTGTTGTGATTTTTTTGGGGGATACACCTGTATTGCAGTTTTTGTTATATAAACAGTTTTTGGACAGTATATTTTTGTATTTTATTGATTGTGTTGTTACACGTGCATTTTGTCAACATACTTGCAGGTTCATAAAGGACATGTACCATGCTCATTTCCCAAATGAGGAATTTCTGTTATCAGGACAAATTGGACAGCGCAAACACGAGTCCGTACTAGAGAATGTTTACTGTACTGTGGGGGATAAATACTCTGGCTCTGGCATCCCTGTTTGGAGTTTGCCTGTTCTTCCCATGCCCTGAGTGGGTTTTATCCGGGTACTCTAACTTCCTCTCACAGTCCAAAAACTTGCATAGCAGGTTAATGGAACACTCTACATTGTCCTTAGGTGTGAGTGTGAGTGTGGATGGTTATTTGTCTATGTGTGCCCTGTGATTGGCTGTTGTCCACAAGCAAGTTCATATTTAGATATTTAGTTGTTGTGAAACTATGTTTAGATTTGATTAAGTTTGTATGCAACTATTGTGAATTTAATTCAGCTGAGGGCGGCCCGGTAGTCCAGTGGTTAGCACGTCGACTTCACAGTGCAGAGGTACCGGGTTCAATTCCAGCTCCGGCCTCCCTGTGTGGAGTTTGCATGTTCTCCCCGAGCCTGCGTGGGTTTTCTCCGGGTACTCCGGTTTCCTCCCACATTCCAAAAACATGCATGGCAGGCTGACTGATCACTCTAAATTGTCCCTAGGTGAGAGTGAGGGCGTGCATGGTTGTTTGTCTCTGTGTGCCCTGCGATTGGCTGGCTACCAATTCGGGGTGTCCCCCGCCTACTGCCTGAAGACAGCTGGGATAGGCTCCAGCACCCCCCCGCGACCCTAGTGAGGATGAAGCAGTTCGGAAGATGAATGAATGAATAATTCAGCTGATTAAATGCAATATGGCCCACTCTTGTGTCTAATTCCGATATTGTCTCTTGTCTAACTTGAACGTCGACCTGAACACCAGTGGTGTTTTAATTCTTAGAATTGCAAAGATTCATGTCAATTATTTAGACATTTATCAAGCCAATCGTCATGGAATTCAGTTCATTTAACTTTATACCTTTTATGACTCCATTTGACATGGCGCACCCATGACATCATAAGTGTCATTTCAACCCCACAGTTCTGTCTTCTTGCATCACATCACCGCTCCACATGACATTCAACATGAAGTAACTTTGATAGACTGGTAAAATACTTAAAAAAGACTTCTTAAAGACTAAACACACTTTTTGCATCACATCACCGCTCCACATGACATTCAACATGAAGTAACTTTGATAGACTGGTAAAATACTTAAAAAAGACTTCTTAAAGACTAAACACACTTTTTTTTTTCCAAACAGTGGTTTACCTTTAATTAGTACTGATTATCACATAGCTAACCACCATTAGTGTGGTTGATGAAAGGCTTTATGCTCAGCAATAACCATTGTTGTGAGGCTTAGAGCTGCAGTTTGTCAACATATACCAGTCTGTAAGACTGCATTATGTACAATAAAATGTAGTGTTTTTGAAGTCATGCTGGTGATAATCAAGATATTATATTGCAATTACTTTGAGAAATAAGCTAATGCATGCCTTATAAAATGTTACTTTTCTCATATCTGTCTTGCTGGCATCATATTACATTTTCTATCACAGTTCACATCGAATTATAATTGTTTTGTTTGTTTGTTTGTTTGTTTATTGAACATAAAACATATATACAGTAATAATTTGACAGAAAATAAGGTAGATAAAAAAAGTAAAAAGAAAGAAATCAATCTTCATTCAACACAGTTATTATGTTCAAGGGAGTAGGAAGAAGTAAAAAACTTATCTAGTCCTACCCCGTTATGTGATTGTATCTAATAAATCATTTTTATATCAATCAGATAAGAAAAAAGTAAGAAGAAAGAAGTCTCCATTAAGGCTCATACTTTACCCTTAACCGTGATATTTTTACAACTTTTGGTTTGTATCGGGATTATATACTTCCACACCCTGACACTCTTGTGTCAATTTTCTCTTGTATTCATAATGGATATTTATATACCTTTCTCTATTTATCAACTTAGTTCTGATTTATCATTATATTTAATGTTTTGAATTTATCATTTTAACTCTGATTGATGTAGGTTGTTTGTACTATTTTTTTGAATTTGTTTTTGAACTCAGCAAGCGATTTACTCATTTTCAGGTCCGTTTCGAGATTATTCCACAGATTAACACCTTTGATAGATACACTTCTTTGCTTGATGTTTGTTCTTGTTTTGAGTTTTTTGAATAAGTTGGTACCTCTTAAATCATAGCTGCTTTCTCGAATTTCGAAAAACTTCTGAATGTTTTGGCAGAGCAGGTTATTGTATGCTTTGTACATTAATTGGGCAATTTTAAAGTCAACCAGGTCATAAAATTTCATCGTATTTAATTTGATAAATAGTGGATTTGTGGGTTCCGTATATTTTGCTCTATTAATAATTCGAATTGCATTTTTTTGTAGGTTGAGAATAGGGAGTGTGTTTGTTTTGCAGGCATTTCCCCATATTTCCACACAGTAGGTCATATATGGTAATAATAATGAAGTGTATAATGTGTACAAAGATCTCTTATTTAGCACTTCCTTGGTTTTGTAGAGGATCCCTACGGTTTTGGCTATTTTTCTTTTTACGTTATCGATATGTGGCTTCCAACATAGTTTTGAGTCTATTACTAATCCGAGAAACTTGGTTTCATACGCTCTTTCTATCTCAATTGAATTTACCATAATTTTAGCTTGGTGTTTGATTGGTCTTGTGCCAAAAACAATTAACTTCGATTTTTTCAGGTTAAGTGACAATTTATTTCTGTCGAACCAGTTTTTTAATTTGTTTAATTCGTTTTCTACGGTTGTCAGGAGCTGTTTCAGATTTATTCCAGAACAGTAGAAAGTTGTATCATCAGCAAATAGGACACATTTAAATTGTTTTGAGACCTTGCAGATATCATTTATATATAAGATGAATAGTTTTAGACCAAGCACTGACCCCTGAGGAACTCCGTGAGTGATTTTCAGTTGATTCCTTTTTTTATTGTTGAGTTGCACGTACTGATATCTGTTTTCTAAATAACTTTTTATCCATTTATAAGCTACACCTCTAATGCCATATCTTTCTAGTTTTTTCAATAATATACTGTGATCTATTGTGTCAAAAGCTTTTTTTAGATCTAGGAAAACCTCAACAGTAAATTCTTTGTTGTCTATATTAGTGGCTATTGCTTCCACAAACTCCATAACTGCCATTGAGGTGGTCCGTTTTTCCCTGAAGCCATATTGATTCTCACTTAACAGCGCATGCTTTTGTATAAAGCTATCAAGTCTGCGAGAAAATAGTTTTTCTAATATTTTTGAAAATTGTGGTAGTAGTGATATTAGTCTATAATTTGTAAACCGATGTCTTTCTCCACTTTTATAGATTGGAATAACTTTAGCAATTTTCATTTTTGATGGAAAGATACCAGCTTTGAATGACAGGTTGCATATGTGCGTGAAAGGTCGCACTACATATTCCATAATCTGCTTTATTATTGTCATATCAATATTAAAGCAATCAGTTGACTTTTTATTTTTAAAAGTTTTTATAATATTTTATACTTCTTCTTGTTTTACAGCAGTAAGGAACATCGTGGAGGAGTTTTTTTCTACATATCTATCTATTTCAAACAAGTTTGTTGGATCAGGAATTTGTTTTGCTAGGTTACTGCCGATGTTGACAAAATACTCATTAAATTCAGTTGCTATTTCTGCAGTTTTTTCCAAAATAGTATTTTTGCCTTTGATAAAATACTCTGGATAATACATTTTTTTAGGACTATTTCTGATTACTTGGTTAAGTGTCTTCCATATTTCTTGTGTGTTACTTTTATTCTGCTCTAATAGTGCATGATAATGATCTCTTTTACTGGTTCTTATAATATTTACTAGTTTATTTTTATAGGTCTTATATATTTTTTTTGAGGTACAGTTAAATTCTTCCTTCCACCATTGCCTTGCCTCGTGCTGCCTTCACTTAGCTTACCCTGCCTCTGCCTCTACCGTAACAGAAATAGAACCCCAATAGTCAGTCATGGTGATCTGTTTTGCAATGAAAAGGCCAATATACACACTGTCATGGCATGACTTTCAATCCTCAGTACCCCCCTGGTCTGCACTGTAATGCTCTCATTTGTACCATAGTTGAGCAGAAAAAAAAATCTTCATCTTCATGACTTTGTGGCTCATTCTTGTCCTCTCCATTTGTATTTCTATTGCACAAGCTGGCATTTATAAATAATTGGTGGAGGGAAGATCCTGTTAATTGAGTGACACTGTGCATGCAGGCATGTGCTCATGGATGAGCAAAAGTAGAATGTCACTTTTACTTTGAGGCTTTCTGATTATTTTTAAAATACACCGGGATGGTTATCCATTTCAAAAAGATCGATTGCCTTGACGACACTGCATGGCAGGTTGGTAGCGCATGTGTATGAATGTACATGAGCAATCACGAGGGGGCCAGGTGGTCTTCCGTATATGGGGCCAGGAGCAGGGAACTGTGTGCACTCACACACACGGTGCACTCACACCAAGTGAAACAAAATGGAGGATCTCTTCATCTTGTTTCTGCTTGACACCAAAGACCTAATGCAAATACAATGCCATGAATTCACTTTCCATGCTGCATAAGATGTGAGGCAAATATGACTGGGTATTATTTTATTCTGGTTCTGTATATATGTCATCTCCCTTGGTGCAAATTTCTCCGACAAGGATTTTTCAATATTGCGGACTATCCAGAAGTGGCTAAAAGGTGCACACATGAAATAAAATATACCGTGCGTGTGCGACTTGAGAGAGCTGAGATAATCCCTCAGCTGCAAAATTCATGCACTCTCTTTCACACCCTCAAGGAGAAGCTTTAATGTATACCCTTGAAGCACTCCAGCTGTGAAGAGCACACACATGCACACACAGTCACATGTATTCATTCGAAAAACACACAGAAACACACACACACGGACACACACTTACAGATGATAGATCTGAGCACAGTGGCTGTAACTCCATGGGGTTCAATGGAGAATACTTTTTTTTTCTTCCTTTAAACCGGGGTCTACATTAATTAGCGAGCACAGGGTTCCCCATCTTCTATCTTTGGAGGCCTGGGAGATCTGTCCCAGGGACCCACCCAGCCCCCTTCTTCTTCCTGCCGCCCACCCACAATGCATCTGTCTCAGTTTTTGTTAACACCATGGGAACAGAGCTACAGTTAATCCAATATAATGTCTGCAATAAGTACACTTAAACAAAAACAACAACAATAATCTGTCTTCGCACACATCATACTTTTTCTCCTGGCTCAATAAGAAAGCAAAAATTATATCAATTATATCATTACTTTGTGGCCTGACACACTGTTGAGGTAGGTGGTTAAGTGGGGCCTTAAGGTCAATTAGATGCACCCTATTAATAAAACCAAATAATAAAATAATGTCTTTTTCCTGCTAATCGATGGACACACCGAAAGGACAAGTTTCAGGCAGGGAGTAAAAGAATAATGCCCCCCCCCACCTTCCCAAATAAAAGGAATGAGAGCCATGTTTGTTAAATAATGGCTGATTATCAGTGAGTAATCATTTTAAGCATGCATATAATTAAGCATGTACCAGGTTGATTAATGACATCTGAAACCAAGTCAGTTAGACTTGTATACTGATGAGGTGAACCACTCCATACCATTAGGGAGTTATCGTGCCACCCATTGCCTTGTTATGCATTTTTAATTTCAATTTCCACTTTCATCCCTCCTCATAGATCATAAAGTACTTTATGATCTATCGGGTCTTTCTATAAACAAAGTCATCCCCTGATGAGACTGAAAATATATCTTCTTGAGTTGTCAGGTGCTCTTTTTTTCCCTGATGCACTGGCTTGCTTTTGTGTGGTGTTGTCATGCAGTAAACTGCCCCTGCTCGCTCTCCCTCCCAGAGACAGAGTTTGTCCACGCCAATCCTGCATTGCCATTCATGTTCTCAACACTCTTTTGTGTCTTTCAGGAGGAGGTCAGATTGCATGGATGTACCGATACTGTAGTCTGCTCAGCGGGGCAGAATCTATTGTGGCAAGACCTCCGTGTTTGGTTTACAGTGTGGTGGTCTGTATTTGACAACAGACTCGCACACAATCCATGATTCATTTTATTTTTTATTTTTATTTTTGGGTGGTGGGGGTTCTTCAGTGCTCAGTATCAAGCTCTAACTGTGGAGAGTAAAACTAAAGTGACTTATCAACTGAGAACTGCATAAAAAGGATAAAACACAGAATCCCTCGGAATATATTATGCACTGTATAACTAATAAGTACCAATACAGTAGATGTGAAACATAAGACACTGTGTTGAGTCATAAGGAGTGCTGCCCAGAGTTCTCTGTCTCCTTATTTCCCTCATTTCCGGTAAAATTTACTAAATAGGTCAGTTCTCGGGCGGCCCGGTGGTCCAGTGGGTAGCGCGTCGACCTCACAGTGCAGAAATACCGGGTTCAATTCCAGCTCCAGCCTCCCTGTATGGAGTTTGCATGTTCTCCCCGGGCCTGCGTGGGTTTTCTCTGGGTACTGCGGTTTCCTCCCACATTCCAAAATTATGCATGGCAGTCTGATTGAACACTCTAAATTGTCCCGAGGTGTAAGTGTGAGCGCAGATGGTTATTCGTCTCTGTGTGGCCTGTAATTGGCTGGCAACCGATTCAGGGTGTCCTACTGCCCCCCTCCCTAGCACCCCCGCTCTGTCAGTCCAGCATATCCACTGCCTCTCCCAGGTGTCTTCAGACAGAATGCGGGGTACACCCGGAAGTGGTTGCCAGCCAATCACAGGGCACGCATAGACAAACAACCATTTGTGCTCACAATGACACCGTGGGACAATTTAGAGCAGGGGTGGGCAAACTACGGCCCGCAGGCCGGATCCGGCCCGCCGAAGATTGGTGCACAATTAAGGTTTGATTACATTCATTTCGTTTGGACTTGTAATGACAGGTATTTCAACACCAGGTGGCACAGTTACTTCAAGTTGCAGAGCACAGGGAGGGAGGGGAAGACCAAGAAAGAGGGAGAGAGTAATGACCATGGAAGGGAAAGTGATATGTATCTGATTAAACGAAGCGGGTAACAAAGTACGAAACATTCAGGAGATGCCTGGAGTCGGAAAGACTCAAATCTACGAGACTTTGAAAAGCAAGGAAGCGATTCTTACTCAGTCCGATTCTGGCAATTTCCATGCTCAGAGTGAATTGCTTGTGGCTCGAGTAAATGAACATTTCCTAGAATGGTTTGATTGTTATCATGTTAAAAACTTTCCGCAAACTGGACCGCTAATAAGAGTCGGAGAGCAGTCAAATGTGTAGAGCGTGAACAACAGGGGGCTCAGTACACATCCTTGAGGAGAACCGGTGCTGAGTGTGATGGTGGAGGAGAATGTTACATTATTACTGGCATACACAGACATTGAGCTATCTTCTTTATTTTCTATTTCTATTTCTAACTTTTGGCCCGGCCCTCCACAATATTTTCTGCTTCTCATTTGCCCCCCCCCCCGGGAAAATAATTGCCCACCCCTGATTTAGAGTGTCGTCCACGTATTTACATTGCAAATACTGGCTCTCAATGTCATGATCCCATCTATGCCAGTCATCGACATAACAGGATTCATTGGTCAAAACAAAGCGCAAAGCCGGTGATGCCATTTTCATCTGCTGCCCTGATTGGTCAAAATAAAAATGTGGTAGGCGTGAATAAGTGGTGACATCGCCCAATCAGCGCAAAGTATTTTACTGAACCTCCCGCCTTTTCTAAACAGTTCGATATTGACACTGTAGAGACCTCGTGATGATGATTGTGTGATTCACATATCAGTTTGGCTCTTGCCACATTACCAAAGTGGTCGAATCAATTGGTTTTGTCAGTTTTCAAAAACAGTTCCATCCCTTGTGTACCCATTAAAAAAGAAAAGGCGAATGGATCAAAAATTGAAGAAACTGCAAATAAATTAACATATTTTTTTATGAGACATCTGTTTTCAGTCAATTGTATTTCTGCATGTTCATGTTGCCTATTTTAGGGGTGCAAATGTTACTGTTGAGATTTGGTGAAGTGCACTTCACAAGTGAAGGGGAAATTGCACTAAATTCGTAAAGGGGATAAACAAAAACATTTTTACAGCTGGGAAAAAAATACCAGAGTAACAAAGAAAACTAAATATCCATACTGACTAACTTAAAATGAGATGTTCCATTTACTTTTTCCCCACCAAATTAACATCATGTAAACCCAAGCCACACTCCTAACTTCATCAAAAAGTATGAGCCACACAAATTGAACTACTATGCATATGAGTTACTGATCCTTTAAGTTGAGTGAGGTAAAGGAAAATCTAAGGGCACGCACGGTTCAAGTCAGCAAAATATATTATTGGCAATGATATTGATATGCGGACGTTGCATCGGTCTGTCGTGGTGAAGAAGGAGCTGAGCCAAAGGGCGAAGCTCTCAATTTACCGGTCGATCTACAGTACGTTCCAACCCTCATCTATGGTCACGAGCTAGCTATGGGTCGTGACTGAAAGAACGAGATCCTGGATACAAGCGGCCGAAATGAGTTTTCTCCGCCGGGTGTCTGGGCTCTTTCTTAGAGATAAGGTGAGAAGCCCGGTCATCTGGGAGAGGCTCAGAGTCCAGCCGCTTCTCCTCCACATCGAGAGGAGCCAGATGAGGTGGCTTGGGCATCTGATTCGGATGCCTCCTGAACGCCTCCCTGGTGAGGTGTTCCAGGCATGTCCCACCGGGAGGAGACCCAGAGGAAGACCCAGGACACGCTGGAGAGACTATGTCACCTAGCTGGCCTGGGAACGCCTCGGGATCCCCCGGGGAGAGCTGGAAGAAGTAGCTTGGGAGAGGGAAGTCTGGGCTTCCCTGCTAAAACTTTTGCCCCCGCGACCCAGCCCTGGATAAGCGGTCAAAGATTGATGGATGGATGGATATGGATATCATGCCAATGATATCATGATATTGCTCTTATTGACCAGCATGTTTACTGAAGGCTGATCTTCAATCATTCTCTTTCTCTTAAAATGAGTCAGTGAATTCTTTGGAAAATCTATGAATTTATGAAACCAGACAATCCCAAAATATGGTTATGTGCAGGAGAGGAACACAAGTGGGGTGAAACACAGTGGCGGCTGAAGTAATAAATTAAATTCACCGTGATATACTGTTATGATGGAATGCACTTTCTGCCGAGAAAACCCAACTGCATGACTGTTTTGCAATGATTGTTTTGCAAACCACCACGATGACTGACTCTGGTGGAGAAACTGCAAGGGCATCTGGTGACCGTGGTCACATCATAATAACAGCACTCTTTTTACACGCCCATTTTTCAGGCTTGTGTTAAATCCATTTAGAAGACAGCAGAGTGTCCATCACTGTTATCTCTACCTGCGCTAAATAAAGTTTTGGAGGCCTCCTGCAGGCTTTACATCGACTCGCAGTCAGCTGTAGAATAGATATTTCAATTATGCGATTGGTCTTTAATAATAATAATAATAATACATTTTATTTATAAGCGCCTTTCAAGACACCCAAGGACACTTTACAACAACAAAAAAACACAAAACAATACAATACGGGTTGAGCAGCGGCAGCCAAACGCGCCAGCGTTCACTCAACCCGGAAGTCAGAAAGAAACCACAAGGGAGAGAGAGGGGGAGAAAAAAAACATGCTCGAACTACCCTCATTTTGAGGATAATTTTAAATCACTGAATGATTTAGGTACTGAATACATGAAAGAAATGCTAAATGAATGTGAACCCAGTAAGGGTCAGCAGACTCGAGGCAATTAATGAAGCCCAGAGTTCAAAGCAAACATGGTGGGTCAGTGGGTCATGCTGTGGAGAAATGGGGTAAGAATAGTTTAAGTCAGCCCCAAGTGTAAATGCTTGCAAAATGGTAACCGAGAATTTGCATTTAACACAACCACAGGTCATTGGGTTGACTTCCAGTTTTTAGCCTTGTTTTTTTTTTTTGTTTGTTTTGTCAGAGGACGAGGAGCCCGTCTTCTGCTACACTCGAAGCAATCCTGGTTTAGTCACTCCCTGCGAACAAACACATGAGAGACATGTGGTGCGTTTCTGTCAGTCGGCAGTGAAACGGGAGCCCATCACTGACAGAATGGCTGACCTTCCATCAGTATTGATGGACCGCCCACCACTGGGGTTAGTGATGATTCGGGTGATGGAGGGGGAAAAAAACCTTTCACTGGCACTTCGTCCGTCAGTGTTTTAAGGTTTCCATCATTCATCGTTGTAGTCCGTCAGTGACAGACTAACAGACTTCCGTTTCTTTTGGAATGCCCCTCCCCCTATGAAAACTAGCATGATTAATATGATATCTACAGTTAAATGTAATGACTCCACCTGTAAGCACAGTACTGGTCTTTTTATTTGACGAGCGACATACTGTACATACAGTATTCGGGCCGCCACGTTTGGTTTCAAAAGCATTGCAAATAACATTTTAGCCACTTGATATTGAGCAAGCATCCACTTGTCAGCACAAGAGCACAGGGTATGAGTATTGACTTGAGCATATAAAGATGGTGTACAGTAAATCCCTTATTTAAACCTGCTGTCCGTGAAGCATCTGTACGGCCCACCTCATAGTCAACAGGATTCCAATGAAAGCCCTGTGATACAGTTTCGGTGCCACTTGTGAAATCAGTTGAATTCATCAAGCGCTTTCTTTGCTTGAAGTCAAAGTGCTTAAAAAGAGGATTGTGTGATCAGAGAGTCAGAACTCCTGTCTATCTGCCATGGCCCTGAGCACTCTGTCCGACAATTTCACTTTCCTGTCATGCCCTGGGGCTCATCAGCAGATTAGACCTTCCTGACTTCACGGAGATCTGACATTTTTCCACCAACCATTAACAACAAAAGGCTTCAAAGGTGCACGCTACAGCCACTGTCTCTGCAGACTATATCCGCTTGGATCAAACACAAGTGTTGGGAAATCATGTACGAAAGCGTGAAAAAAAAAAACATTAGCCATGTTAGGATCACTTCAAAAATGCTTGAAAAGCTTTCATCCAACTAAAAATCCAATCCTCTTTCAGCTTTGCATGAATACACAAACAGTTAGCCACCCCTGAAACTGCATTGCATAAATTATTTTTATTGTCCTGGAGGGATGTATTGAAGCAGTACTATCTGTGGCGTAGCATATGTGGCAGCCCATCAACTGTGATTTGTTTGACAAACTACTGGGAGAGATATCAAAGCATCATCACCCATCCAGTCAGTTTCTCTCATGTGAATTTGAACTTGGGCTTCTTCAGAAAAACTGTTGCAAAATAACAATTTATAAATTAAATCCCTGATGCCTTGATGCATGTTTGTTCAAGGGCTCAAGGACTTTTTTTTTTCATTTACGCGTATTTCTTCGTTTCCATTTGTCATGGCATGAAATACAATGCCCAAGATACCACGTTGGGCCAGTAAGTCCCAAGACTTGAGAAAAGAAAAATAGATCAACAAAATAAGATTAAATGAATATGATGAAAAGATAAGGGAATGTTGATCGGAAATGGATCAGAATCAATTGGATTGTCTTTGCGAATGCATAAGTACAGAGCAACGAAATTCACTTGTCAGTACAACCCATCCAAGAAACATTAAAAAAAATTAAAAACAAACAAACAAACAAAAAAAAACAATGACCAACAGAGGGAGGCAGAATGGAGAAGTCTGGCACATTTCCAAAGACTGTGCCCTGGTTTTCTTAGATGAAGAAGAAAAACATAAGGGAGATGGAGAGAAAAACAATCCCCAAACTCTCTTGCGATAACCACATGAATAGGCGACAAATACAACAGTGACTCAAAATACTTTCACATGTGGGAGAGAGTAGTTGGGTGCGGGCAGATAACACAGCCCAGACACATTGGCAAAGCAAGGCAAGGCATGGCAAGTTGATTTCTTTGGCACTTTTCATGTACAAGACAGTTCAAAATGCTTTACATAAAACATTTCAAAACATTACCAAAAAGGAAACAAAATATAAAGGCATTCCAAAAATCACAATACAATCATCTTCAATAATTAATTTAAAATGATTAAAACCAAGCATCAGCCCCAACTGCCTGCTTCCACATCAAAATAATTGGCCCTTCTGTGGCTGAGCTTGACTACAATAAGGCTCTGGAAATGTTCCTTGAAAAGCTGAGACAGATTGCTTGCATTGATCCAACCTGCACCATGTAGAGCAAAATACAGAAAAGGTCACACATCACAGGATACCTCTTCAGCCTCTGAGATACCTGCTTTTACCCATTGGCCTTTTTTTTTGGGGGGGGGGGGGTGTTAATTCATCCAGCCCTACATTTTCAGATCCGCTTCTCCTCACAAGGGTCGCGCGCGTGTGCTGGAGCCAATCCCAGCTGTCTTCGAGCAGTAGGCGGGGCACACTCTGAACCAGTCGCCAGCCAATCACAGGGCACACATTCTTTACTTTAAAAAAGGAACAGCATTGCCTTGTGTTCAAGATTCACGAGGATCACGAGATCCCTGACTACCTCTGCCTCCTGCCACAATCGGTGCCTCCTCCCCAGCCGATTGGCATCCGATTATTGCACTTAAAACAGGTCACTACCCACAATAATCACAAGTGCCCTTGGTTGTCTGTTGTTGCTATTCGTTTTATTTATTTTATTTTTATTTAACATTTTTATATATTTATGCCTTATGTAATTTTATGTAAATTTTAGCTGTGTGTGTTCAATGCACTACATGTTTGCATTATGGCTGAGAGAGGAAAGTAATTTCATCTGTGCTATATGTTACACATAGAGCATATTTCACAATAAAATCTGAAATGACCTGACTTGATTTAACTTACCTTTTTAAATTTTAATTGTAATTTTTCTTGTGTTGAAGACTCTACATTAGTATTGTTGATAAATGGCTTATAACACATAATAGTCATAGTCAACTTATATACACTTAGCCCCTCAGCAAATATATCCTTCATCAGTTTGCCTAAAAAATTGTGAGCACATGCACAAACCGTGAAACATTGGACGCAAGGCAACAACGTGCACAGTGTGACTTTGATTTGCATACAAAGACCTTCATGAGGCTGAAGGAGCAAAAACAAACGGGCCAAAATCTCATAAAATTGCACGCATCATACATGTGTTTTAATGTATTCTGTTGAGACGGCATTGTTTTCCTATTTTCCTCTACAGTATTAGAAAGCAATGGCAAACGTCTCCATTATTAGATTAGGTTGCGGCTCCAGACAAGAACTGGATATGAAATAAATTTCACCGACCTGCAAATAAATATCACAGTATTACCTATCACACTGTGTGTGGATTACACGTGGTTCAATTTCGCCAGAGATGTTGCCAAGCTTATCCACTAACTTTAGCGAGCAAATATTTGGGCTCTAATTGTCAGCTGCCTGAAGTCAGCTTGGACAGGCTGCAGCACACCCATGATCCTAATGAGAATGAGCGGTATGAAAAATGTATGGATGGAATAACATATTAAGCGGGTGGGCCAAATTATGCAGCAGAATAGATATTTGTCTCACAAAACCGCACCGAAACACAAGCATCACTGATTGATACAGGCTGTCTAATATCCAATACTTTATGTATAGCATGATGACTTCGCCCATTCGATGATTTTCCTCATTTACCACTTCTAACTGTGTCTTGCTTTTTTTTTAATTGTAAGTGAAATATATTTGAATATATAAATAAATTCGTGACGTAGATTGAAATATTTTCCCTTGCCTTGAAATGGCCAAAAACCTTGCATCAATTCATATGCAAAAAAAAAAAAGTCTACTTTAGAATTTACTTTTTCTCTGTCTGACAAGTACTTATGAAGAGTGCTGCTTTTTACATCTCATACATGTAATAAAGACAAACACATAATATTATAATTCACTACTCACAGAAAACTGCAGAAATTGAGCCTCTAATCTTGTTGCTTCTTCTGAAGGATGAGTAAAAACTTTGCAGTTCTAGCCAGTTGAAAAAAAAACTGGCAATAAAAGGTAAAACACAGATGTGGTTTTGTATTATTCTTTTGGGCATTGCATGATTAGAAAAACATTTAAAATAATTAAAATAATGTAATTGATTGGTGGGGCGTCCCGGTAGTCGAGTGGTTAGCACGTTGACTTCATAGTACAGAGGTACCGGGTTCAATTCCAGCTCCGTAGATTGAAGCTGAATGAGCAACAGAGGTAGGAAATCTAAAGAGACACCAAGCTACATTTTGTCAGTCCTACCAAAGCATTTAAAATTCTCAGTTCAAATGGGAACATTGTTACAGTAAATGTTGATGTGAGTCTTAGTGTTCCGTTAAGCCTACTCATGGTCAATAAAATCTAGACGGCGTGCTTTGTAAAATATGAAAGCTGGCACCTAATGACTTGGGGAAAATACTAACACCAGAGTTAATGTGCTTCATTGACCTGTTGCAGAAATAAAATGCACAAAAATGGTCTGCAGGCAAAGCAGCCTTTCAAGCTGTGGCAAGAATAGCTTTCACCTTAAGTGCATTTTTGTTCTTTCAAACTACCGTACTCCATTCTCAACACCACTTCTCCTCTTCAGGGTCATAGGCTCTTTCAATCTGAAAGGAGCATGTTTTAGAAGTTCTGGGGTTTATATGTATTTTGTCGTTGGCTTTGTCCTTTTCAATACGGATGGAAATTGACATTCCAAAGAAGGTAGTCAAAAATAAAAATGTCAATGGTCAGAGAGGTAATTTACAGACACCTTTTTGCTCTTTGCTCACAGACAATAAAATGTCTGTACCTTACTGAGTGATGCTTAGGATGTTGAAGTGCAACTTAATGTTCTCCTGTTTGCCCTGGAGACAGCGATTGCAGCGCTCCAAGCCACGCTCTGTTTAAAGGTGGAGCTGGGAGATTTTCCAGCTCTCGCGAAGGCTAAATGGCATCCTAGCCCTGAGGATGCTACATCAACGGAACTGTAATATCAAAGCATTATACTGTATGTGAACAGCCGCAATGATTTTGTCACGAATTTTCAGTGCCCATGATTCACAGCTTTAGTGTTCAGGTACACATCCTTTAGGCAGGCGCAGCAGGGACTCCTGCAAATTCCCTGTGGGCAACTGAGATATCGGCAAACATGCATGTGTATGAGGTGTGACTATAGAAGGGGGAAGCTTTCAAGGTCAAAGTTTGTCGTCTGGAGAAAATACATATCGTCCTAAACTGAGAGGTACAGTAGGCTATGAAATAATGTTTTCATGATGAATTATGCTTCAGGGTGTTTTGCTCATCTAAAAACACACTTCAATTGGACGACCGACCACGTTTGCTTCAACGTTTCTATGAGCATGCTCCAATGTGTTCTTTGAGATGTAATCCATATTTGCGAGGTGCCGCTGTGCTTTCCCGTCTGTCTGCCCTAAACAGCATAGTGTATGTTGCTAACTCAGTAGAATGCCAACAAAAGTGTACGGAAAAGTATTGGCAATGCAGAGAGCAGAGGAAAACATGGCTAAATGAAAGCAAACACATATATACAAACGGGTTTCAAAGTCACAAGTTACATACTACAATCAAAGGTTAATAAAAGTTCCATGACGACCTACAAACAGACGCAACTATTCTATAAATGGCTGCCTCAAAGACTGTCTGCATCTGAGATAGCATTGCAAATGAGAACCAGTTTTCAACTGCCTTCCTGAGATAAAGGGTAAATAAAAGATGAGTATAGACTTACATTTCTGCGTGGCATTAACTGTGTTTTAACAAAAATCTCCACCTACCCAAATGTATGCTCCACTGTGATCCTGACTCTGGTTGTCTTATTTGTCATCTAATTTTTTGGTTACTGCCACTGTCCAGTTTGCTTTTCTTCAATTACATACTGTACGTCATCAGTCTACTTTGAATGAACTAACCTGACCTATGAGTTGCAGAGTTGCTGTGTGTGAACGCAAACTAGATGGGCCACACGCAACTTGTAGGGACTCAAAGCTTTGGGGCGTTTTGGTCTGAACTTCTCTCTTCCATGCTCTTTCAGCTCACCGTGCCTGCTGCCATCTGTTAGTGGGTTTACGGCTTCCTGAGGGGCAGGACAGAGTAGGTAAGACTAGATATCTTCAACATGCATCACCAGCACAGAGGTCACCAAAGGATGATTCCTCTCTCCGGTATTCTTCTCCCTCTACACACATGATCACACCCCAACCCACCTGTCAAACCTCTGAAGTTTCCAGATGACATCACATACATTGGGGCCATGAGTCAAGATGAGTCTGCACCTCAACAGGAAAGCGACTGTTGTCCTGGTGTGGCCAACACACCCTGGAGATGAACACAATCAAGACTATGGAGATGATCGTGGACCTCAGGATCATTCACTCCAACTGTCCCTCACTCTGTCCACCTGCCCTCTGTGAAACATTGAGACCGACAACATCCTGGGCATTACTGTGTCACAGGATCTTAAGTGGGAGACCAAAATCAATTCCATCACGAAAAAAGGCCCGGCACCCTGACTTATTGCAACAAATCCGACTGCAAAGAACAGCTACGACTGCAGAGGAGATCATTGGTATACCCTACCCACTCTTCATGACCTGTGCGCTGCAACAACTAAAACAAGGTCAGCCATAATTCTACTCAACCATCACCATCCTGGTCAACACCTCTTCCAGCTCCTTCTCTCATTTAGGTGCTATTGGACTAGGCATACTAAAACAAGCAGACATTCCATTAGCTTCCTTCCTTGTGCCATTTACTCAAAATTACATGGTGGCGATTGTTTTGAGGGTTTTTTTTCTGGCAATTTTGCACATCTGTCACCGTTGCCGTCCGTATTTGAGGCCAACTTACGTCACGCACAGGCACTGCACAAGCGGACATGCAGTCAAATAAAATAATAATAACAATAATAATAATAATAATTTAAACAACAGATAGACACATACAACATGTTGATTGGTTAACTTACAGGAAAGAATAACTTAACAAGTCGCCGCCTGTCTTTTCATCGAAAAAAATGGCGATCCTTTAAATAAGTCCTCTTTAAACAGGCATTTCAACTTTAAATATCAGAAACAAAACACTTGACAGGACTAATATTTAAACCCTCTATAGCTGCTCGACGTTCTTTTCATCAGCCATCTGAGTTTTAATGAGGAACTTGAGCCTACACGCTGCTGTTGTGAGGTTGGCACGGCTGTGTCGCAGGTTATTGATTCGGCAAATTCCTGATTACATTTTTTACATACTGCCTGCAATGTGCTCACATGGATCACATCAGCATGCAGAAAATAGACTTTGGGGCTATTTTTTACTTCAAATGTATTCCTGCGAATATTAACAGCTCACTTCCTCCGCTGTTGAGCATCTTTTGGTTGGGGAAGAGAAAAAAATTGAAGCAGAGTTACACCACAAAGAACCTTTACATCTGGGCACATTGCAGTGATAACTCACTGCACTGTCCTCTCTCCTCTTCTTCAATGTCATGAGGAATACACGCAACCACACACATACAAAGAACGATGAAAAAAAATACTGTAATAATAATACATTTTATTTGTATAGCGCTTTAAAAAAATACTCAAAGGCACTTTACATGGTAATAGACAATTAAAAAAAGAGAACAACAATAAGGAGTGTAATGGAATCAGAAACTAAGACAATTGTGATATTAAAAACGAGATGAGTGTGACTGTGTAAAAAAATGGAGAGATTATGTGAAACAAAATTTTATGTGTTACAGTTTAAAAGCAGATCTGAACGTGTGGGTTTTTAGTGCCGTTTTAAAAGAGGGGAGATTGTGAGTGTGTCTGAGGTGAGGAGGGAGAGACTTCCAGAGGGAGAGGGTGGAGATAGAGAATAGTCTGTCTCCCCAGGTCCGGTGCTTCGTTTGGGAGGGGTGAGGAGGTTTGCATGGGCAGATCTAAGATTGCCGGTGGAGGTGTCATGGTGAAGGAGGTCAGTGTCGCAGGGGGCAAGGTCGTGAAGGGCCTTGAGGTTGATGAGAAGAATTTTAAACTGGATTCGTTGTTGAATGGGGAGCCAGTGTAGGTGTTGGAGGACTATGGGTGATGTGGTCTCTGGTACGGGAGTGGGTGAGGCGATGGGCAGTGGAATTTTGAAAGTATTGAAGTTTGTTGAGGGTTTTGTTGGGTAAACCATAAAGGATGTTATTGCTGTAGTCGAGCCGTGAAGTTATAACGGTGTGAATCAGTGTTTCAGCAGCTGAGAGGGTGGGAGAGGGGCAAAATACCCCAAAATGCTTAAAATTGATCTAAATTCTGTGATATAAAACCACTTCAAACCAGACGGGTGGCCGTCCTTACCAGAAATGACGGTACCTAATGAGATTTTACCGGAATTATGTCACACCCCTCGGTGCACATCGTCAACACTTGCTTTGCACAACTTGACAATGACAGCACCTCTGCCACCTACTGTAGAGGATGTGCGATTACACATTATTCTACTTTATAGTACTGCAAAAACTCAATTAACTGGAAACATTTCCCTCAAATGTGGGCCCGCCCTTTGCTATTTGAGAATGACTGCAGTAATGGTATTCTTCATTACTTAAGAACTCTCTGCCGTTATATGTTATGTCCGGAATGTTCATCTTGTTACAGTATAGTAATGCTAGAGTGCCTCAAATTACCAGAGACAAATTATTTGCGTGCTTTCAACATACTTGGCAAACAAAGATGATTCTGATTCTGAGCCGTGACAGTCAGATACAGTGGTTATATTGTGTGTATGTTCTGAGTTACAAAATTTTAAAAAAATAAATGCCTACCGAAGATGTCACATCAATGTTTTGTGGCTTTGGGAATCAGATTGTGGTTGTTTTTCAGAGGGAAAACATGGACGCATTTCAATAATAAATATTTCACATTATATTCAAACGTAACATACATCCAATGTTGCACCGCGATATTATTGCCAGTTTGGCAGAAGAAACGCAAATATTTCGCTGCTGTTGTTGACTTCTTGGGACATAAGCAGCAGAAGCTGCCTCGCTCATGTGCCAATGATGCACGTTTTTTTTTCTTATTTTGTTTGTATATTTTGAGTTACTAAATAAAACAAACAGGCAAAGACATATATGAAAGAAATATGTGATAAAGGGTAACATCATGGCCAGACTGGTTCAACTTGTTAGCACGTTTGCCTCACATTAATTAAAAATGCACTGCATTTATCAAGGCTTCATCCACTGCCCTCATGTCGTTACCTATAAACGAGTCCAACAAAAAAGCTCCGCCAGCTCCACCCTTTCGAAACACTTTCAGGTGTCACAGAGTTTCTGATGAACACCCTTTGATATTTTTATTTGAGGTTTCGCACCACACATACTACAGCCATACAGTGCCACCCAGCAAGGCTCCATTACGTACTCCCAACGCCACATCACATACACAGTGTATAGCGATAATGACGACACGCCACCCCCAGCTAAGTTAATTGTGAAAATGACTTCAGGAGTTGCATGAAACCGAACTAAGAGCTGCAAGTTGACCCAGACTGCCATGGGAGTATGAGTATCACAAAGCGTATGAGAGAAAGAGAACAAGGGAGGCTCATGTTAAGTTCCGGTCTGTCCTAATAAGTCGTGGTATTCTCGAGGCTAAACCTGAGAAGCGTTGGTACTCCGTATTGGTGCGTACTGGCCCACTTAAAGAACTGAGTAGATTTGTGCAAGGGATGAACCAATCGAGGCTGACTTTTTTTCGGTCTTCACTTACGGCAGAATTTACTCCAGGCTATGAATATTGCAACAGCCAGCAGTTTACCGTAATGACGAAGACTCTCACTGCTTGGAATCGATGGTGATCACCAAGATGCTTTAATGGGCAGAAAGGAATGGTTAGCTGTTTCCTCAATGGCCCCCATGGTGAGTATCACACACAGAGTAAAAATATAACGGTAACAAAAGGAAATGGGACATGTAGAAAAACACATGAGCAGAAGAGATGAAATTCATCTTTAAAAAGGCAATTGAGACATAAACCACAGTGGGATGTACAGCAAGCATGCACAGTTGCATGTTCACACTTTCATCATCTTTGCAGGCCAGCAAAAAGTGTGTGCTGTCTTATCCACCTGTGTATGTGTCAGGTGAAAGTTTGGGCGAATTTGTGGTCAAAGAAGAAATTTCAAGTGGGATCACAATGGACCAAATCCAGAATTTTAACATTGTGGTTGAAAATACAAAATTAAGAGGGAGGCAGTGTCAAATGAACGCTGCACAACTGTACTGACACTTGATAAAATCATGCCTTAATGACATTTCCCTAACCCTAACCCTTTTTAGAAAACAAACAACTTAGCTTCATGATTTTATTCATTAGGATTTCCATTAGCTTTGGCTGACGCCATCGTTGTTGTTGCTGGAGTCCACTTCTACCATTATCTTTTCAATGCAATACACTATTACAAAACACACACACAACAAAAGCAACTGCATTTGCAAACACCCAGCAACAATCACAACCTCACTACAAATCGTAGATACAGTACTTACCAAATTCTATTTAACAGCATTTCCCAAGTTTATATGAGAGCTCAGTTTATAACTGGTCAGATTTTTAAAAGCCTGTTTAAACAACATACACTTGATCCCAACATTTTACAGGCATCACAAAAAGAAGAATGTGGACCTCATCGTCACAGTTTAAGAATGACCATGATGATTTATTCAATACACACCATCCCAGCATCGACAGACAGACAGCCTTGATGTAAAATGCGCTTTCACAAATGACTTAAATCAACATTTATTTTCCTGAATGTAATGGCAAAGCATTCCACGTTATGTTCTGAACATTACACTACTTTAAAGCTTGTTTGTGTCCACCTGAGGTGAAATAAATCTGCCAATGTCCCAATTCCAATGAAAATGGGCCATAGTGTAAAATGTAAATAAAAACAGACTATAATGTTAAGTAAATCACCTAAATTGAACTGAGTAACCTATAAAGGCCTTGTTCAGAGTGCCAGGCAAAATCCTAATTTTAGCCCATCCAGTTAAAACTAGACTAATCAGGGTTTGTGAGGGTGGACAGTGCGAACGATGGCCCTCACGCGCCTAAACGTAATCGTCGACAAGAGTGGGGGGCTTACGGTGGACGTCTAAATGTGGAGCATTGGCGTCAAATGCTACACGTGCTGGATGACGCCTCCTTTCTGACATTGTTAATACAGCAGCCTGTCATTTTATAAAACAGCATGGACAGTCAACCCTAAGAAATCAGAGTTTGAGGAGGAATCTGATTAGAATCAGATATGCCAAAGACAAGATAATTAATGTTCAAACTGATAAACTTTTGTTGTTGTTGTTATTGTTTGTTTCTTGCAAATATTCCCTCGTTTTGAATTTGATGTCTGCAACACATTTCATCAAAGTTGGGACAATGGCAGAGACAGACAAAACAATTTTTTGTTCGTAGTCATAAACAACTGCTTATCTTTTCACACATCTGTTTTTCCATTTATGTGATAAGGATTAATTTGCTTCATCCTGTCAATGATTGCAGATATAGTTGTGTATTGTTTTAAATCTGGTTATCAATTTGTAAGAATTCAAGCACACAGTAAAAAAAGAAAATGCGGCAACAATTCATAGCTATGACCAGTAGCGCAAAAAGGGAGTACCGGTATGTACTGTGTGGCACATAGGTGCGCTGTGCCAGAAGGGGTGCCAAAGTGATGGGAGGAAAATTATTTGGAGTATGTATTTTATGTATTTTAACAGCTTTTTGTTCACACGTAATAATATGATCAATAACAAAAGCATGTTATTGATTGGACGTCCCTCTGCTCTGCAACCATCACCTCCTTTCCTTTTAGCCCGTCCCCTCCCACACACACACACACACACACACAAACAAAGGCGCTTCGGTGCGCAGCCGCACGCGTTTTTCCATTTGAAACGTCTGATGACAGGGAGCTAAAGATGGAGAGGCAAGAAAGCTGTCAGAAGCAGAAAATAGCAAAAGAAAGATGGACTAGGAGAAAGATTTTGCAGAGATGCAAAAACACACTTTCAAATACTGTTGGTAAGTTAAGTCAGCGTACCAAGAGGAGGCTTGTAAATATTCTGTCAAGTGTCTGGAGACAGTCTGGACAGAACAATGATTACAAAAGCGTAGATAGATATAAGAGGTTTTGGTCACAATTAGATTTATGACAAAAAACGCAAAACTGACAAAGTACAACAAAGGACGCTAGTAACCAAGCACCAGGAAAAGGCGAGACTAGTCCAAAAGCGAAATAAACGTAAATTGCTTGTCAACTCAAAGGACAAGAAAATCCAATACACGAACAGAAACTGAGGATACAAAACAAAGGAATACTGACAAGAACAAAAATACTGTGAAATAAGGCTATGAGGTAAAATGATCAAGTACCGGTACGTCTAGAAAATTAGGCACTTGGAGACAGAATCGTGAGCAAGGCCAATAATCTGACAGTTATCACAGTGGTATGGCTTTTAAAGACTGAAGGTAACAAGGCTGATTTGTGTCAGTTGCGGCTTGTGAGGGAAACATAAAGCGAACAGGACAGGATCATGACATATTCAGTTTAGCTAAAAAGCTACAATGGTGGCCCGGTGGACCAGTAGTTAGCGCATCGATCTCACAGTGCAGAGGTACCGGGTTCAATTCCAGCTCCTGCCTCCCTATGTGGAGTTTGCATGTTCTCCACGGGCCTGCGTGGGTTTTCTCCGGGTACTCTGGTTTCCTCCCACATTCCAAAAACATGCACGGCAGGCTGATTGAACACTCCAAATTGTCCCTAGGTGTGAGTGTGAGCGCGGATGGTTGTTCGTCTCGGTGTGCCCTGCGAGTCCAGTCCTCTAATTAGATCAACTAAAGTCTTCTATATATTTATCCCTCTGAGTGGTCAGACCTGATTAAATAATAAATTTCAAGGCTCACTTTTCAAGAAAAAAAATGCACATTGTGAGGATAGGTCAATGAACACTGATGATGGGTGGCTTTTTTTCAACCCAGAACAGTTTTTTTGAGGGGCACTTTCAATGAGTTTATCAATGAGTAAATAAAGGGCATACCTTGTTGAAGTTCTTATGAATGATTACAGAAAAAATGTTGTACAGCCCTTCGTAACTCTTTGTTAAAATAAATACATTGTAAAGAAAGGTCAAAGTGAATTTGGATTTGAGCTCTTTTTCACTTAAATTTGGCTCTCCTGCATTTTGATTTGAACATCGTTATCCTCGGAGTGCACCTCGACGGGGTTTTAGGTTGTCTTAGGTATGTCTTAGTTTGAAAAGGAGTCATAGTGTCGAGGAGACTTGATATTTTCCAGGTGAACTTGTCATCAACTCCCTCTGTGTTCACAATTGTTAGTGCAGCCATGATTTCCATCAACGACAGCTGGAGTCCTCCTTTCTCCCTTTCTGAACAACCAACAGTTTGCACCAGCAATGATTCACTACAAATTTAAAATGAAATAAACAGTTATCATATGTTTGTCGATGTGGTATTTCTTCTTAATTATAAAGTGTGCTTTCACTTAATTCTATATTGTACTGTATTCAATTACTAGCGATTTTACTCAACACCAATACAGTACTGACATATATGCAACAGCATTCCTTTGTTCTTCTATTCATTTTAATGGCAAATTAAATCCCAGGAAGGGAGTCTCATAACAGTTTAAGTTTGTGAACTGAGGTTCCCCTCTGTACATCTAAAGTCATACTTGAGCAGTCAGGTTGAAACTGAACAAGGGAGCTAATTGTTTCCAGCATGGTGCTGTGGTGAACTTATAACTGCTTCAGGTTCCTGGGGCCAGATCAAAGTAAGTGGATGATGAAAAATAGCCAGGCTCTTGCAGCTAAGAGGAAGAAAATCTGAGACATGGTGTGATATCCTGACAATCAATCATGCTCTCATGATCACGTTATTCGTATGTGTTGCTGTTGCCAGGATAGTGCGGAGAGTGGAAGGAGAAGCAGGAGAAAGACCCGGGACTACTTTCTCCTCACGTGACGCCATTTGTCAGTTCCAATGTTTGCTTTCTTTACTTGCATGGACATGTCAGTTATACGGCTACATACGTTCCTTGTTTTTACTCATCTATGCAAGTAGTGTCTCTGTTGTTATTGCTTTGTTTTCTTTTTCATTTCTGGAGCTAAGATTGTTCCTTTCCTTAAACATGCTACTCGTGTTCTTTTATTTGCATATAGTCCAGATTCCGTTCTTACTTTTTCTTGAGTCACAGCTTTCTCTCACACGGCTGTGTCCATCCATTTTATTATTTTTCTTTGGTAGTATACTACTGTTCATTCACTAATTCTCAACTCAACTCATCTCAACTGTATTTATAGAGCACTTTCAAACAGCCATCGCTGCACACAAAGTGCTGTACATGGAGCAACTAACATATACAACAGTAAAGCAACCAATCAGTAACAAAGATGGTAGTAGGCACCAAACAGTATAACTAAGATCATCATTTGGGTCATGCTGAATCAAATGCCAAAGAATACAAGTGAGTTATGAGGCGGGTTTTAAAAATGGACAGCGAGGAGGCTTGCCGAATGTTCAGTGGGAGGTCATTCCAGAGAGAGGGACCAGCAACGGAAAAGGCTCGATCCCCTCTGAGGCGCCGGGCTGGTGTGTAGGGGCGGATGAGCTCAGAGAGATAAGGTGGCGCGAGGTCATAAGTATAGACTGTCATTGTTGTTTTCTGTAAATACGTCGTGGTGTTTTCTCACATGCAAAGCTCTTTTTAATCTGTAGACCCCTATCGTGTGACGTGACATTTGTACCCTGTGCGCAGCCCAGGTGCAGCCTTATGGCAGGCAGCTGACTGAGATTGATGTTGAGAGGCAAAATCCGGGTTTAGTACACCACCCACAGGGACTTGCCACTGAGGAGCTTTTTAACCAACTTGCTGATTCCAAACCCAGAGGTAGGAGAGTCCACCTCAGAGAGCCCATACAGCTCCTTCATGGTAAGGTGTGTATTCTTCCCACCAATTCACAACATTCTGATTCAAGATCAGCAGAGCCCCATCATTACTATACTCAACGTTGATGGTGCACCGCTTCACCCTCCTGAGATGACTAGCATTTCTTCGAAGCCATCCGAAAGTCTTTTTCTATGGTCTCCTGAAGTCTTTTTGAGCTGCACATTGTGACCCTGTCGGGGGCATAAAGTCACAGACAACTTCGCTTCAAGGATCGTTGAGACACCTCTAACCCTTACGGTATCATTAGGTGACGGCTCATAGAGGGATGTACTGTATATATTAAAAAATAGAAACTTTACACCATGATAACTTTGAAAGGACAATGATGTAAAACAACATGCTATCAAAACAAATGTAAAATTACTGACATTACTAATATGTCTGGAGCCGCAAAAAATTAAAAGCCTTATATAAGCCTTATAATGAAAGCAACACATGCTGTATATATCAATATTAGCTATATTAGCCCACTATCAAAATGACCATGTTCGGTCCAAATAAACAATGAGACTTCATGATGATTTTTTTCCCCCTGCAGTGCATCTGGAGAACAGGGGTGCACAACCTTTTTTGACTGAAGATCTACTTTTCGATCAACCAACCTCCCGCGATCGACCCGTTACCACATATGCGCGCACTTTCGCACACATGCCATCATGAGCAACAGCCTTAACGGCCGATCAGATGAACAAGGCATGGGACACACTTTTGCCGCGTGTTAACTATCGTAGCTCACATGTACTGTTTAAAAATGCTTCTTTCGGCCCTCCACATTCCCATTCTTTGCCAGTACCCTCGGCGAATTATAAATGAAATGCTGTTTGTTTTTTGTTTTTTTTAACAGCCACCTGACTGGCATCCCATCCTGCTAATAGAAACGTGTGTCACAGGCTACGACGCAAATCCTCGTTGACAGAAATATTGAAATTTTATTTTATTGTATTTATTCTACACATTTTTACAGCATTGGAAAATGTTAAGAATGTTTGTGTCATGTTTGTCCTCTTACAGAATCCATATTAAAACAAAAAATCGACTTCACTCCCCCATCTTTTTCAATGTTCAAACATCTTTGAAAAAGCTCCAGAGAGCCACTAGGGCAGCGCTAAAGAGCCACATGTGGCTCTGGAGCCACGGGTTGCCCACCCCCGCTGTAGAAGCTTAATTGCCTGTAAGTTAACACATTGTTCAATACAATGTTGTTTATAAAATGCAATTCATTGATGGTTTGTTGGAATAAAGTACAATAACCTTTGTCTTAAACGGTATAATTACTAGTAAGCCACATTTGATGAATTTATTTTATATATAACTCAATACAATGCTATTTTTGTGGGTGTGATAATCCATAAAGCGTTCACGGTGCTCAACACAATGGCATTATTAGAGGTGTCAGTAAGCACCCACATTAACAAACATGAGTCACTGGCATGACACTATTGTATTATGATATATTTTGCTTTAGTGAGCACAATTCCCTAATTTATCTCTTGCTTGGCGCACATGGGGGGATTGTGACACTGGCAAACTAGAATCTGCTACAACTGTTTTCATTGGAATACACTCTTTCAAACAGGCTTGGCCACATGCTGTGCCATAATTGGATGTCGTTATTTGCATGAGAATAGTTGGAATCCATGCTTGAGAGACTTCAGTGAGAGTAATATCTATGTTTCTCAGCGTCGCTGAGAATGCAAGAGGAGGGGAAAAAATGATAACGAAAATGTGATGAAAGACTAGTGTGGAGAGTGACAGGGTGAGAAGTCAAATGAAAATCAGAAGGCATGGAAGAAGTGAAATCAAGGCAGGGCAGGGCAGGAAGGAGGAAGAAGAGGTTCGATGTAGAAACTGCAGGATGAAGATGATTTCAGTTGATAACACACAACAGTACCAAGAGAAAGACAAAGAACCATCGAACAAGCTGGGGTTTTAACTGATTGAAATCAAATTTTAAGCATTAAAATCGCTCAATATGTTTTTTATTTTACTGCACGGTTGTGATCAGAGTGCGGCGTTACAGTATATGTATGAAATGTACCTGAAAAAAGCAATTCTCGAACTCGTGGACGTATTTACCTATTTTACTTATAGTTTCATGACCGCATTACGGGTGATACAGCCACAGTGACAAATTCTAACACATTTGTCATGGCAAAGGGCAAGACTAGCTTTGGTGTTTTTGCAGACGAACACTACTTGGCGCATTTAGAAATGGGTCTTATTCACCGTTGTGTGACAATTTGATTCACTGCCAAAGGAAGCAGGTCCTTTATTCTCTTTAAAAGTGGCATGTGAAAGGCGTAGTCCTTGACATGGCGAAAGCAGAAAATGATTTGTTGGAGTCAATGCGAAAGAAAGTGCACAAAGTACGTGTGCTTACAAGGAGCAGCGTCTTTATTTTGATTTTATCATCCTTATTGGTACTTTATCGGCTTTGTGCCACTTTTTTTGGAATAAATATTGTGTACATTTTATCTGAGTCTGCATTTTGAGAGTCACCTACCGGACCCTGACACAGCCAGAACATTGGTGGAGAAACTCAGCATGGGGGTGGGGGTCTTAATTCTCACAAAGGTCACAGGGCATGCTGGAGCCTAGGCGGGCACCCTGAACCAGTTGCCAGCCAATCGCAGGGCACACAGAGACAAACAACCATCCGCGCTCACACTCACACTGAGGGACAATTTAGAGCAGGGGTGTCAAACTCAGGTCCTGGAGGGCCGCTGTCCTGCATGTTTTCCAAGTCTCCCTGTTGCAACACACCTGATTCAAATGATCAGATCATCAGGAAGCTCTGCAGAAGCCTGACATTGAACCTGATCATTTGAATCAGGTGTGTTCCAACAGGGAGACTTGGAAAACATGCAGGACAGCGGCCCTCCAGGACCTGAGTTTGACACCTATGATTTAGAGTGTTCAATAAGCCTGCCATGCATGTTTTTGGAATGTGGAAGGAAACTGGAGTACCTGAAGAAAAGCCACGCAGGCACGGAGAGAACACGCAAAATCCACACAGGGAGGCCATAGCAAGAATCAAACCCAATACCTCTGCACTGTCAGGTCGACGCGCTAACCAGTGGACCACCGGGCCGCCCGACCATGAAAGTATTCAAGCCAATAAAAAGCCAGTTTCCCATAATATGTCTCCTTTAAACTCAACCAAGAAAAAAAAAACACTGCTCTGTGGCTACAGCACATCACATTGACTCCTTCACACACATACAAGTAACTCCCATGATGCCGCTAGCCAGCTGTTTAAAAGCTGTTTTCAGAGAGCACATTCTCACCTCTGCCACCCGACCAGACTGGCTTCACCTGGTCCTGTCACAGTCAATTTGAATGGCCATTAATCATGCCTCACACAAATGCTGCGGGTGTAGCTCTGTCCCTCTCCTCACCAGTCGCTTTGACCAATTGATTCTCAAAATTGACCCTCCATTCTCGAAATGTCTCTTCTACAGATTTGACAGCAGGCATTCCTTCTTCTTTCGACCACTGCGTGTGACAACAACATTACTCCTCTTCGGCAAAAGCTGAGATATGCTTCTTTGTACGCAACTATTTGTTGGCAACAAACCAGATAGATTTAAAATTAAAAGCGCAAAGACACAATTATTTAACATATGCTGTAAGATAAATAATGCATGTCGTTGCACCATAACTCTCTCAAATAGTTGCTTTTATGTGGAAAAATGTATCCATCTTCTTCAAATATTTGTGTCCTCTTTACGTTTAAATATATTACGATTCCAATAACTTCATTTCTGTCCTTTATCCTTCAAATGTGAGCAATTACTTTCAATTTCTTTCACAATGGCCCGAAAATGGGCTTTCAAGACTTTGAAACTGGCCTTCAGATAATCCATCACATCAGCCTTTATGCAAGCCGGTGTTGGAGTAGAGAAGTGAATGAAATGTAATTGCAGTTTAAAGCCTTGATTGATATGATATGCCTTCACATTATAACCAGTTTATGAGTTTGTTAGCTTTCTTGCATGACTTTTTCTTTGTTTGTAATTTTATTCATCCTTGTGCAATAAAAACAAAACAAGATATCCAAACAGACACTTTTTTTATGCTCACCACCAACAAAGTCACCAGCTGTTTTTATTTATAACCCCATCTAGATTTGTATAACATTATATTGTTATTTCGCATTAATCCCCTTCACACAGCTGTAACAGCAGCAATATGTTTTACTCATGGCAATAATTTAAAAAATGAATAATCCCCCAATACACAAAATTAACATGCATGTTAACATGCTGTTAACATGCATACATATGCAATTTATTAAAGAGTGAATGTAAGTGTTTGACAACATTATTTTATATCCTGCTTAAATACTGGTTCCATCTGGTTCCTATCTGCACTTGATATGCGGGTGAGAGAGACAGGCATACTAGAGCGAGACCGTTCATGTCTGAAGAAGTTCAATAAGGATACAATTGAACACTGGCCTGCTGTTTTGGTTCAATTTTCGAAGCGTGTGCATTTTGAAGCAGGCGTACTACAGTGCCTCGGTAGGATCACACTTGGCAAGACTATCATCATATCTTTAGCAAAGGGGCAAGCAAAATCGGAACCCCAAAATATTCTAGCTGACCCTCAAGTGACAAGTAAGTGCATTGCATTTGTTACACGCGCTGTCGTCATTGATCCAGCAAATTCGTCATAGATTTTGTCCTTTGGGTCTCCGTAGAAGAAAGAAGACTTTCAAAAACGTGTGATTACTCATGTGATTAATAGACCTATGATTATAGGGAAGAAATTTCATCTGTGCTGTATGTTACACATACAGTACATTTGACAATAAAGCTTATCCAATCCAATCCGATAGAAATCAAAAAAGTGTTTTTTTTTTAATTGTCCAAATTATAAAATCAACATCATCAAAAACCTACAAACACTGTCCTTTTGCAAAGTGGAACACAGAAGCATACTTTGTTTAAAAAAAAGAAACCCCCCCTCCAGAAATGGATGCTGGGATAGTTGGCAACGGCGGGATTATGTGAGATGTGTGTCAGCACCAACACATTTTTTTGCCTTTCATGAGCGCATGACACGCTTGTTGCTGGCCTCTATTTATTTATTTTTTGGTCATCCTCCTATGTCTCTACAAAAGCAGGAAGCCAGATTGAAACATGTTCTCTTCTTAGTTGCAACAACTGTTGTTGTTTAAACATGTAACTGATAGAAAGCGGACTTGCGCCAACAGTTACCATGTAAAGAAAACGCTGGTTTGGGATCATACCGGAAGTCACACACATATTTCACACAAAGGCTCATGGGCCGTTGGAAAAAGGTGGAAAGACTTTTCAGTAGGGTACCAAAATACTCCAGAGCTGCAGCGATGCATCCATATTGTTGGACATTGTTTAAAGAACCAATGCTTCAAGTCCCTGAGATTAGTCGGAAAATAACATACTCCTTAAAATGAGCAATTTTCTCCTCAAATGAAGTCATGAATTAGACAAATTGCTTCTGAAGGAAAAATTGATTTTTCAAACCCTGGTTTGTTCCAAAGGCAAATAAATCTACGCTGTACGAACGTTTCTTATCAGTGGTCCATTTTCATGAAAAAGGCTGTGTGTGCTTATAGAGCAAACGAGCGAGGAAGCTGACAGTGTGACTTTCTGCAGAGGTCCTCGTGCTTGGGCACAACCTAGAGTAAATGTCAATGTTTTCATCTCCCTTTGCATTGATCCCACACTCAAACGGGGGATCGGACCCTCCATGCCCTTTATGAAATCAATGCATTCCTCTGGCCACCTCATAAAAGTCCAACAGATGGAAATCAGGCTCTCTCTCTCTCTCTCTCTCTCTCTCTCTCTCACTCTCTCTCATACACAAACACATGCAAACACGTTCATACACACACACACACACGCTAACACGGGCTTTTCTTCAAATGGAACATAATTTTAATTTATTTGCCAGGCTTGAAGGGCATTCCAAGATGGAGACATGGAGGAAGTGAAGCGGGTGGAGCAGGAATTCAATGTCGGCATGCAGGACATGAAGGAGTCCTAGAGCAGGAATTGGAGCAGAAGACAACAGGAGGGAGGTTTGGGAGGGGATGAAGACAATCTCAGGCGGCAAGATGAGCCGCAGCACAGCAGAGGGAGACGCTATAAAGAGCTAACCAGCTCAAACAGTTAGTTACACAACGGATTTAATTGCAATGATAGTATGAGAAATGTGACTTTAGAATAACATGACTCAAATAATAGTAAAAAAGCAGTTCTTCAAATGACGACTTCAAATAGCAAGTAAGTGGTGAGTAACTTGTGATGTATTCTTTTTTTTTTTTTAATTACAGCATGAACGTCAAATAGACAAAATAATATGAAACATGAACATGGAACTTCACCAATTGAACAACTCACAAAAACATTTATACATGAAATCTTTCTAAAATAACATACAGTAAATTCGGGCACAGAAAATAAACTTTTGAAATGGCGGCAGAGGTGACATGGGAATACAGACTGTGCGCAGACCTGTGAATGTCTGGCTCCCTTTGACTGGAACTCAGTCATGTGACAATACTCTCTGACAAACCAAAATGATCGCGCTAGCAACAATAAATTAAAATACTAGTCGCGGCCAGAATGTCGTACAATGTAACTGAGTGAAAGTAATGATTCTTCTTCCCAGTAAAAATTATGTTGGATTCAAACTACCTTGACAGGTGCTCAAGGTGAGTGCTGATGAGCAGGAGGATCCTACATTTCTTACCAAAGAATCAGCTGTACTCATCTTGTCTTCCAAAGCATACCGTGTTATAAAACGGGGCATTGTAGCCCGGTTCGAAAAAAAATAAGAAGTATTTTTCTATTTCACTGTTTCTCTTTCACTTAATTTGATTAGATCTGAAGATGAAGTTGGAGATTTTTCAAAAGACAGTGTGACCGGTCTGATTTTGGTAAAACATTTTCGAACGCCTTGTAGCATAGTATGGCGCTAAGTGTTATGATGTTGGTTGTTACCTGTTTCGATAAAGTTCCTGTTATCACACGGTTGGTGTGATAATGCGTTATTGGACATTACATTTTGGAGAAGAAGATAAAGCTTCATTTTGCATCGCTGCCTTTGTCGCTTGCTCCCAGTCCCATCGTCCCACTGGTATGAATATTTTAGGACGAGCAGGGATTGGAATATCTTGTGGTGACCTGTGTCATGAAATGGTGCACAAAGATAGTTTCAGAATTTATGGAAACCCTCTGTATAACCAAACATTTGGTCTAGAAAAGGAGTAACCAAAGGGTCTTATTTGGGTTTTGAAAAACATAAATATGAACAAAGTCGGGATTTTGTGGGTGCTTACAAGGCCTTTCAAAAGCCAAATACTGCAAATAAGATATCCTTTATTTGTCCCACACTGGGGAAATTTACAGTCTACAGCACCAAGATTGTGGGTAGAAAGAAGAAAAACAAAGTGTTTGCATTCACAAAATAAATGTTACAGTTTCAATGTACACCGTTCAACTAAGTGCAATATAAATATAGATTTATATTGTGTTATTATTATTCCTTTTAAATAAATAAATATTTGTGTTCTGAAAGAGTCACTGATTGCATGTAAACATAGTCCACATACACGACAGTAATTCTGTCTGATCATGCATGTAAACAAGTTATGCCAAATGTTTCAGAAACCGGAATTTTGACCTGAACACAAATACTGACGCCATGTCAACGTAGTCAGTTGCGAGGGCGGGGCTTCAAGTAACACTTGAATTGAAGGTATTTTTTTGTTTTACCAAGTCCTCCTCCGAACTATCAAATTAATGAAGTTGAAGAATAGCAGTTAAGTGCTGGTCTTGACTGGTCTTTACGAAAAATCCCAAATCCGGAAGAGAATACTTCTTTGAAAGACTAGAAGCAATGACGCATGTCCGCGGGTCAGATGCGATGTGTGCCCATGCTAAGCTATGTGTTGCAAAGTCTCTCATGGCACTTATTTCCACCAGGCTCCAGAAACACACAGCTACTCTGGCCACTGTGTTTAACATGATGGACAGTGAGATGGACCAGATGGCTAATTACCCTCGGCATGACACAGAAGGCTCCCAGAGAAGACCATGCAGCTGGCCATGGTGATCAACGTTTTGTTAGGGCTCAAAAAAAGACACTTAGTTGTGCTTCAAGGCCAGAACTTGGATCAAACTCAACTACATAAAAATGCTATGTCATTCTGTTTAGTGTTTGCAATACATTTGTTGTTTGAATTGTTTCTGCATCTTTGTGAGATGGAAATAAGCTTTTATAGTATTGGTTACTGCTATTTGTAATTTAAATCTGGATAAAGACCACGAGAGCAATGTACATCTAATACAGTGGTTCTTAACCCTGTTAGAGGTATTGAACCCAACCGGTTCATCTGCACATTCACCGAACCCTTCATTAGTGAAAAATAAAGAGTATATTTTTTTACAAATTCAAGACATAAAAAATACAAAATACATTTAATTAAAACAGAAAAAAATGTAAACACAATTAGTATACAGTAATTCTAAAGTACTGGATATGTTTTTTAATGGTGCACAAAATGAACCAGCCAATGATGGCATCACGAATTGACATTGTTGACTCGGGCGTGTCTTAACCTCCATGGCAGAGGCTCTGTCGAACCCCTGAGACTGGTTCACCGAACCCCTTAGGGTTCAATCGAACCCAGGTTAAGAACCACTGATCGAATATGAAAAAAAACTCTGCATGGTTTATATGCTGCAATTTATCTACCAATTTAAAATATCAGACGAATGATGGCCCCTTTCAGACCAAAAAGAGCCCATAAATCATATGGGGTATTTTCAAAGAAATATTACAAGTTCTACATAATATATTTTATACAGGTAATGGAAAATGTTTGATATATATACAGTACAAGAGACAGTTATGTCTTTTTCGCTGTATCAAATTTTCAGCAGTCCATCAAAGTGTGTCTCTATGTGAAAGCCCTCCATGGTGCTAAAAGGACTGGCATGGACAAAGGAAGGCTCCTGACCACAGGGTTCCACACTGCAGTCAGTGGTGGGCAATTAATTCTTCCGAAGGGCCATGCAACTCCATCCATCCATTATCTGAGCGGACTGATCCTCACTCGGGTCCCGGGTGTGCTGGAAACTATCCCAGCTGACTTTGGACAGTCGGTGGGTCCACTGAACTGGTTGCCACCCAATCACAAGGCGCACAAAGACAAACAACCATTCACATTTACAATGACACCTAGGGACAATTTAGAGTGTTCCATTAACCTACTACTCATGTTTTTTGGAATGGAGGAGCACACCGGAGTATGCGGAGATAACCCACGCAGGCCCGGAGAGATCATGCAAACTCCACAGAGGAAGTCGGAATCAAACCCATGACCGCTGTCTGCGCTTTGAGGTGGACATGCTAACCAGTCGTCCATCATACCGCCTGCCAATGAGACTCCATCCATCCATCCATTTGCTGATCTGCTTAATCCTCATAAGGGTCTCAGGGGTGCTGGAGCCTATCCCAGCCGTCTTCGGGCAGTAGGCAGGGGACACCCTGAACCGGTTGCCAGCCAATTGCAGGGCACATAGAGACAAACAACCATCCATGCTCACACTCACACCTCGGGACAATTTAGAGTGTTCAATCAGCCTGCAGGTTGGCAGGCTGCCATGCGTGTTTTTGGAATGTGGGAGGAAGCTGGAGTACCCGGAGAAAACCCATGCAGGCCCAGGGAGAACATGCAAACTCCACACAGAGAGGCCGGAGCTGGAATTGAACCCGATAGCTCTGCACTGTGAGGCCGGTGCGCTAACCACTGGAACACTGGGCCGCCCGCCATGTGACTCATATGTGTTAAATATGAACTTGATGGGGGTTTTTTTCAAAAAAAAAATTACAATTAAAAAGCTGCAATTTAGTAGCCCAGGTACATTGTTATAATTTGGAAATAAAATGTGAATACTGGAAAAAACTAAAGAAAACATTTATTGAAATAACAACATGTATTATACACAGATGATCATAAACCTTCCCTAAATGTGCCAGAAGTCAAAGTGCATTCATGAGGCAGATGGGTCGGGAAAAAATGAGCACCAAACAAAAACCTCTGGTGCTCATTTGAGAACCGCACCACCATTGTGATATAATAATTAGCAGGGTTTTTTTCTTCAGAATATAAGGCACACCTTCAACGAATGGCCTATTTTAAAACAGTTTTCATATATAGGGCACACTGCATTGTAAGTTTTATCGAAGATACAATAGGGGCTGCGGTTGCGCAATGCAGCCACTAGATGGTAATGTGCAACAGGAATACAATACAATACAGCTTTAACTCATACAGTGCCTTCACAACCGCTGCAACTGTAACAAAGCCATTAAAACTGGTCACAAACAGGGACATGAAACATATAAATTCAAATGGCATGACAAAACAATAAATGAAAGACAATCGTGAGGAAGACAATTGATTCAACAAAAAGGTACACAAACCTCGTGGGCTCACATCCACAAGAGGCTAAATATCCTTCGAAGTCTTGCTTGTCTCTTTCTTCCTTTGTTAAGTCAATAGTTAATTACGCGTTTGGTATTATCTTCGTTTCATAATGGCTGCGCAGAGCTCACAAAGTCTGTTTGAGTGTGTGTTGGCGACTGCACATGTCAACTAGTGTCGGGAAGAATCCTTGTAGGTTACAATTGTGAATAATAATAATAATTTTTAAAAATTGTTGATAATCACCACTAGATGGCATATGAACACTAAGAGGGAAACACCTCAATGGGGAATATAAAGAGAGTTATAATCTCTTTATATTAGTTGCATCGGGTTATAGGGTGCACTGTCGCTTTGTGAGAAAATTGAATGCTTTTAGGTGTGCCTTATAGTGCGGAAAATACGGTATTCTGTATGGGTGTAAAACTCAAGGCCCGGGGGCCAGATCTGGCCCGCCAGATCATTTTATGTGGCCCACGAAAGCAAATCATGTGTGTTTACTTGCTAAAATCTGTACCGGAATTTCAAATTGTCATGTGTAATAAATAACGTTGAGATTTTGCTACACAGTTTACACTCACTTGAACAATAATTGAACAAACTATTATAATTGACTTGACTGATTTCAAAACTAGAAATCAATTATTTTGTTGTGCACGAGTAGGAATTTTGTGGTTTCACTATCCTAACGGCCCTCCGAGGGAAGACGTAACTCCAAATCGGCCGCCGACTAAAATGAGTTTGACACCCCTGCTGTATAGCATGATATTCTTATTATTGCCAAAGGGCCTGCCACAGCGAGTAACACGGTTATAAACAAATGAACTGTCATTCACTGTACAGCGTTCAGCAGCTAGTTTTCATGCGTGGCAGACTGTCGGCCACTGATTTTGCTGTGATTCCATCAGTGTTGAGATGTCCCAGGCCCACCAAGCCAAACCAATACAGTACATTATCGGCAGTACATACTGTATAAAGTATATTGTGTTTGTCAATAATACTCAATTAAATTTTCTAATTTCATAAGAACTGGCGCTGGAAAGCAAAGCAGAGCAAGTCTCTGTCACCGAAATGCATCATCATGGAAAGACCTCAGATACATATGGGCTCATGAATTTGTTATAGCAAGTACAGTATGCCTGAATTCAGCTGATGGACAATTTGCACATTTCACAGCTGTTTTTGTCTGAATGTCTTTTTTTCATGCAGCTGCCTCTCGATTACCTTTTTCTTCTCCCTGAGAAATGTCACTCACATTCCTCAATGGTTCTTCATGTCAGGAGACTCTCAAAGAGCCCTTGACTCGACACCCTTTTATTGCCTTTTCCACTCCCTTATTTAGTTTCAGCAGAATTTCTTCGCTCGCAAGACCATATTGAGGGGAAATAGCTTGTCGCTTTCCCATCTATACCAAATTCCCTCTCATGACACACAAACTGAAGGACAAATTGCATGTCTTAAATACATCAGTATTCTCACGTCTGTGTACCACCTCTTGAGAAGCTCGAGCTTATATTCCTCCCAGTAAAAGATCGAACTTTCACATACCTCTCTCGACTGTTGATGCTGACAGAATGAAATTCACAGCCTCTCTGGCGAGGAGGGTTCTTGGCAACTAGCTGTTCACCTCAACCACAATCACCCCAGGAGGTTCTAAAGCACATTACAGAAAACAACCAATCCTTTCAAAGGAGTGTTTTTTTTTTGTTGCTTTGTTTTATTCATAAATCTATTTTTTTTTTTCATCCAGGCCTTTGTCCTCTTCTGCATTCTTTTGTAGGATGGTGTTGCATGTTAATTTTGTTTCACTTGGTTTTTATGCAATAGTCTACTTGCCGTCTTTGGAAAAGGCTCAAACTGCTTTCTTTGGTAAATACTTGTGCTGTGGATTCTGATACAATTCCAATTTTATGATTTTTCTCTGAGTCTAATAATGAGGAAACATCCATCCATCCATAAATCCCATCACGGGGCATGCTGGAGCTTAACCAGGCCGTCTTTGGGCAATCGGTGGGGTACGCCCTGTACTGGGTGCCAGCCAATCGCAGGGCACACATAGAGAAACAACCAATCACACTCTCAGTCACATTCGACCACCGTTTCGCCCTGAAGTAATAGCTTTCTTTAAAATTGATTTTGACCGACATGTTAAACTAGGTTGCCGAGCAATATTGCAAAATGGTTATTCGCATGACTCTTCATCCTTTAAAACAACACAGCCACTCTCTAAGTTACAGTCAGATATAAGGCCCTATTTTCATGCCTAGCAGAAGTGTTGCACAAAGTGCCGTCTAACTTTGTGCTTGGAAACAGTTTTCTACTTTTTCTTTGGATATTTTTGTAGACAAGTATAAACAAAAAGAGTGAACGGCTGGTTTCCTGAGCAAAGGAAGAGGCGCCTGGTTTATATGGTGGAAGCGGACTCACTAGAGTCAATGCAAGTACCGCAAAGTACGTTTAAAAGGAACTCTAAGAAGATCTCCACTTGCAGATGATGTAAAGTTGGCCGCTGTAAAGTGGGGACTTGGAGACCGCCTTCCACCTCTGGTTGTGTGTATGTGACAACTACCCAGTCCTCCACCACCCATACTTGTGCCGCTGTGATAATTAGAATAATTCATTAAATAATTTGATTTCGCCAATGACTCAGAGGGATTGATCCACGCTGATGTCATTTTTATGAACGAAATACGATTACATCCACCAAAGAAATCAACAAGTGCAGAATTTGTCTGCCTGTGCCTCAATCAAATCCACAAAAATCACGTTACACCACCTGCACCACAACTTTTACCTCCTTTTATCTGGTCTAATTTCCAGTCTGCTTTCTGTCACCGAATCGTCAGGTGCATGAAATAGAAAACCTCCTTGGAATGCCCAGAAAGGCGCAGCGCAGTCTGCCAAATTCCCAAACGTTATAAACTAGACTTGCCCCGGCACGAAAGTGAAGATGCGGCAGATTTTATGCCGAGCTCAGGACTGTAGAGCCTGTGATATGTTGTAGAAATACATATTAATAACAGTGCCAATCTGTAGTGACCACAGGCCAGCTAAGGAGAAGGGGGCAGAGAACATAACTGTAATTTATTTTTTAATATGGATAGTTAAAAAAAATATATATATATATAGTTATGCAGGACAATGTTATATTAAACATCTCTTTACACACAATTAATATTGAAGCCTTGGAACTGATGTGTTACTTTGAGTCGAGCTACTGTACGCTTGTTCTATCATGCTATGTTAACCCAAACCTTATTGATTCACTGAATTGCACTGGGGAGGTAGTGCAATGAACAGGCGCACTTGATGAGCATGTCAACCAAGTGAGTCTGTGGAAAGCATGATACGCTGCTCACGCTTGCATCCATACAGAAGAAGGAGATTTTGGACTGGCGGCGGATGCCTCCAGATCAGTGAGTATCAGTGGTCATGGTTAATGAGATGACACCAGAAAGCGCCTTCCCTCCAGACATGTTGCACTTGATGAAACTTCATTAATTTACTTGTCCTTTCCTAAACGAATTAAGAGCATAATTAACCACTGGGTAAAAGCTATTTGCCCTTTTCACATCCCAAGAACGGACTGAATAAATTATGAACGTTACTGTTGCAGACTGCATGAATGCTTATCGGTTTTCATGGATGGTTTAGCAACTTGGCTTTGGCATAAACGGATCACTTACAATGAACATTACATATGAAAGTTGAGCTTTTTGCTCATTTGACCGAAGCCTTTATCAACATCCTCTATAAATGCTTTTTTGAGAAAAATACAACTTGTAATTTGTAAGTACCTCAGCCTGCTCTTCGGGTATAGAACAAAAGAGGCATTCATAACACAAAACCTATCTCATCTTCAAAATGGAACCACTGTGCGAGCAGTCCTTGGTGCAAAAGATCTCTCACCTGCAGTTATCTGGAATACGCGACAGCACATCCACAACCCTAATTAGAATAAGCGGTATAGAATAAGGATGGATGAACAAATGGGATGGTTCAAGCTGTGAATGTACCGAGACAGACTTGACTGAAGAGGAAACCATACTGTCAGGTGACAATCTTCAATGAGCTATTACTTTGCTATTTATAAAAAAACAAAAAAAACACACACACACAAATGTGTCTCAAAGAAGCATGAAGGGGCTGAAGCTCTATGCCCTTTCTATGGCTCATTATTTAAAAAGAATGGAATAGAATAGGATGGAATAATACAATTATGAGAGACTGTAGCAGGCAGCGCGCAAACTTAAATTTTGAAACTTTGCAGGGGTCAATATCCCAATACATTGTTCCTGAAGTTCTAAATTAGTCAGAAACAAAACAAAAAATGTTTTTGTCCAAGACACATATATGCCGTTTTTTGGTTTCTGAAAGGCAATTACCTGTATACTTGTCAAAATAGGAACTGTCACAAATTCTTTATATTCTTCAAAATGAACAAAGTATTACAGTGACATTTAAAGTTGCCCAGTTTATTTTAGTTTTGTAATTAGTAATTCTGGATCAGGCGTCAGCAACCTTCAATACTCAAAGAGCCATTTGGAGCCACAAAACCCTTTTGATATCAAAATAGAACAAATGACTTTTGGTAGAAGCTTACTTTCAAATCAAATAGTCAGTGGCTATTTGAGTGTTCCTCATATTCATGCAGCGAACCAAAAATGCTGTTTGCGCCTGTGTTCTGTCGTCATTGTATCACATGCACTCTCGGTGGCATGCAAAGCTATGTTGATAAGAACATACGGTTAGAAACTGACTTTGACCCATCACAAACTAATCGTCAACGAGGGGTGAGGTGCTGACGGAAGAATGAATGCCCACCGCCCTGAGATGACAGTCGTGTTCACTGTTGTGGAGCGTGCAGTCAGCTATCAACATCTATTAAAAAGGATATAGTTTCAAAATAATAGACAATTAAAATCTACTCCACGTTTTACCTGGTTAATGATATTTTTACACCATCTTGGGGCTGTAAGACGCCACCTTCACACTCACAAGATTGTAAGATGTCATCTGTGAGGTTACGCAAGCTCTGTTTGGATTTAATATATGTAGTTAATTTAGGTGCTGCATTGTAGGTCGTAGCATTAAAAGTTCTGTATTCTTTATCAACTTTATTTGCCATGCTATCCATGGTTTAACTTACCAGTGGGTGCATACCTCAATAAATAGTAATAAATGCCAGCCGCATCACAGCGGCGGCTGTGATAGGTAGTTTCAGCAACAAAATTTATGTTTTATTGTTATGTTTTTTTTTAATGTTACAAGAGCACTCGAATTGTCAAATTAAGACTTAATGTTCGAGAAACAAACACTAAAATATATAATGGTGCGAAATTATAATTAAACACTCTATTTTCCAAAGTCACAGAGAGCCGCAGGAGAAGGATGAAAGAGCCACATGTGGCTCTGGAGCCATGGGTTGCCGACACATGGTCTAGATTAGGGGTGCCCAAACCTTTTGGACAAAAGATCTTACCTTTCGATCTATCAACCTCCGGCGTTCAACCCCTTATCGCGCATGTGCGCATACGCACGCACTTACACACACATACCATGATGAGCAACATCCATAATGGCCCCTAAGATGAACGAAAAAGAAAGTAGACACAAGAGTTTATTAAAAGGAAATCACTGCCTACCTTAGTGGTAGACCTGACGTGGAGGCATGCGACACACTTTTGCAGCCTGTTAACTATCGTAGCACACGTGTAGCGTTACAAAATGCTACCCTCGGGCCTCCGGATTGCCATTCTTTGTGAGCGCCATCGGTGAATTGTACACGAAACGAACTTCGAATGATAATAATAATAAAAAGAAGAAATGCTATATTGCAACAGCTCTGACCGCAACCTGCAATTGCAGACTGCTGAGCGCTCACAACTTCCAGTGACTCAGGTCACCGTAGGTTAAAGATTTACCTGTATTAGTTTATTATTATTATTATTATTTTTTTAATTTTGTGAAAGTGAGACTGATAGGATGATTGTGGTGCAGCGTGCATTAACACAAAAATATATTGCTAACATGCACAGAGACACGAATATGTTTTTTGTTGTTGTTGTTGTTTTTTTACTCTAGACCCCTTGCGGACCGGTCCGTGAGCTACCGGTCAATCGATCGACGTAATGGGCATCCCTGGTCTAGATCATATTATCTAGAGAGGAGGCAGGACTGTGGTTAATTCGGTGATTTCAGTTTAAACTGACAGTAATTAGCATACTCTGTCAGACATTATACAGAGATGGCACCATTGAGACATATAAAATGGCAAAAGGATCTTATATTTCTGAAAAGCCCATTAGGTAATTGGGACTGGTCTTTGGGGAATATCTGTGACATTCCTGTTTCAGATGCAATAAATTTAATGGTGGTGCTCATGTGATACTTATAATCACTCAACCTTCCCCAGTGACTATAATTCAACCCAACACCTTTCAGACCCTTGAAGATAAGTAACCTAAAGTGTGGAGAAGACATTGCTTTAAATGCCCCTTTTAATGTATCAAGTTCTATACACATCCAGCGGCATGGTCCTAAATTGTGTAAAAGAAAAAGTCATGCTGTTACAAAGACAAAGGATGCCTGCTATTCATGATGGAAGTCCAATATATAATTTAAGTTCACCAGAGAATACGGAATATAGTATTGGATAAATTCTGATTAAACAAAGATTGCTAGTTTTGAAAGCTATCGCGAGGTAGAGTTACATATTGAGTACTGATATCATTGTGGAGTTAAAAGAAAAGGAGTAAATCTTCGACGTACTGGGGCTAATTTCAGTGGCCAAAGCAGAGATAAGTTCCCTTAATGGATATGTACGGGTCTTATTACCATTACATCGCACAGTAACGAAGCATGAAAATCGGCAAATGGACACACATAAACATACACACACACGCACAGGCACACGCACAGGCACACGCACACGCACACACAATCCGGCTAAAGAGATCTACAGTCATTATTGTACCTTCTCCAGTTTTCCCATGCCATTTGAATGAAATAGAAATATCCAGTAGATGTCGATTATGCACGAGACATTTTATCGAGGCCATGGCACTGTTAATACACTTTAATAGACACACAACAGTTCAGCAATGAGCAGATCCTTTCCTTCCTCGTCCCCTCCTGAATTATTTTATATTCACTACTCTCTCTCTCTCTCTCGCTCTCCTTTGCTTCATGTTTTTCTTCTAACATGCAGCCGTTGAGTCCAGTCAGTCAAGGTGATCTTGTCGAAGGCCAATTAGCCCCCCCCCCCCCCCCTTCCCGCACCACCCTTCCTTTCCTCAGGCTCACAATAGAAAACACTCAGGGAGAAAAGCAATGGTTTTACTCTCTAAACATGCCTGGCATAAGAACAGAAATCAATAGTCACTCGTGTAATTCACTTTGCGGTAGCTAACGGTAAAGATAAGGTTAGGAGGGGGGATTAATGAGTCTTTGACCAATGAGATAAGGAGAACAGGCACTTATAGACCAAGTTTCATCAGGACATTGCTGACAGTCCCTAGAAAGAAGATCTACATCTTCATATGGGCGTTATACGAAGCTGAGCATAACTGAAACGGATTCATGAAGTGTCATTTTCCGTTAAGGATTTTGTATTTTAAAATCTAAAAATCTTAATTCCTGGGAATAGGACCAATCAGTCTGAAAAAAAAAAGCTGTTTGTTTCACTTTTCCGCCCATCCATCCATTTTCCGATCCGCGTCATCCTCACAAGGGTTGCAAGGAATGCCAGAGCCTATCCCAACTGTCTTCATGCAGTAGGAGGGGGGACACCCTGAACCGGTTGCCAGCCAATCGCAGGGCACACAGAGGTGAACAACCATCCACACTCACACTCACATCTAGGGACAATTTAGAGTGTTCACTCAGCTTGCCATGCATGGTTTTGGAATGTGGTAGGAAACCTGAATGACCGAAGAAAACCCACGCAGGCATAGGGATAACATGCAAACTCCACGTAGGGAGGCCAGAGCCGGAATCGAACCCTGCAACTCTGCTCTATGAGGCCGACGCGCTAACCCAGAGGTGTCAAACTCAGGTGCTGGGGGGCACACTGATTTTTCAATTTTTCAAATGTATGCTTGCTTTGTCGAACCCGAATACACACGGTCAACTAAGCCATTTGTGTGCCTGTTTTCCTTTTATTTTTTTTGTGAGGACAGCTATCCGTCTGAGGTAATGTCAAAGACAGTACACTGCCAGAGTGCCAGAGTGTGAGTGCACCTGAGACTCATTGCCAGTGTACATTTATGTTGAAAACAATTTTCACGCTTCACAATATCTCACTGTGCAGACCTGCAACAGTTGTGTAAAGATGAACTTCGGATGAGGCAATGTCCCACTTTATGTCTAAAAGGGACAAAGGGAATACATCATGGCTCGACTGTTTGTGCCTCTGATGTGCCAATTTAATGTGAACGCAGTTGAGTTTTATTTATTTATTTTTTCTCACCTGTGACTTGCTTCACCTCTGCCGTGTCTGCTCGGGCGTTACTTGTCCATGTCAATGCAAAGCTACTTGTCTCACAACCCACACTCCATTGGGAATAATAAACAATTAACTGCGAAATAAAACAAATAAAGCACATTTCTGCAAGAATGCATCTTGCCTATTTTATATTTTCAACTGTAACCATACCACAAACTATGACATCAAAGTGGTTTAATTACCCTGACTAATAAATGATTATTTGATTCCATTGTTCCAGAAGTGTACGTTTAAATTCACATGCAGCCAATACTCTCAATACCTTCCACTGACAACCCAGGCTGAACGTGGTTCCTCACTAACCTAACCTAAGCTTGTTTCTCAGTCTAAATAAATCATTTCAACATACTTTTTACACAGGGTTTTAGTCGGATCGTAGAGCAGCTGTGTTCTTCAGCAAATAGGTGGGGATTGGTTGTACAGTGAAAAACACAAATTGATGAATAGGGAACCGCAAATGTGCATTGAATTACTGTGCACTTAAACAAAATAGATGTTGTGTCCTATGACATCCCTCCTCCTTTGCAGCCCCCCTGGTATATGCCTTGCAGGTGGCATACGCATCCCTTTCCCTCAGCTTATCTTGATCTGTTTTGGTGCCGAGTGTCTTTCAGTGCATGTTGGCCACGTGCCGCGAGTAGGCTGCCAGCCACATTCCCTGGATTTGGCGTACTGCGTGTAGGACTTGTGAAGCATTTTCTATATGGTGTCTTCCCCCGTTGTGTTGACTATGGTCCCTTCGTTAATGCCGCCAGATGACCAGTTTGACCGTTGCCAGGGGTGCTGGCAGTCGAGTCTGCCCACATTGAGGCTTGCATGTCTGTCGATCCAGGTGTTGTCTTCAATGTGCCTCGGGCTCTGGAGGTTGCAGTTCAAGGGATGTTATCACCTATTGGGATGCTGGACCCCTGCACCCTGGTCAGCAGAGGCATTCAAAACATTAAGGTGTTCCCACTGTTACTCCTGGTCTTTCCAAGAAGAGGTTCTCTGCTGAGTGGACGCTTGCCTCTGAGCTGGATCATTTACAAGCTGAGCTGGAGGAGCTGAGGTCCCTCTTGCAGGTCCCTCTTGCAGGACCGTCTTGGCGGACAGCAGGGCTTTGGCAGCTATTCATGACGCTGCTGCTTCCAGCTTAGATCAGATGCCTGCCGTTGAGCCCACCGTAGCTTCTCCATTGTGTCCAAGGAGAAAACTCCTCGGCAGGCTCTCTGGTGCCCTCGCTTTCAATGTCGGTGACAGATAACCTTTTTACGAGGTCCTATAACACTGGTGTACGTGCTGGCCGTATGTTTAACTCCTTGGCTCACCTTATGTTTGCTGTCTCAGCGACACGGCAGGGTGGCGATGCAGCAGCTGCCATGTCCTTTAATGACACGGCTCTGCAAGCCTTTGCCCCCTTGTCTAGGGAACATGAGCGGGGATTGTTCGTACTGGCTCAAGCGCGCCGCCAGGTTTGTTTGGCGCAGTCATCCTTGTCAGAGCCCTCTTGGAGGTGCTCCACGTCGTGTCCGTGTAGCTCCTGGGCCTGGGTAACTTCTGTTTGACTGCGGTGGATGAAGTCAAGCCAAATATATTTGTATAGGCCTTAATCAAAGAGAAGTCTGAAAGGGCTTCACATGCCCACAGTTGACCAATATTAATGACAATGGGGCGCTGGAAATGTTGGTTCAGGCTTGCTTGACCAGACTCGAGTTTTCGATTCTATGACTTTTGCCAGCCCTAGTGCTTCGCCTCCACTGCTTACCGTTCCTGGCCTCTGCAACAGTTTCAGCCTTCAGGGAACAATGGTCCCCAGCGGCCCCCACAGAGATAAGCGCCTCTGCCCATTTGCGTTCAGTCAGTCCCGGTGTGCGACTCCTGCTCCTCGTCACTCCAGGGGCCTTATTGTTAGTATTATTATTATGTGTGCTTATATGATTGTTCATTGGTGTGTGCATTGCACAAACCTTTCCATGACGGAGCAGTTAATGTTATAACGCGATTGAATTGCATTGATGTCCATTGATTGGTTATGCTCTTGGTCTTTGTTGGTTACCTGTGTTGACTTACAAATCTCACCTGAATCACTACAAAGTGAATTTGTCATGTGTCGGTTTGTGACCAACAGGTGGCACTGTAGGGCTCTCCCTGAAGCTGCACACCTGTTGGTCATTATGTCATTAGCTCTTTGAATGGAATCCCGCCCGGCCACCCATTGTCGGGTCATTGTTGCCTGTTTGTTTGTTGCTGTTTGCTACTGTCATGTTTGTTCAGGTCATGTTTCGGTTATTGATAGTTTTTGTTTCAGTCATGGTTTTTGTTTGATACTTTGGATTCGTTTTGTTCCTAGGACTTTGTTTTGGATTTAGTTTTCTGTGTTATTAATACAATTTGTCAAGTACACCCTGCTCCTCCCTCTTGCCTGCTTTTTGGGGTCCAACACCACCCCGCAAACGTGACAGAATTGTTAGTAAATAAAACACTGGTGGCTTTAGAATCTCACCAGAATGCCTCATAAGTTATTTCTTAATATATAAAACACAAATATCCACTATAATATATATATAAAATCATTTCATCTGACCGTAATGTTTGTTTATACAGTTATGTTCTTGAAATTACAGAAATAGTTTAATTGAAGAAGAAAATATATTTTCACCTTTTTAGGTACAGGTAATGAATGTACTGAAGACAACCAAACAAATGTGTCCCGGAATAAGGTTGACGTGCCTTTGTTCACTGTGACTATGTTTACATGCTGTCAATATTCGGGTTACGGTCAAAATTCCAGTTTATGAAACATTCGAGATTACATGTGTGAGTGGACAGAGTCACTTCCGTATACATGGTAAATGCCTGGTTCATTGCTGCTTCTGAATTTCACCATGTGTATCTGTTTGTGTATTTCCGATGGACTGCAGGCAAGATGCCGTGCATACAAGTACTTTGTACTTATTGTACTCAAAAGAACAAGATTCCTTGAGGATAGAGCATGCGCAGAACACAAACTAATGTACAAAGGAGGTGACCCGATCATGTTTATATGACATGAAATGAAATGAAATATTTGAGTTAGAAAATGCCTAACCCAGAGGTCTTATTTGTTTTTGTTTGTTTTTTTAAACTGATGATTTTTGTGTGTTAACAGACTTTCAAAACAGCAGTGATGAGATCACCTGAACTGCCTATCCCAGCTGTCTTCGGACACGAGGCGAGGTACACCCTGAACCAGTTGCCAACCAATGGCAGGGCACACAAAGATGAACAACCATTCGCACTCACAATCACACCTCGGGATAAATTAGAGTGTTCCATTAATCTGCCATTCATGTTTTTGGAATGTGGGAGGAAACCGGAGATTACCTGGAGAAAACCCATGCAGGCACGGGATGATCTTGCAAGCTACAGACGGAAAGGCCCAGGCCCGGAATCAAACCTGTGATCTCTGCACTCTGAGGCAGACGACCACCCTACCACCATTCAAATATTCAGTTCAAAATAACACCCATGTTCAACCATGCACGCTATGTTAGTTATGAGAGGCGACAATGATTTGTTGTGTATGTAAAAGGGCTTGTGTAAACCCAATGGATGATCACACTGAGTGACTTGGAACAGCTTATTCCATGAATGCATACAAGTACTGTGTGGAACCACCTGTTCCAAAAAAATAATAATAATCAAACTGCATAATTTCGTCCATATATGCATTGTCTGGCAGCAGCACAAATGTCATCAGTGCAACAACAAATCCTCCAACTCCGTTTTTGATCCAATGTTTATCCTTATGTCACGGCTTTTACTTATTTATTTACATAGCTGAGTGAGTGTGTGTGTGTGTGTGTGTGTGTGTGTGTGTGTGTGTGTGTGTGTGTGTGTGTGTGTGTGTGTGTTAACAAAGGTTCCTTGATAGATGACTGGATGGGTGAAAGGAGCTGATTTGGTGATTTAAAGCCCAATTCTGACCACTAAAATTGGTTCCTGCCAGAGTAATACATCAGGGGGAATTAAAAGGTGATTGCAGTGTGTGTGTACGTGTGTTTTGGGGATGGCAGGGCTTGTGGATGTCTGAATGTGTTCTTTGTATTGTTGGGGCAATGACAAAGAAGGATAAATGACTTGCTTTGAAGGTGCCATGGTAACCGGCACAGACAGAATAGATGGGTTAGGATGTGGACTGAAAAAAGAAATGGAGGAAGCCAATCAGGATGCGATATAGAGGACAACTCCAGACTCTCATCGACCTGAACCCGATTTCAGGATGCTCCTTGACACATGCAGATTCGCTATTGTACAGATGTCACTTACTCAGCGGTGACTGTCAAAAATTGCACTCAAATAAGAGTACTGTCAAGAGTACTCTAATGATAACATAACTCAATTTAAAATAAAAAGTAGTCCTTGCAAAGGAATTTCAGCTGTTTATTGATCCTTTGCACATAGGTTCTTTTTATTTCTAAAAGTGGAATAAAGACACAACATTTTGACATATTTTCTTTCACTTTTCTTTTCTGTATTGTGTGTGGTGTGTGTGTGTGTGTATGATTGTGTAATACACAGAAACACACACACACATGCACACACACATCTTGAATTTACAGGGACATAACATGTTGTCACTCTGATGTCAGATGAAGTATGACATGTCTTGAAAATCTTTAGCTGAGATGATCTGAGCCAAATGAATTAATAATTCATATTTGATGGAGTTTTAAAAAATATTTCAGGCATAATTAATACACAGGGACATCACTTCCCCTCAGCAGAAGAAATCACACTCAGCGTCAACAAAAGATAAATGAGACAGGACATCCTTGCCTAGCTCGTAGCTTACATCTATTTCTAAACACAGAACCACACTTGGATTGATGAGACAGGAGGCCTGGGGTGTCGCCTGGCTTGCTATGCAGTCAAAAAGCAAGAAATGAGCACACACTCACATTTTTGAGTGATGTGCAGCAGTACGGATCAGAAATAAGAGACACAGAGGAGGTATTTACATACAATTGCCTGTTAAGTTCAAAACTGACTCTGGGTTTGTGGAACATTAATTTACAAGCCGGTGAGAAAACCCCTCATTTCTAATACGCAGCAACAGTATCACTTCTCAGCCTGACATAAAAAATGCTGCTCCATGATGGGGCCGAAGGGAAAGTTGATGAAGTGCAAGACACATCTGCATGCACGCACAGTTCCTCTCCTGTATCAATGTGTGTGGTGCTGGCAAATTATCAGGGGATTTTGAATAAAGAATGTCCCTGCAGCACACTGTCACTTGCTCTAAATAAACCACAATTTGTTCTACAAATACCTTCTGTAAACCTCTACCTCCACTGAAAAAAGAAAAAAAAGGGGTGTTGAATTCACTTAATTTTATTTTATCCAGCGGTTCCACAAAATAAAATCATCTGGAGCAAGATACATTTTAAACGATAAATCTATTAAACAAAAAACAAACATCTAAAATAGATGATTCTATATTGTTCAGACACTTAACAACATAAAATTGAGTTAATCCAACATGCGTTTTTTTTTCAGTGTAGCTGGACTGCAGTCAAGCTGACTGATTCATCGACCTTACTATAGTGCACAAAAAAAATTAATTTATTTTTCACCATATCCAAGTATTTTATGTGTCCGTTTGAGATCACAGCATGAAATAAAGCTATTATTCAAACACGACAAAGTCTTCTTCAATCACAGTACACGGATATTGGCTGTACAGTAAATTGAACAATTATGTGAAGTGCTCTGGTGGCAGATGTGAGCAGACCCCATTTTCGTATTGTGTGCTGAGTGTGTTGACAGCTGCATTCAGAGTGCTGGGGAGCAGCAACAGAGTGGGAATGCGCACACACACACATACACACACGGCGGGTCAGTTTTTAAACGCTCTTCAGTCCATTTTGGGGTTTTTTGTTTTTTGGTTTGATCAATTGTCCTCAGAGCTCAATCAGTTCAAACAAAGTATTTCAAACAGATATGCAGAAATGATAGTATTATTCCATGACTTGAATGATTGTTGCATTTTTGTTGAAACATCAGCAGCACAGTGACAAGTGTTTAGTCTGCCTGCCTCTTTAGCATTTTTTTTTTGTTTCCCTGAATGGAAATTACATTTTCATATTGGTGTGTATATTGTTTTGAATTCACTGTAGACTACATATTATATCTAAAGGGAGCAAGGGATGGGGAAATGTCAGCGTGATGGACCTCTTAAACTATGCTGTGCCCCTGAGCAGAGTCTAGGGGTGTTCTGTGCCAGAAAACAGACTTCAGCACCACTTCAGCAGCTAGTTTCAATTTCTTATTTTGCGCTTGGGGTTCCGAACCAGGACACAAAACCCGAATCGTGGGTCTACTGCTTGTAGTAGTTGTTGAATTGAGGTGAATAATTTGTAGATCAACTCTAGACTACAGTGCTACCGTCATCACGCTTGAGCATTGGTACAGCGAACTCACCTGTTTACAATGATTGTGCTCTTTCTGGAAGGCTTTAAAATGCCATCAAATGGCACCAAAGCTCAGACATGTAGGAAAGTAATAATTGGTGTCAAATAAGTATTTCGTAGTGATATACCTTGACTGTGTGAAAATCTAGTCTCTACAGTATGTGTATCTTTTTGCTGTAATGAGTGGGCATTTGTGGGCAATGTATTTTGTTCAAGGTCATGTAAGTTTGTCATGTTTCTTTCTCGCTGTTTGTACGAATGGAAGAGTTTGGGTGTTTGACTCTGTCTGTATGCCCCTCACAATCGCTGTAGCAGCTGTTGATGCTCTTGTAAGGCAATGTCTTCTCTCATTCTGAGGTTTCACCAGTGCATTGCCCAGCTTTGACCAAAAAGTCCTCCTTCCCTATGTTGATGCCAAATCGGCAGGTTTGCTTGGCATCTATTGTAGAAATGGACAGTGTCAACAAAATGCAACCATGCACTCAGTGACAGACGTGAGAGCCTGGATTGTTATCATCTTATCTTTCCATCTTTGGAAAAGATTGTGTCCAAATCAGAATGCCTCAAAATCAGAGTTCTTCTCCACACAATCCTCTGTCTTTGACACATTCTCATCTATAGCACTTTCACTGGCCAAGAGCTGCTCCAAAACCTCATGGACAGTCAACCTCTTCACAGAGGACATTTTCAAGTGAGAGAGCATGCAGATTGCAGTATACACGGAATGATTTGGGTGGAGGGCTGTTGTGCAACCTTCCGTTTGTTTGCTCCTCCCTTATTTTGCATGAACTACCAAAAGTATCAAGCGGCAGGTGTGGGGATGTTCGGTCTCACTCACACACACACACACACACACACACACACACACACACACACACACACACACACACACACACACACACACACACACACACACACACACACGCCTAACAGGTTCTCCCCGTGCCTACATAGGTTTTCTCTGAGTACCCCAGTTTCCTCCCACATTCCAAAAACATGCATGGCAGGCTGAACACTCTAAATTGTGAGCGCAGATGTTTTGTTCGTCTATGTGTGCCGTGCGATTGGCTAGCAACCAGTTAGTTCAGAGTGTCCCCCGCCTTCTGCCCGAAGATGGCTGGCATAGGCTCCAGCACCCCCCGCGACCATTGTGAGGATAAAGCGGATTGGAAAACGGATGGCAGGATGGTGAAAAAGCAAAACCCAAGAGGAACCCAGGTGGTACCATATAACCTTTTAGCAGCAAATTAAGAACAACAGCTCATTCGTTTAGAACTAAAATACATTTATAATCAATTTACACAACAGTGATAAGCTAATTTCCAGGGCAGTTGTGGTCAAGATGTTGAAAATACCCCCTCCCTGCCACATGAGCGTTTTCATTCTGGGGGGGGGGGGCCCACAATGTAAATGTAGCCTGCTGAAAATCATTAAAGCAGTCCACCAATACACTCAAACCCTGGAGGCCATATCCCCAGATAACAGTGCGAGTGTGACTCTACTAGAGTTAGGTATTTCTGTTATACTGTACCTCAGTAGCATTTGAAATGGAAAAACTAGTTTGCAGGTTTCTCCTGAAAAGGTCCAATTATAGGTCACGCAGCAGTCACAATCAATTAAAAGATCGGTACGTGTCGCTGAAATGTCTTCACCCTTTTTATTCTTATTTTCACTTTGTCTCATTGGTGTCATCCCCATGACAATCTTTTCTCCCCACGTTCCCACCTCGTGTTGCATTCTGCAATGGTGCCAAATAATTTATATGCAGAAAGGGAACACACACGAAACAGAACAAGATATGGGATGTTCCTTTTTACAATAAAGGGAAAAAGGGAGAACGAATAACATTGCACAATTGCTTAATTAATAGTTGTTGGAAGTGGTTATTCTCAAACAGTTGGTTCACTAAAGGAACATATATAAGGAATAAGTCAGAAGTAAATTAAGGCTGTGTACACATGATACCGTATTTTCACGACTATAAGGCGCCATTAAAAGTCTAAAATTTTCTCCAAAATGAACAGGACGCCTTATGATGCGGAGCGTCTTGTCTATGCGCTGAGTTCCAAAACCTGACTGACAGCCGACACGCTGTTTATATAGAGAAAAGGCGGAAGTGACTGTGGACAGGCATGCGGCAAAGAAGTCGGCCAATCAGTGAAGGGTGGGCGTGTATATATACATATATGGAGAGAAAGAGAGAGAAAAGGCAGACGTGAGTGACAGGCATGCGGGGAAGCAGTCCGCCAATGAGTGAAGGGTGGGCGTGTAAGTGGACGCTAAAGGGACGCTACAAGCAGGTACCAACACCTGTATAGAGTGTGGCTATGTGCATTGTTGCAAAACAACTTCGGTTTTGGTTTCTAAGAACCCCCGAAAATAAATTCTACAAAGAGACACGCCTACGAAGCTCAGTTCAAACTTCAAGCCATCGGTTATGCTTTTGGCATGCGTGCCCATCTCACAGGAGCGGTGAAAAACCAAGTCAAGCAAATGAACTCCGAGTTATTCCCGGAGGCTTGACTAAAGAACTCCAACCGCTGGACATCGGCATCAACCGGGCGTTCAAAGTAAAGTTGCGAACGGCATGGGAACAATGAATGAACGATGGCAAACACAACTTTACAAAGAGTGAGAGGCAGCGCCGGGCGAGTTACGCCACAATTTGCGAATGGATTGTGGCTGCTTGGACGAACGTGTCTGCTTGCACTGTTCTTCGAGTTTTTGGCAAAGCCGGCATCATTTCTGTGGAGCCACATGGCAATGGGAGTGACTGACAACGAGAGGGAACACGGCGTTTTTGATGGATTACCGGTACTTGCACAATTGTTCAATTCTGATACAGAGGATGAGGACTTTGATGGATTTCTGGGTGATGATTGATCGAAAAACGTGAGTACATTGTACGATGGCTAAATAAAATACAACAGAACTCCGTTTTGCTTCGTTGCCTTTTTAAAAACGTGTTTTTAGCTTGTATCTGTATGTCTTGGCATGCTACCGTATGCTACAAGCTAACGTGTTTTTAGCGTGCGCGCATGCATGCCGTATGTTTTACCACTTTAAAATTGCGCCCAATGATACAGTGCGTTTTGTCTATGTGTAAAATACAGAAATAGCACCCATTAATGAGACTGCGCCCAACCATACGGTGCGTCGAATGGTCGTGAAAATACGGTACTTAAAATAAAATACATATTTCCCTGCCACAAATATGTCAACTCCTGTTGTGATGAATATAATTGTTTAGCGTGGCACGGTGGTCACCTGGTTCTCGGGTCCGCCTCACAGTGCAGCAGTCATGTCATGATTCGGTGTTGCTGTTGGAGTTTGCATGTTCTCCCCCGTTTTCTCCAGGTACTCCCGTTGCCTCCCACATTTCAAAAACATGCATGGTAGGTGAATGGAACACTCTAAATTGTCCCTAGGTGTGAGTGTGAGAGCGTGAGAGTTTGCCTGTGATTGGCTGGCAACCAGTTCAGGGTGTACCCCGACGACTGCCCGATAATGGCTGGGATAGGGTCCAGCATGCCCACGACCCTTGTGAGGATAAGTGGATTGGAAAATGGTTTGATGGAAGGATATATGCGTTAAATGGCAGACATGGCATTACTGGTTTTGAACATTTGAAACTGTTATGCTAAAAACACTTTGATACCACTTGTCCTCATTCGGGTTGTGTGTGAGCTGACGATGGGTGAGAAGGAAAATAATTGACACAAAAGATTCTGGGTGAGTCAGGAGCGCTGCAAGATACTGCTTTTCTGATTAATACCGCATTTGTGGAGCGTGAATTAAGTCGTAAAATCGGCCCATTTTTGTCCCTCTCAGGGGATGGCCATTGCCCTTAGGTGCACCGATTCTGGCCCTCCCTGTGGCCCCGCCTCCGAGCGCAGATTACGCAGTCGTGCCGAGTCGCCGACGCGAAAGGTGGAACCAAAGTACGTGATTTAACATTCTAGTCGGACCCTTTAGTGCGCTGCACCATTTAAAAATGAGCGGGAAAATGAGAAGCAGTCCGCAGAGAAGGAAATTACCACGACACGAGTGCTATTTGCGTGTGTGTGCGCGTGCGCGTTTGTGTGTGTGCGTGTGCGTGATTGTGTGAGTGTGTGTGCGTGTGCGCGTGTTTGTGTGTGCGCGTGTGTGTGCGCGCGCGCGTGTGTGTGTGTGTAACTTTTTTAGTCTCCGTTTTTATTTTAGTGTGCGTGTGCGTGATTGTGTGAGTGTGTGTGCGTGTGCGCGTGTTTGTGTGTGCGTGTGTGTGTGTGTGCGCGCGCGTGTGTGTGTGTGTGTAACTTTTTTAGTCTCCCTTTTTATTTTAATTTTTATTTAACAGGATCAATATATAAGGCATTGCCTTTTAAAATTTGGATAATTATATGCATGTAAAACATCTAGCTTCAGTGTATTTGCAATTTTTGTCCCCGGCAGGCTGGTACCATATCATCCCCTGGCTTGAATATTCTCAACAGATGGACACGGCGTATTGTTACGCTTGCAGACATTTTAGCCCTCCTAATACTGTTTTTTTCTCATCACTGTAATGTTATGACTACAATTTCAAAGTCTGAAGAAATAAAAAGTCAAATAAGATTTCGAATCTGTCTTTTTAGCCCTGGGTTGAATGTGCCCCCCCATCAAAACCCCTGGCCCCAGCCCGGCCCCCTCAGTGAAATTGATCCAGAACCGCCCCTGGGTGTGTGTATCTGTGATTGTAAATTCACAACGTACTCCCCCTATGGGGCCACCAGTCCGACAACCTAGCAATCAATTCAAGTAAAGGGGAAGGGCTTCGGGCAGCAGAGGGAAAACACCGGTTAGCATGGCCGTATTCAGCATTGCTAAGCAACCGAATAGGAAGTACTTCAGAATTCCCGCTGGTATAGAAACATGTCCCAGCATGGCAATATGGATTTTTGGGTTATACCCGAAAGCCCCAGCTTTGCTTATAATAAGAAAACGGGCGAGATGAGCAGCAGCTAATCACACGGAACGGGTTCATTTGATTTCTATGGCAGGATCTGGGTGAGTTTAGGCTCCATGAACTCCAGGTCCACTTGAGAACCTATTGGATAGATTTGCCCCAAGTATCAGAAGTTAACCTCCACCAGGTGTTGAATTGTTCACAAGCAAATACTTATAGCAACAAAACAAGTTGTTTTTCTCGATTTTGAGACACCTAACATTTTGATTCGGGCTTACCAGACATGGCGGTGGCAGGCACCCATCTCCGCTGTACGGTGCTGCACCGTTGCACAGCAGCAGCACATGCACAATAAATGCGTTGTCAAGAGCTCGCTGCCGTGTGCAAAGTGCAGTTTTATTTTTTAGCACATTTCATACACAATGTTTCCACAAGTAAAGACACAGCACCTGGAAGCATTTACAAACACGACGGTTAAAAACATTCAGCAGCGAAGCAGAGAAAACCAAAGTAGCTTCCAAGAATAATTGATTGAAAACAATTAAAAGAAACTCTTAAAAGCTTCTCAAGGAACTACAATGAAAACTGTTTCGAAGAAAGCTTTAATCTGGATTTCAAAGCATTTACACTCGAGGCTGACTTCACTTCGTTGGCAGGTCATCCATTTGTGTGCAGCTTAACATGTTTACTTTGAACTCTGGGCTCCACTTTTTGACCCAGGTCAATGTAGTGTGAAACAGCCACAAGGGTGAAATAAACCCGACTCTCGTTTTCATGAGGGAGATGAATATTGGTCCTCTCAGTCATCAATAGACACATTGGTGCTCAAGGACTTCTTCAAAGATGTTGAAATATGATGGCAAACCATTGATACATTCACCCACAGATTTTAGAGGTTTGATCCTGTATTAGACACGCAGCTCCTGACACAATCACAGAGAGTAGTCATATAATGCATCACCCCATATAACTTGCACGGATGTTTCAGGTGACTGCTGGCATTCTTTTAATCAATATACGCACACACTAATACAAGGACACTCGTGTGCCAAAGTAAGAATGATACAAGGCCCATTAAAATAACAGCTGTCTTTGTCCTCAGTGTCCTTGGATTGTGAAGTTCATCATCAGATGAAACAGAAAACGACAATTCCAGACAAGCCCAACTCGTTGTGATTCGATGGGTGATGTTTTTGTAACCTTATTGTTACTCGGTATTATTTTTTTTGTACCCATTACTAAAAGCAATAGCTTGTTATATTGCTCTTTTGAGTATTTTATCCACCCATAAAATTGTAATTGGTAATGATCATGCATCATTGCCATTGTTGCGAGTTCAATAAGAGCGATGACTTTCAGGGCAAGGGCACTTTTATGGGAAAGAGCCCATACCCCGCTGCCTCTTTAAAAAACATGTTGTCAACGTGAACATTTTCCAAAGAGACATTGTCAAAGCAAACTCGAACCATTCAACCAGAATGTAGTGATAGTTGGTGGAAATAGCTTTTTTTTTTTGGGCTGTGTGTGTAAATGTCCCCTAAAATACATAAATACATGCATACATACATACATACATTCATAAATACAATAATATTAAAGAATAGATTAAATGGGAATTTTGAAAATATTGTTTGAAGATTACATTATATTTTGTGGACTGAGCCAATGCATTGTTTTAACCGGATAAAACTCATGTTTGCAAAACGTGCAGGTCTGGATAAAAAAAAAAGAAAATGTATTTTTTTTCAGAAGAATACAACTAGATTCTGAACAGTTTGGAAAAAAAGCTCTTCATAATATCTTTAGACATTTTTGCTGCATGTCTGGCAGTTACACAACACTGTATGCAGAATATATTTTTCCCAGATTATAAATTTATCGGGGCTACTTAACTCCTGTTGGGCAAACAATTAAAAGATGGTACTGGTAAAGTTAAAAGAAAAACTATGTACTGTATTAACCGATTGTTGTGCCAAGTCCAAAATCTGAGGTGCAAGTCTCGCTTGTATGTTTTCTTATTTGTTATTGTTGTTTAATTGTTGGAAGCATATTTCAACATCCACTTGGCATTGAACCGATTGGCTGCCTCCTAGACAAGTACAACTGCACATTGACGTTGAACGCTTGAAGTCAACTAATGGCGAAGCATGTCTTTTTGGCATCTCATTTTCCAATTTAAAGAGGGCTTGCAAATTGCTCATCTGCTGTTATCACTGGGCGACAATGCTGTGTGAAGCCTCTATATTGGATGTGGCCAGTTCCCGTCGAAGGCAGGAGCGAGTCCGTGTATTATGTTATGTGTTGTGTTTATTATTTTACTTTATGTTAACTGTTTTGTTAAGCGCTTTGTTACAGCTGCTGCTGTTGTAAAAGCGCTATATAAATCAGCATGTATTGTATTGTATTCATAGCTGGACAGGATTTGATGTTGGCTTTAATCGTAACGCTGATTAAACTTTATTGGTAAAGGATGGTGGAATTTTGCGGCCAACGGTGCCCATTGTGTGTGAATGTATGAGAACCGACAGCGCATATTCACACTTCAAATAAGAATCCAACAGCGCCAGACACCAGAGATAAATGATTCAATTTTACTCATCAATAAATGTACTATTTACAGTATCCTGCTCTTATAAAAACAGATATACAGCTACATATATTTATAAGTATTGTATTTTATTGTCATATTTCATTTTTATTATTTAACTTTTGTCCCTTTCAATGTAACTTCGCTGGGCGGGAGGGCGGCTTTCTACCGATGAGTGAACACTGGTGGTTTGCTTCATGAGCTTCAGCGACTCCAATTTCCACCAGTATTAAAATAGTCAGACTAGCGGTACCTCGAGACTAGCAGCGAGAAACATGGGTAGCGGTGCAAAATGGAATTCCATCTTCACACCAATGTGTTGTTTCTCAGAATGTATAGACAACAACCGTGAAACAAACCCTGTGGCGTTTGTGTCACTTTGCAACACATTTTGTGTTGCTACATTGACATATCACATCATAATTAGCATATTGGTGAGTTGTATCGTGAATCATTTGTTGTCAATTGTTTGCGTCAACATGTCTTTACGTGAAACTGGTGCATGGGTGTGGGACTGCTGAACTGTGCTGAAAAAATATCACTCCGTGCAATACTAATGCCCCTGTCACTGAGACAGACCCAACACAGCAGACGGTATCAAGGACACGTGAATACTTTACAAACTAAGGAGAGTGCTATTCAATATATAAAGAGAGTGCAGGGATTAGGCAGGGATTAAATTTCGATTTTTATATGCACATGTGCAAATGGTTTAAAAATTAATTTCTTTATAAATCTCTTTTAATTTTAAAGTGCATTACTATATTTTTCAATACCAATTACTTGTTAAAATTTTGTACCTTTACACAATCAGTGGGATCAGTTGCAATGTATATATATGTGAATGATAAAAGTAAATTGCACATTTGTCTAAGGTGCTTCATGAAATGTTTTGTAAAAGATATGTTCATTAAATTTCAACATTTTCCGAATGTTACTGTGCTTCTTTCGAACAAAACAAAGGAAATACATATTATTTTGGTTATTTATAGCAGAGTATGGTATAATTTTAATGGTCTGGCCCACTTGACATCTACCGAGGCCGTATGTGGCCCACAATGTGAAATGAGTTTGACACCCCTGCTTTAAATGGACTGGCACACTCTGGTTTGACTTTTCACAATGGCTGACAATGAAAGAGGTCATTTCTTGATGTCAAACTCTGCCAGTTGTCCACCACCCGATATCTTTACGCTTTAGTCTCAGCAAATTCCGGGGAAAGCTACTGAATTATTTACTGCCATTTCCACAGGCGACACCTGAATGCTTTGTGGAGCTAACTCGCTGTCTGCAGACTTCTGTTCACTGTTTTGAAACATTGTTAAAGTGGTTTCATTCCAAAACTGTCCATTCACCTCTTCGTAAACCTCAACGAGGTGCATTTTCTGCCTGCAGTTCTGCCATCCTCTAGAAAAAAATGTATCCTGTTTCTGGTCTTGTTGCTAATTAGCACACCGTCATTTTGAGGAGCAAATGAAAACTGCTGAAACATGGCCACCATCAAAAGTACAGACACATTTAAAAGTATCCATGAGTTTCTGCTTCTGGTTTCGTTAGAAGAAAGAAAATCAGCTTTTCAACAGAAAAATGGAAGCAACGGCGTAAAAGTGGAACACATGATTTTGGAACATACCAAACCTCAATACTTATACTTTCCCACTTAGCACCAGTTGGGTATCACACACATGCATGACTTATTTCAACATAACCGATACTTACAATTCAACACGCTGACCCGGAATAACAGTCTTAGAAACGTTTTCAGTCAAAGGGTTATGACTATTACACATTCAAAATTAATCCCCAAAGCCTACAAACTCATTTGCCTTTCAGAAACTTCGATAGCACATCTAAGTCCAAAATGGGAAGAAAAAAAATGACTGAAAGCATCTCAACCCTGCAATTTACAATTTTGTACTCAGAACCATTAACATATTTTTTTCATGACTTCCAACACAAATGTCCATCTCAAACAATATAAAACCCGACCCAAAACACCCACTATAACCAAATGAAAATGTTTAAAATGGGTTAAGTTTATACAGTATGTTCACAGTTGGCCTCACAGTGCAGAGGTTCAGGGTTCGATTCCGGCCTTCCTGTGTGCACTTTGCATGTTCTCCCCATGCCTGCATGGGTTTTCTCCGGATAATCTTGTTTCCTCCCACATTCCAAAAGCACGCATGGCAGATAAATGGAACAATCTAAATTGTCCCTAGGTGTGTGTGTGGGCGTTGTTCATCTATGTGTAGCCTGCGATTGGCTGGCAACCAGTTCAGGGTGTACCCTGCCTACTGCCTGAAGACAGCTAAGATAGCCTCCAGCATGACTCACGACCCTTATTAGGGTTAGTGGATCAGCAAATGGATGGATGGATGGAGTGCCCTGCAATTGGCTGGCAACCGGTTCATGGAGTCCCCTGCCTACTGCCCGAAGACAGCTGGGATAGGCTCCAGCACCCCCCGCGACCCTCGTGAGGACAAAGCGGTTTGAAAAATGGACAGGTGGATGGATGAAGTATACTCACAATGCTTTTCAGACACAAAGATGACTATCTTTAGTCCACTTGGACCAACGCATTCACTGTTTATGGAAATCATTAGTGCAAGACTATTGTCTGTTCTATGTTCCACAATCCCACTCTCATCAGTTCTCTGCTTGCTATGAGGCTTGACTTTGGTCAGCATTCAACATGTAAATACATACAGTATACTCCCGATTCGTGGTTAGGATGGAAAGTTGAAGGGAGACTCTCCTCCTTGCATGCAGGCATTGCTGTGCTAGTTCGCTGGTGAATTGCACTGCAAAGAATTGGTTTTGACTGATGACTTCTACAGCAGTGTTGTTGCAAGTGGTTCAAGATTTGCTGAAGTCAACAACGATCTCCTTTGCCTTTTAGACCTTGATGATCAGCTTGTTTACTTTGCACCACAACAGATACATCTTCCGCGTACTTCAGGAAGTGGTTGGGTTAACAATCATGGGTCATCAGGTTGAACAACAATGAGGAAAGGTTAAATCTTACCGGGGAGCCTGGGTTCAGAGTAAATTCAGTTATTTTTTCCCCACGTTTTCTTTATTATAGTTGAGGTTTTTTTTTTTAAATGCCCAAGACACACTGGTGGAGGTCTTGTAACGGGTTCTTGCTGGAATTTTGGTGCAATCCCAAACTGTTTGACCTCACGGGCATTTCATTTCATTAGCAATCACGAGTAGAGCTTCATAGCTTTATTTATAGCAAGGCTGTTGCTGATGACATGGTATTAACCCTTTCGGGGACAGCGGTCACTACAGTGGACAGCTTATCATGTTACCAGGTTACAGGTTATCATTATTGGTGCATGAAAGGGTAAATGATTCACCTCTATTTGACTTGAAATATATTTCGTCGAGAGATATGGTTTCCACTGCCTACTAGTCGCCTCGTTTTTGTATCTGTCATTTTACTTAGTGTTGTTCCGCCCTTGTGTTACAAGACACTTTTGTTGATTCCTTTTGTATTTTTCCTTCTTAACTTGTACATTTAAAATTATGTTCATGAATGCTGCAGTGTTGCAGTTTCGTCTGGGGTAGTTAAGATTTGATTTTTTTTTTTTTACTTTAGGGGCATCTCTCCTCTGCAGTGGCTTCACCCATCACATTGTTTTCTTCTGTTAACCTTACTTAACTCATTGATATTCTCATTGTAGTTTTTAACTTCATCATTTGTGTTAAGTTTCTCATATGTGGGTGTAACGTACGCTTAGAAATTTTCTGTTCATTTGCTCAACCTCTGTTGTCTGCTTAAGCCTTGCAATGAGTTTTTATCAGTTACAGTCTGTTGTTCATTCTGCAGGTATCGCATCATCCCCAGAGAGTCTTTGATTTGTCAGCACTGTACCAGGCTTTCATCTGCCGCCCTGATCAGGCAGAGGGCAGAACAGTCATACCACTGAGGTCATGATTCGATTTCAGCGGACCTCTGGAGGACACAAATACAAAAAATATGAATAATAACAAAACATAGGAATTTGGACTTTTTTGAACAAGTCATAAAAAAATGTATTGCTTATCGACAGTAGATGTGTTGCAATGCAAATGTAAATGGTTGTGAGTCAATGGAACACAGAAGTGTAGCAGCAGACAATGGGGTATGCTGTCGTCTGAATGAGCGCTCAGGCTGTGCTGTATCAGATCAGTATTTCAAAATGCAAATGCTGTATTCAAAGGTACACTTAAAATTGGTGGTGCGGTTCTCAGGTGACCACCAGAGATAGTTGTTTGGTGCTAATTTTTTTTCCGACCCACCAATATGATGAACGTCAGCACGTCTGGGAAAAGGAGGGCCTGCGGGCCACACTCTCTGCAGCCTCTTGAAAGTGAAAATAAAATGTAAAGGTTTTTTCGTACATGTGTGCATTCAGTGCAAACGAACAAGAGCAGTGACTTGACTTCAGTTGTGCCACCTTAAATATTTTGCCGCTGTATTCAGTGACTTCTCAGACCATTCTAACAACTATTAAAAATAAAATAGCACCGATGCAAACTAAAGTCCTGATTTTAGCACCAATCTTATTTGCTTCATGGTGAAGGGAAGTGAGAATTTTCCCCCCTAATGATTTGGGAGAGTGACTACGTTTATGTGCAGTCATTAATCGGATTAAGGTCAAAATCCCAATTTCTGAAACAGGAATAACCTGTTTACATGCGCGAGTGGACAGGGTTACTCCTGCATTTAAATAACCCGATTAATATGGGGATGGACATATGTCGTGACGCAAATAGACATCATTCAGGCTTCTGACTTTCTACAGTACCAACAATGAACCACATTATATTCATGTCACTCACCACGGGAATGAAGCAGTCGGTTTCCTCCCCTGCTCCAAAAGTGTGCTGCTGTGTAGCATCTCTGAGTTTCGCCATTATTGTTTACATCTGATTGTCTATTTCCGGCAAGTTGCGCGGCAGACGTGCAGGCTTACACACACACATACACACACGGCGTGCCATTTTTGCCGTAGAGACAGAGAAAGTAACGTGAAAACGCCACAGAGAAATCAATGTATTCAAGTTAGGCTCGCTATGGTGAGAATGCCGCACATTTTCAGATTCAGATTACAGAAAACTTTATTTATCCCCGTGGGACAATTAGATACATATATTATATATATACTGTATATATATATATATATATATATATATATATACAGTATACATTTTATATAACATATACAAGTACTTCCTGTACTACAAAGACCAAAATTCCTTGCGGATATAGGAAGACCATGTGGAAAACACAAACCAATGCCCTGTTTGAAGGAGATAACCCAATCGTGTTTACGTGACCCAATATTCAGGTTAGAAAGGGGGTTACCCAAGAGTCTTATTTGGGTTTTTAAAAACCTGAATGGGAGCATATTCAGGTTTTTGCGCATGGTAAAGTGACCTTTAAAAACCCAAATCCTGCTAATAGTCAGGTTTTCAAAAGGGTTATTGACTGCATGTAAACATAGTCACTGTCAGCACACTTTAAAAATATGGGGAAAAACATGGACACTGGAGACATTCTTTTTTGTGAATGTTGATTACATAGTGATTTAATGTTATATATGTTGGGATATGACATTTTGATGTGACTGATAATTTCTTTCATCAGTTTTTCCTTTTTAATTCACATAACAAGTAATACCAGGGCTTCACAAGTGGCAATAAAATGTACTGTTTGAGGAAAAAAAATGAACACATTAAATTTATATTTAAAGCAATCGAGTTAGCATGTCGATGTGACCTTTGGCAACCGTTTGAGTTTTTCCACAAGGCAGCTTTGAAAAATGAATTGCCCACTTCTGAGACCGCGAGATGAAGAGCGGTCCGGAGCCAAATCTTTTTTGCACTACAGACCGTTTTCAATTAATGAAGTCAATGCCACGGGGCAGCGCGACACAGATGACCATCCCGTAGCGGCGTGCCCGAGTTCGGCCACAGCCACCAACCCTCGAGTCCAGCAGCCATTTCCCGTGAGAGCCAAGTGTAGCTTGCCACAATAACAGTTGTTCATACTTTGCAACTCGCTGCAATGCCAACTGCCAAGTTCTACTGTACATGGACGTGGATGCATTTCAACAAGAACTGTCAAACGATTAAAATATTTAATCAAGTTAAAAATGCAAATGTCATAATTAACTCTAATTAACTCAAAATTAATCATGATTACTCACCCATTTTTTATCGTTTCTGAATTTCCTCTGATATTTTTTGTCCTATTTTTTCCCGTTTTAATGCTCTCATCAACATGGAATTGTCATGATTCGGTTTAGAGACCAACAGGTGGCACTGTAGGGCTCCCCCGGCAGCTGCACACCTGTTGGTCATAGGTAATTAGGGCTTTAAAAGGACTCCCAGCCCGAACACTCAGTGTCGGGTCATTGTTTGCTCTTGCTACTGTCATGTTTGTTTGTTTGCTGTTCCTTTGCTGCTGTCATGTTTGTTCTAGTAGTGTTTTGGTTATTGATAGTTTTTGTTTAAGTTATGGTTACTTTGGACTTTGTTTTGGATTTAGTTTTCTTTGTTTTAAATACAATACTTCAAATATATCCTGCGTGCTTTTTGGGGTCCACCACCACCTTGCATCGTGACAGGAATCATGGATCAGTTTTCTATTTGCAAAATGCAAATATTTACTGAAACAACAATTTTGATTTTCAATTTCGTTGAACATTTTTCATTTGGAGCAGGTATTCACACATAATCTCTTACACAATATTAATGTCTATCAACAACAGTGAAAAAAATATTTTGCCACACAACAGTTCCTTTACCACCTCTTTTTAGGGAATCAAAACAGAGCAATATAAAATTATAAAGTGCACATCTAAGGTAAACTAGTACTCAGCCTATAGTGGATTCAAGCCATGGTTGCATACTTTGTTTTTCTCAAGTTTGCTTTGAACACAGCAGTCAGGGTATGTTGATTCTGTTGGTCCTTCTTGCGCAGAAGTCTCTCTATGGTTTTGTGTAGACATAATTTCGGATAACTACACTTGGTTTGAGGCTCTGGAGACGTTTTATTTTCAGCGTGGTCGTTACAAAAGCACCGCTTAACTCTCGACCTGCCTCAGCGCACCGTCACTCTCAGACGAACACAGAGAAGTTCCACCCCATTTATTTATATGGACACGGAACACGGTAACCTTCCACACAAAATAATTCCAAATAAGTAACAATCGCGTCACCTCATCAACCAAGTCTCTTATTTCTCTCCCGAAACAGTTTCTTCTCCCGCTTGGTGTACCTTAGCCTTCTCCGCTACGTACAATCTCTGTACATAGCCTGTAATGGAGGCTCTCGCCGGCAATCCGTAGTGGAGTCGTTAGATGCAATGCGAATGATTTCAGCTTGAGTCGAGCTGTGGACAATGTTGACAGGCTTGCATGCGGTAGCCATACATTTCGCTATGGCTTCAGTTCAAATTTGTTCTTCATCGTGTTAGCCATTTTCTTCGCTTTGAAATGAGCCATAGCTGTCTGTCTGAGACGAGGGGGCGGACTACTCACGTCAGCTGTGTGCTTGGCCATTAAGTGGTATTTCAGACTCGACGTGCTATGATGATAGCTCAGTTTACGACTGCGAAACATCCAGGTAACTTTGGTCTTGTCAGTGGAACAATCTGGTAACTTTTTAAAAGTAAACTTTCCATTCATAAACTCTTTAAGTATCCATTTTCGGTGTCTCGCGCTGGCAAAACAGACATGGGCGTGGACTTCTGCAGCGCGCTTGTTGTTTTGTTTCTGGTTTATTTATAGAGCAACGTAGAATCTGCTGTGACGTGTGCCGCATTAATCTCGCGAGAAAAAATTTAATCACGTTCAAATTCATTTAAGTTAATGCCGATAGTAACGCGCTAAATTGACAGCTCTAATTACAACCCTTTTTATCTGCAATTCATCCAAAGAAGCAATCCTTGTGACTGCTAATTTGACTTCGACTTTTCGTCTGTGGGCTACCCTGCTCACAGTCACGAAGTTGAAATCACAGACATCTACTGCTGCAATATTCTTGTCTTACAAATGTGCACTGAGGCAATCAAATCTGAAATGCCCCATGACTATTTTAAGTATGCATGTGCACCTGCGCACCACTTATGTGCACCCATGGCTTTGTTGATAGTTTTACATATGCATATGCAGTTCTTACTCACACACACAACAGTCAAGCCACGATGCGCCGGAGAGGAACAGCAGCATTTAAGTGTCCACTGATTTTCAAATGTACACTGAAAATGAGAGTGACTCTGCTGTGATGTGACCTTCACGAAGTAATTACAAATACATTACTCTTAAACTGTATCATGACCACTGTGTCAAGATAACAAGCAATTTAGGTGAATAACTGTCACTTTGGGCAAATTCGGTCAAATAAAAATAAATGTGATTACATTTATAGTGTGTAGCCAGTAATGCAGGCAGCTGCTCTTGCTTGCACAAGGAGCACGTTTGTCAACGACATCAACTGATGCAAAACTCAAAGCAGCTCAACTAGATAGGAGGAACAAAAATTGGTCTATGTGTGGCTGTGTCCCTGAGGGCGGTGACCACCTCCCTGAGTGAATTCAAATCACAGAGAATAGAAATATAGCAATAGAGAGTTGCTGGTTCCTCTCTTTGGAAGGACCTCCAGCAGAATGTTAAGCAATCCCACCTCTCCACTTTTAAAACTCATCCTAAAAGAAAATTGTCTTCCATGGCTTTTGACTCCTCCTGAGACTTGCATTGTTTGAGTGTTTTGATGTTATTTATTGATTGTTTTAACCATCTTTGTTTGCTTGTGTCTGATTGTACAGCGCTTTGTATGCAGCGATGCTTATATTTTAAGTGCTCAATAAAGAAAGTTGAGTTGAGAGCATTGACGTACAAGTGAGAAATGCACACTCTCTTTGTTGTAGATGAGTGATGGGTGAATTTGTATGTTCAGACTGTGATCGGGCTAAATACAAAAGCAAAATAAATGTTATGCACTAAAAGCTCTCGCTGACACTGTTATGATATATTTGCAAATCATGTTTAAATTACATAACTGAAAGATTTGCTTTTATGTCATATGACAAACATTCCTTGGCAAATGTTCAATTGTAGTTTATACAGCTCTTACTGTGTATTTAAGAGAAAGTGGTCTTTACAATTGATGTTAATCACTGAGATATGGGTCATTAGTAAAATAAACTATTTTAAACACAGTAAGAAAAAAATGGACAGAAAATAATGCATTGATGGATTTAAGATGCAATCGATTTACAGTGTATCCATCCATCCATTTTCCGAACCGCTTGATCCTCACTAGGGTCGCGGGGGGTGCTGGAGCCTATCCCAGCCGTCTTCGGGCAGTAGGCGGGGGACACCCTGAATCAGTTGCCAGCCAATCGCAGGATTTACAGTGTATGATGCATAAATAAACATTCCCTCCAAATCGTAATCAAATAGATCTTTGACTTAGTGAGAGATTGCAGGTCAAATAGAAGTTTTACTCGTGTGCCCTGACAGGAAACTGAAAACACACCAGTTTTTCAGGCAGCTGGTTTTCGATGATTGTCCCCTCTTGATTGGATCCTTCCCACAATGACTTCAGCATGTTATCTGAGAACCGGAATTAAATAGGTGCAGGATGGACAGAGAAACAACATACAACATGTAAAACTGTCACCTACTGTGGACAGTGTAACCCACATTTTTACAAACATGTGGAGCAACCAATTAAGGTTAGACAAGCAAAGCGGTAATATTGGAATAAATAAAACTCAGATATGATCAGGGACTCGCTTGACTCGCGTGGTGAGAGATCAAAGCTGTCTTTGAAAAAACGAGAGGCTTTAAAGCAAGGGGCATCCAACCAAGGTGCTTTGGGCCGTTGTCCTACGTCTTTCAAATGTCTCCCTTCACCAACACACCCGATTCAAATGATCAGGATCGTTATCAGGCTTCTTTGGCGCTTGCTGTTGAAGAAGGGACATCTGAGATGGCAGTTTTGGAGAAAATAAACAATGAAATAGGGAGCTCAGTAAACCCTCTCGGCTCAAGGATGCAGATAAAGAAATGATGAGAAGGGCAGGTGAGAGTGGCAGCATAAAAAAAATGCCAGAGGGGGTAAGAGCAAAGCAACTATATTGACTTGACAGTAGCAAATACATGTTTTTTCTTTATGCTAAGTGGAGCATGATTTTAATCCCTCCACCTTGTACTCTGTGAAATCTCTTATCTCAAAGTGTTTCTCAAAAGTTGTTCAACCCCCTTTTGCCAGAATGTTGATGGTGTATGCTGCCATGGCGGCGAGGAAACGAGGTCATTCATACTCAACAAGGACATCTGTATCTTGCACAAGGTTATACCTCAGTTGTGTTTGTCTATGGAGGAGCCAGTGGTTCAATAAGCAATCTTGTAATTTCGCAATCGCTACTGTACTACCCAGAGGTGCGAGACCTTTCTTGTGACAGACAAAATGGCTGGTAGGTTCTGGTGGCCAAACTTGTCACTACTGGCCATTCATCAAAAAACATATTTCTGTTATTACCCTGTATAATATTCCGGTAAAGCGTAAAACATATCTACCCTATAAGCATTGGAACAGTTTATTCAGTTTTGTTTTTGTTGTCGTTGTTGTGTTATTTGTATTTTTTTAATGGGAGTCTGAAAATATCTGGGCTTTATATCAGACGATGAATAAAAGACACATTTTGTATCCAGATATTTACCTTTTGATTGCAGTAACGTTTCAGAATTTGTGTTTGTATTTCCACTGTGGATGAAGCAAACACTCACACTCATTTGCACACACGTCCGCTGAAGTAGGGCTGAAACATAACAATTCAACATTGACAAAAAAAGCGAATAAAATAAATTATAAGGAAGACTCCACATCAGTTACCACTTCAATTATTGTATTTGACACTGGCACAAATTATTGGCATAATTAAACGAGAGGTAATTGATGCTATGGAAACAAAATGAGCAAGTTTGACACTGATGCATTCAACTATATTTGTTTTTGACTAAAATCTTTTCAATATTACATATATAATGTTTTCAATGTTTTCCGTATGTTAGAATCCATTTTTTGTCCACAATGTTGTTTTGTTGCCTTTTTCAGTGTGCTCTGGGCCTCTTTCATCAGTGCACCTGCCTCCCATACACACCTGCGAGTCTTCATCTCATCAGCCACTTGTAGCATAATAGCCAGCCTGAACAGCCACCCGTTTCAAGTTCGTCAGCGATACTGTTAAGCTTCGAGAAGGCATGGAGAAGGACAAGTGGGATTTTGTTGCTGCCTGTACCACTTGAGCCTGCAGCAAGGCGTCCCATCAGGCTCCAGCTGGATTACTCCACCCCTTGCCAATCCCCAACAGACCCTGGTCCCACATAGCACTAGACTTTGTCACTAGGTTGACACCAACCCAAGGCAAACCCACTATTATGACTGTTGTAGACCGTTTTTCCAAGGCAGCTCATATTGTTTCCCTCACTAAACTACGCTCGACTTTAGAAACAGCCAAACATTTAGTCGACCAGGTATTTCGGATGCATGGCCTCCCCCTCGACAAAGTCTCAGACCGAGGCCCCCAGTTCATATCACGGGTTTAGAGGGCCTTTCGCAAATCAATTGGATCGGGGACCAGTCTGTCTTCTAGGTACCACCCTCAGTCCAATGGTCAGATGGAAAGGGCTAACCAGGTGTTGGAGACTTCCTTCCACTGCATGGCTGAGAAGGACCCCTCTACATGGGCATCCCATTTGGCATGGTTAGAATATGCATACGACAGCGATCTTTCCTGCCGTATTCGCTTCTGCCAAGCCGTTACGCTCAGCATTCCTGTACCTCTCAACGTGGTCATTTTGACTACCTTTCAGTCCCTGCCACCTCGACCTGTCCTACTTCCTGGCAATAAAACCCTTCTGAGTTCATTTTGTCTGGGTGTGGGTCCTGTGCTTCTCTCTAGCGAAGCCTAACACAGTAGGCTTCTGTTGAAATTCAATTTTAAAATTCAAAAATGATAATAGAAATGTGACAATCTGGTTAATTTCGCTCCATTCGTAACATCAAAACATCGTATGTGCAGATCGCCGGAAACCAAGCTCCCTACGTAATGTGTATGGAGACCTTCTCAGTTGTAACAGCATTGTTCTGAGAAGACATTGGAGTGTGTTGGAAAATCATTGTCCATTTATCCAAAAGTGTATTTCTGAGATCACCAATGCAAGAAAAGAGTACCTTGCACGCAATCAGCCTCACATTTTTTGTGGATCATCCAAAATGTATTTTATGGGGCTGAGGGGCAGGGCTCTGTGTGGAATTATCCGGTTTATCCATAACTCCCTCTTCCCTCACAACTGGAAATGTTCACACTATTTGGGTACTCTAAATCATTGAGATGACGATTACGTTGTCCACCAATGTGTATGGAACAATAACCACCATGTCAGCGTGCTTGTTTTCCTCGAATTCAAAAAACAAACTAAAATGCAGCCATGGCCAGCCATTTTCCCAAACAACAGCAACTAGCCCGTGCCCGGAGGTGAGGCTTAAGGCAGTCTGCATCCATACCACTCACACACACACACACATAAACACATACCTGAGTAGGCCCAGTAGGTGTCTTCAGTGGTAGCTCTCCGCAGTCGTGTCTCGCCAGCCGTTGTTTGACGAAGGCCTTGGTCAGGGCTAAAGGACTCCGCTTGGTTGCCTGTCAACGCTGCAGGACAGCGGAACAACAGGGAAATGAAGGTTACCACAAAGAGGGGAAAGAGCATCAGCAGCACTCTGCGGTCCTGGCAGAGTACCCACGGGGCCAGATAATATCCAACTGTGTTCTTAGATGAATTATCAGTCAGAACTAAGCACATTCAGAGTAAGGGGAAAAAACGGTCGACAACAATGAAAAAAAATGCTGTTGAACTGAACTGAAGTAAGAAAACAAAGCGTTAAGCCCCATACAAGGAAGGATCATGAACCCTCAAGAAGGATACCACCACAAGTTTATACAATACAAGGCAAGACCAAGCAAGGAACAATGGGCAGGGAGAAAGGGCAAAGAAAATAAAACCATTGATTTTACTGGATTATCTTTACACCGCCCATTGGACCCGTTTTCTAGAATTTCATGATGTCAGAAGGCAAAAAAATAAAACGGCAACTTGTCCTCACAACAGAAATTATGTGAGGAAAGTCTACTGTGACAAATGGTAGAAATATAATAATGACCGAATAAGAATTCGAAAAATGAAGAAATTGAAAAATGAGACTTTATCTGATCTGATCATGATAATGTGAATCAATCAAAGGAGTTCTCCAGTGTCGATCTCGGAATGCTCCGATGTGATCTGTTCGGGAAAGGCGGGACATTCAGTCCAACGCGTCGAGGTGACTAGGTAATGTGCAAGTGCAGGCCTACCAAACTTTTGTGTTGGCCAATCATGGCAACAGCTGAAAATGTCATCACTGGCATGCTCCTTGTTTGACAAGTCCTGGTTCTCGATGATTGGCACAGGTGTAATTGTGGCGTTGAGTGATAGTTGTCATTTTTGCAGTATAAATATATGGATAAACAGAGTCTTAGTAATGTGACATTGATTTTTGAATCAAGCCCATCGCATGTTTCCTGAACCCCCGGCCTCGGCACTTCTTGTTTTCGTTATTCTGCCCCCAAACATACTGTTCCTTTGTGATTGGTACGCACGATCAGCGGTGCCACTCTGAGCAAATCAGCAGGCTAAGACAAGATGGATACTCTGGGTTTTGTGAACTCATTAATAGCGTGAGAATCCAGCTTGCAGGAAAGGTTACCACAAGCTTAGCACAGGTTTTGTCCATTCTTCTTTACAGCACCTCTCAAGCACCATCAGTTTAGATGGGAGCATTTGTGCACAGCCATTTTCAGGTCTCTCCAGAAATGGTTGATCAAATTCAAGTCTGGGCTCTGGCAGGACCACTCCAGGGCATTCATAGAGTTGTCCTGAAGGCACCAATTCAAAACCTTTGCCCCAGTCTGAGGACCTGAGGACTCTGGAGCAGGTTTTCATCCATGATGTCTCTGTGCATTACTCCATTCTTCTTTTGCCCAATCCCGATAGTCTCCCAGTTTCTACCGCTACAAAACATCCCCACTGCAGTATGCTACCACCACCATGCATGACTGTTGGGATGGGATTGGTCAGGTGATGAATGATGCCTGGTTTCCTCCAAACGTTTAGCATTTATGCCAAATACTTCAATTTTTGTCTCATCAGACCAGATACCTTTCCTTCTTACTGTCTGAGAGTGCTTCACGTGCCTTTTGACAGACTCCAGGGGGGCTGCCATGTGCTGTTTATGAAGGAGTGGCTTCTGTCTGGCCACTCTACCATCCAGGCTTGATTGGTGGAGTGCTACAGAGATGGTTTCTCCTTCTAGACTAGTGGTTCTTAACCTGGGTTCAATCGAACCCAAAGGGTTCGGTGAATCGTTCTCAGGGGTTCAAAGGAGCCTCTGCCTTGGAGGTTAAGACACACCCGACTCAACATGTCAATTAGTCGTGACACGACCGCTGCAGGTGATCACATTACATCACTTGTCCTTCTCCGCTGGTTGCTCAGTTTAGATAGATGGCAAACTCAAGGAAGTGTCATTCTTCCATTTACAGTTGATGGAGGCCAGACTGCTCGTTGGACCCTTCAAAGCAGGAGAAACGTTTCTGTCCCCTTCCTCATATTTTTGCTTCAGGACAATCCTGTCTTGTAGATCTTCAGACAATTCCCTTGATTTCATGAGTAGGACTTTATTATATAGAGACATGTGTAAATCATGTTAAATCAACTGAATTTACGACAGGTGGAGGCCTATTAAGCTTTAGGAACCTCTCAAAGATAATCAATGGACACATGATGCACCTGAACTCAATCTTGGCCTTCGTGGCAAAGGCTGTGTGTATTTATGTACATATGAGTTATTTTTGTAATTATTATTTATCATTTCATTTGCTACAAATATATCTTTATCTTTTTTTTTTCATGGAATCATTATTGGATGTCTGCGATTGGCTGGCAACCGATTCAGGGTGTCCCCCGCCTACTGCCCGAAGACAGCTGGGATAGGCTCCAGCACCCCCCGCGACCCTAGTGAGGATCAAGCGGTTCGGAAAATGGATGGATGGATGGATTATTGGATGTTGTGTGTAAGATTTTCAGGGGGAAAAAATTGTTTCTGTCATATTGGAATGAGACGTAGCCGTGAAGAAGATAAGCCACTTCATTACCCCAACATGGGATAATTCAATGCTAAGCTATTCAATGCTCACAGTTTCACAGACACATAAGACACTACAAATACTTTGCAAAGAAATCCACTGCCTACTCATAAGTACACCACAAATTCACCAAGTATGTAAAACACACTAGCGAGTTGTCTCCGGTTGTATGAGCTACACTTGTATTGCAGAAACAAGCAACTATGACAAGCAAAGATGTGACACATACAGTAAGTATGGATGGTCTTTACATACTGTACCTTTTATGCTGTAGTGCCAACCAATGAGAGCTGTGTAAACATGGAGAAGCATCAAGCAAAGCTGAACTAACCAGTAGTGCAGTAATTATAATAGCATGACCGATGTGCAGATGATGCAGATAATCATTGCACCATTTAAAGTGAATAGTAAATATCAGTTGTAAACTCTGGATATACAACAATGAAGAAAATTGTGAGTGTTTTAACGTGTCTTGTGCTGACGACTATTTGTCAGTGACAATTCTGCCAATATTTCGAGAGATGAACCTACAATGATCAGTAAAGTAGTACCTTCAGATAGGGTTGTGCAAAATTGGAAAACATTTGCCAAGTGCAACTGTGAAATTTGAGTCAACTGAGAATTGATGGCAAACGAGAAGACGCTATTTGAATGTCTGCTGGTTTTAGTGTGCATGGCTTGATTGTCTTGAAAAGATGTGTTTCAGACAGATGATTGCCTTCAACCAGTTGTGGGAAGGAGAAGTTGCAACCATGCCCATTTCTGAATCTTTGGCCTGCGGCAGCTGATCCCCGCCACAGAGCAGAAGTGGAGAAAATTCTCAAGAATAATCACCCAGGGATGCACGGCCCTCCTGTACCAATGTCCCTTGCACCTAGAACATAGGTGTCAAACTCAGGTCCTGGAGGGCCGCTGCCCTGCATGTTTTCCAAGTCTCCCTGTTGCAACACACCTGATTCAAATGAACAGGTTCAATGTCAGCTTGCGCAGAGCTTGCTGATGATCTGATCATTTGAATCAGGTGTGTCGCAACAGGGAGACTTGGAAAACATGCAGGACAGCGGCCCTCCAGGACCTGAGTTTGACACCTATAACCTAGAATGATGTGTGCATTACAGTTCCTTACTAAGAAATAGTCATGTGCTATACTTGAATACAACCACTTCCTCTTTGCAAGACGAGGAGCAGTGACACATATCTGGGGTTCAGTTTCCCGGCGCCACTCAGGCATTTTTTTTTTTTAATGGTACGTAGTCCCTCATGGTACCCACATCCAACAAGCTGTATAAACATATGGCTACTTGGCAACTGTGTTAAAATGATGGACACTGAGATTGACCAAAACTAAATTAATTCAGTTTTGTTTTTTCGCTATCATGAATTGTATCTGTTCCCTGCGAGGCCCATACAGCTAGCCAAAATCTGTAAAGTTTTGACGGCACTCAAGCTAGGACAGTTATTTGAATTTTAAGGACAACTTGGATCAAATTGAAATACATCCTGATAATGGCTCATTTTATTTCATCTTACAATACAGAAAAAGACAAAGAAAATGTTACTGACAGTGATGAAGACTATGGAAAGTCCAACGTACAAATCCCCACTGTCGGGGTGACATTTGTTGTTGGAGTAAATCCAGCTGGATGTATTGCTGCCGGTGCATTATTTAGTGCTAAGTCCGAGGTGAGAACCGCGACTGTCGGCATGACATTAGTTGATTGAGTCAGTCCACCTAGGGAAAACCCGAGAAGACAACAAGAATCACAGGCAGTGAAAAAGCAGTAAAATTGGCTCTTTGTGAGCTACATTTTGGATAATGGGGAAAGTTGAGGGAGGAAAGTGCTTCAAATCGAAAATAATTAGACACCCATGATCAAAATGTATGACAGCCTTATGGTTGTTGATGGACAGTATCCTGCATAGCATTAATGAACTGAACTGTGTTGAGATAGGAAGAAAGAAAGCATATCAAGGAAGGCGACCAGACTGACAATCATTTGCACTCACAATCACAGCTATGGGTGATTTAGAGTGCTCCATTAGCCTATCACATGCATATTTTGGAATGTAGGAGGAAACCGGAGTATTTGGAGAAAACCGATGCAGGCACGGGAAGAACATGCAAAATCCACACAGGAAAGCCGGAGCTGGAATCGAAGCCTGCACCTTTGCACTGTGACGCCGACGTGCTAACCAGGCGACCACCGAGCCGCCGCAATCATTTTAACGATCTTAAAAAAAAATCTTGTGACAATAATGGGATCAACCATATTGAAAGATGAAAATAGCATTCTGCTGGAGCATATTTTTTGTCTAATTTCAATAAGTCCAATGTGCTGCTTTGAATGTGTGCCGAAATAGCTACTCCCCCCACCTCCCTCTTGATGCTGATGTCAGGAGTCAATGAAGTTTAAAGAGCGAGTGATCCATGGCTGGACGCTCATGTATAAAAAATACATAAATAAAATAAGAACAGCAGTGTGCAAAACTTCCTTTGGGGAAAAAAAATAGGCACAACAGAAACTGGTCTCTAATCACGAGTGGACACATTGAGGAACTTAGAGTTCATGTATGCCTTAATTAAATTGCACAGCATATACTTGAGATCATGTACTTAACCTTAGATTGCCTCCTTCTCACTTGATCTTTATTAAACTGACTTCAGAGAGAGAGAGAGAGAGAGAGAGAGAGAGAGAGAAAGAAAACATACTCAAGGACAGTAAAGCTTGGGCAATTTTGAGGATTTTTTTTCATGAAAAAATCTTCACATCTGCCAGCATTTTTCATGGTACTCAATGGACATTTATAAAAATCTCGGTTCCATGTTCACTCATACAAATCCGGCCAATATCTACTTTGCCACAATATCTACTTTGTGTTATCGCAAGATCTTACCACAATACTGCAGCCGCTTTTTCGAAAGGTTGTTCGAGCAAGGCTATTAGAGTAGAGACTGGAACCAAAAACAGTGTTTGACTCAGTTCTTCCTTCTGTCAAGATGACAAAATGAGAACAAAAAATCCTATAAGGCTGTTAAACAATCAAATGTTTCCTTTCTAGTAATCTGTATAAAATTACTAGACGGTTTCCTCACAACTTCATGCAATGTGGTAAAATGACCTTTCCACGAAGTTCATGATGTCATCAAATCATTGCAAAAGTATATCATTATTTTATACTTAGAAATCAGCATATTTTGTAGTTTAACAGCAAATTCAGCCATTTGTTTTTGATTTGCATGTGTCAATCAACCTTGCTTACTGTCAGTCATCGGCGCCAAAATATTATGTTCACAATCTTGGTTTTTGATTGGCTGAATTAAAAGGATATATATATATATAATATGTTGCTGGATTAGTTATTTTGTTTTATTTGAGTGTTTTTAATTTACCGGTACTTTTCATTAATTAGGTTTTGTTCAAAGCAGTTAAATGCAAACTTTATGCAACAAAAATATACAAAATGTTTTATCAGTAATTTCAATTCAGCATGACAATGAAGAATCCATATCAATAGAATATTCGGGCAGTAGGTGGACTATACCCTGAACTGGTTGCCAGCCAATCGCAGGGCTCACAGAGACGAACAACCATCCACACTTACACTCACACCTCGAGACAATTTAAAATGTTCCATTAACCTGCCATGCATGTTTTTTGAATGTGAGAGGAAACCCAAGTACCCGGAGAAAACTCACGCAGGCATGGAGATAACATGCAAACTCTACACCGGAAGACCAGAGCCATAATCGAACCTTGCACTGTGAGGCAGATGTGTGCCATGCCGCCCACATAATGCATTGTTTTCACAATTCAAAAGAGTTCCCAGGTGTCTATAAATAACATGAAATACATCATATTTTTTTTGGCAAGGTGAAATAAATTTGTATCCAGGTGTGTATATTTCTCATGCAGTGAGCCTTTAGCCAAACGACCAAACATACTGCAAGGCCAATGGTAAGCCCGGCATTTATTGAATAGAAACTGATGTGCTAGATCTTGCTGGGCAAGTGCGCACACATTCCTGCTGTTTAGCTCTCTCCTCTGCATCGCTTGGCGGAACAAGTGTGCACTGCTTGCTCGCTGCTTGCTTATACTATATTTGTGCAAAGAGTACAGGGTGTGGAATAAAAGCAGTCTTAATCATGGAGGCTGTAATTCATGTGTGTGTGTGTGTGTGTGTGTGTGTGTGTCACACAGACACATTTACAAACACAAACACATGCAGGGCCACTGCAACCACATTACTGTACTGAAAATGCTTAATGCAGCTAACGCTGTAGGCAACACTGTTAGCTAATGCTGTTGGTTAAATGGCCAATCACCGCGCCCGAGGAAGAGCAATCTATCACAGCGTCCGCAACATTTTTTTGCCCCATGGACCGGTTTAATGTCAGACGATATTTTCAGGGACCAGCCTTTAAAGCCGGATAAATACAACAAAATAATATGATATGACCTGTATGAAAACTGTGGCATTTTCGTAACATAATAATAAACATGAATCATGACACAAGGAACGTCCGATCTGGCCGCAACACTTTCTGGACATATAAGATACACTGCAAATAAAAAGTGCATAAAAATACGACTCACTGTCGCCGCATATCATGCAGAGTGAGCTTGGTGTGTGGGAATTTCCCATTGAGATAAATGTGTATCTTCAGTAGGACTCCTGATACTGTCTTATTAAATGTAGCCTTCTTTTTTTTGGAAGTCGTAGGCTCCTCTTCTGTCTCCTGGGTGGGCCTTTTCCCCTTCCCAAAGGAAGTTTCCAAAGACGTATGTTTTTTTTACTCATTTTGCTAGCTCTTGGGTTTCATTTCAGCGGTAACCTATCACGTGACTGAGAAGCGCCACCTTCGGTCTGCGGCTGGATGGATGTAAGTCTTGAGGAGCCGACGATGAGAAGAAAGGAGCGTTAGCGCGGAGCTAACAGACTTGGAACTGGGAGTCGCTGCTTGGAGTTTGAAGCGGATTACGTGGGACAGGAGAAGTGAACTAATCTCTTTTCGTCAATGGACGCTACAGCTTCGTGTTTGCTTTCAAAACATAGCTTGTAGCAGACGTGTGCACATTTTCAGCACGACGTCTCTGATCCACTGGTGAAAGGACACTTTGATCCTCTCCTCTTTCATCTATAACTGCTTCAGACAACAAAGTGTATGCAGAAAAGTGGTGAAGATTGCACGACTGTCTGTGTCCTATGTGTTGTGTTGTGTTATTTTTGTTATTTTGACTTCAAGATGGCGCTGCGAGAGTGGCTGCCTTTCCAGCATCTCCTATATTTTGTTGTTGTTCTACTTCTTCCTTTCATAACTTCGCTGCTGTGAATTGGGAATTTCTCCATTGCGAGACTAATAAAGGTTTTCTTATCTTATCTTAAGAGTGACATACTTTAGACGAATATAACAGATAATCTGGTAATTTTTCAAAATAAAACATCTGTCTGATTGCGAAATGAATAAAACGGAAGTAAAGTAAGTTATTTAGTCTTCGTATGCGGCCCAGCACAGAAATGACCCGCGGCCCGGGGGTTGGGGACCGCTGATCTATCAGACACACAGAAGGCATAACCGACAAGATATTGTCATCATTATTATTTGCCTTGCTTAAGTGTGCATGCTCCCGCAGTTTCACGGGCACACCCCATTAACATCGAAATGAGTTGTTTCTTTGGGCAAATAATTCATCTCCAGTGAACCACAAAAGTTAAAGAGAAAGACTTGAATCCCAAGACAAAACAATGGCAAGCATATGTAATGGTGGTGGACAACACAATCCAGCCATCACTGTTAGGTTAATTACCACCATTGTTCTGTTTCAGTATAAAGGTTAAATAAAGTTTTGTTGTTGTTTTTTTTAAAGTGTTGGGTGGGTGGTGAAGAATTTTGTGTGTGAACAATGGCCCTATGGCTGTTGATCACAGCAATGCAGAGAGATCATTACACCCAGCATGACTTCATGTTTTCTGGAGCATCAGCCAAGGGTAGGGAAAGACACACACCACACACGCACACACATTCACACACATACACACACATCCTATGAAGCGAACAGCGAAGGTCATCATCTATGAAGCAGAAACTCTGGGAGGCAAAAGCATGCAGGGAAGACTGAGAGGCACAGACTAGCAAAAAAAATGCCCGCAAATACTGTACTTAGAAGTTTAAAGAGCTATTTAACGTTAAAAAAAAGGCCTCAAAGATATATTTTGCTATCATAATACCTTCTGCGTTATTCGCCCTTCATCCTCACCTTCCTCCACCACATTGATTGCATATAGACAGTCAGGCGGGAAGGCCGGCTGCAAAAGGATGCCACTCTCAAACCTCCACGGCATCCAACCCTCTTCCCCAATAGACTGCCACCCTCCCATGAAAACACACATGCTTGGTTAATTAATAGCTTGTGCTCAGCGAGACAAGGTCATGCTGCCAAGGGACTACAAACAATACCATGAAACTGACACCTCCTGTAGGACACAAGACAGGCACAGTTGATACACACCTCTGTTTTCCCATCACAGTGAAAGCTGTGACAAGTCCCCACCTTCATCTAGTCTCATCGCACATTTTTGGTTTTTTTGGCACCTGCCAGTTTGTAGCTTTCCACTGATTCTATTACAGCCACGTTCATGACATTCAAGGTGGTTCTCGTGCCATCTGTTTTGCATGGTCAGTTAGTTTAAATAATCCTAATAAATAAATAAATAATAAAAAGTGTCCCCCCCGCCTACTGTCCGAAGACAGCTGGGATAGGCTCCAGCACTCCCCACGGACCCTGTGAGGATAAAGCGGATCGGAAAATGGATGGATGGAAAATAATTAGACATTGTATTCATTTTTCTCACATCAACAATATTTACAATAACAAGTACAGTCTACAGCAAATTGGGAAGTATTTGTACTTTTTAGTTGGCAAGAGTTGATTTGTTCCCATTACCTGAAAGGAATGAAAGGAACACCAATTCCAAGACTGTCTTGTAAATTTTCTAAGATAGAGAGGAAAGAAAAGAGGAATGAGACCTACTCTTAATCTCTTCCTCTCCTCTAAGTAGCCTTGAAGGTCAGTGAATGTGAAACAACCCGTAACAGACGTCGGTCTGCAGAATTGGTCGACACAAAGCATCTGCTGTTCTGTCATGCACTTTATGAAATGGTCTAGTTCTCGTCATCATTCACCGTCTTCACATGTGACATTTCACTTCACTATTCACATATGCATGATTGTCTTGCAGGTTTTTCACTGTATTGCATCAAGTCTTGGAAAATGTCAGCTCATTTGGATACTGGCATGCTACTACACCAGTCACCGTGATGTATATATATATATATATATATATATATATATAAAATAAAAAATTCCTCGTCTCACCCCCCCTCGGGTGGTGTCCGTCCCTCATTCAGCTCGGGTCCTCTACCAGAGGCCAGGAAGGCCAGAGGCCTTTTTCATATATATATATATATATATATATATATATATATATATACAGTATATATATATTTTTTTCCCATTTTTTTGGGTGGAAACTTTGATCAAGGTGCCAAGGCGGTTAGCAGGCACATGCACACATATAATTCTGAGTGGTTCTGGAGCTCCAACCCTTTTACCCTGCTCAAAGTGTTTTATATTTGACCGACATGTAGTTGAGTCCTTGAAAAAAAAAGTGCCCCTCGCTAATCTGCGGTCACATGCGCCCGCATATTTTTTTTTCCCTGGAACTTTTTTTATCGGAAATGATATGAATAATTTGGGTGATTGGTGCCCCTTTTTTTTTCAGCTTGAGCACATGCGGCCAAAAATGCATGCGCCTGATGCTTAGCGCTGGTGATTCAGTTTCATTCTGCTCTTAACCTGACCTCTTTCTGTGTGGAGTTTCCATTTCCTATTCACACCTGCGAGGGTTAACTTTTAACATTTAGAAATGTGAATGTATGAAAAAAAAACGGCATCATCCTGAAAACCTTTTCCGTTCACAATTACAAAATGAAAGGAAGGAGTAAATATTAAACTATTGGCATACATTCTCAACAGTGGAACAAAGAGAATTAATAGCACAGGAAAAGAAACACAAAGGTCTTTATGTGGCAGTATAAAAAAATAATTTAAAAAATGGCCTATAAAATGGACCAAAGGAGGTCATGATGCCTAAAAATATGCATGGGTGAAAGATGAGATAAGAAATGCAAAAACGAATAGAAAATCAAATTTAGCTGGTGTCAGGGTTGGAGGACGGACGAGTAGTGAGTGTGAATCAATAGCCTTTTGTTATGCTGAGTTTCCTCTCCTTCGCCAGGAATTCACCTTGTCGGTCAGAACTTATTCAATGCGCATCAGCTACCAATGTGCTTTTTGAGCCCAGAGGCACCCGCATGCCTTCATCAACAACACAACATCTTGTTCATCATTGCGACTGGCTGAGACATTCTTTTGACCCCGCCAAGACATACCTCCCTTTGTTTTGAAGATACAGCCAGAATATTAGTTTTGTTGTAAAGCATACAAAACCGTCTGGCACTGTTTAACTGGCTGATATTATTGCCACAAAACAATGTAATTTTGCTATCTGCAACAAAAAACAAAATATTTGCTCAGAATGAATCCGATGTTGTCACCCAACACAACCTAGCCACCCATGAGTCCAATGTAACATGACTAAACAGTGGCAAACCGGAGGTTCTTGCGACAATGTATTCGTTTATAAGATTGAAGAAGGAATTTTATGTCTTGCCTTGCTCCAACTTCATCTTTTGACATCATTGTCTATGATTCCAGGTTTTCAAATGATGCTTTTCTTTTTCATTGAATAATTTCGTCAGCCCATCTTTTCAGCTGCAGCGCATTTGTAGATGCGTGCATGCAATCCCATCCAAGCAAGTAAATTGGCTTAAATCTCACATGCCATAGTAGAGCAGAGATCGATCAAGACACATGGATTACATACGTTTGTAAAGGCTTCATTTCAGATGAAACATTTGCGGTTCCACAACAAAGGTCAAAGATCTTTTCAAGGAAGCGGAAAAATAATAAAAGTGCAGCATCACCAAGTCTTTCAGCCCAAAAAGGTCTTTGAAATTTCACTTCATGATGTTTGCAAAAGTAGGAAAAGGTGACAATTTACAAGTAGTTCAGATCAACACAATTCTCCTTCATATGATCGACAGGGACTCCACAAATACAACTCATGCAATAAAATCTTAATGTAATGGGAAGGAGGGGAAGGAGGGGCATATCGAATGACTCTGGCTGGTTCAGTTGAGACAGTGAGTCGATTCTGGCGTCTTCCTCAGTTATCTTTATTACTCAGTATTGATTACGAAGAGTGCAACTGTCTACTTGCTGAGTCTCATCGCCTCATAATGCACAGACGATATCGGGTCATAACAAGAAGCTGCTTCAGATGCTCTTAAAAATGTTCATTTGCAGGTTATATGGTGATGTGATGTCACAAGTCTGCGGTTTGCCTTCAGTAAATGTCTTCAGGTTGTGTATTTTAGGGAGGGTTCGTTTTTTTTAACATTCATTGACAAATAAAGGAAGAGACATCCGACACTGCATGCTTTGGGATGGCATTTTCACAAAATAAGTTGAGTTGCACACAGCCATTGGAATACAGCATATAGAAATTATTCTTTTTCACGGAGATAATCATGTCTTACGTGCATACCAACGTGTTCATCCTTCATGAAATTACACACTGTTTAAAATCGAATGACATTCTTGAATGGGTGGAGGGATCCCTCACAAAGAAAGCCCCCAGTGGAGGTAAACTACCTTTTTGGAAACAAAGCAAAAATGGATAACACACGAGAAGAAAGTTAATTGCAGAGTCTTCAACCATTTTGCTTTTGAAAATGTTTCAGTGTCAGATGGTTTTGAATCCAAATTGGAACAGAGCTACAAAGTCATTGAAAAAAACAAAGTTACTTTGGAATAGACTACATCCAGCCCCCCTGCCTCCCATTTGCGACCCTCAAACTGTGACAGCCCATTCTCAGTTGTGATTGGGCGTTCTGATTGCAGCATGGCTCAGGGCCACATTTCCTTTGGCACTGATCCGTGTGAAGTTTTCCAGCGCGTGCTTTGTGCATGTGAGGCTTGCATCCAGCCATGATAAATTGACCTTTGGCTGATTGAAAATGTATTCACGGCCCTTTTATAATTTGCATTTGGATACTCTTGCTTTCGAAGATTATTTACATGAAGAAAAAAGTCAGTGACATGGGGAGGGTTTGTTTTTCCAACACTTCCTTTCACTAAACTGAATGCATACACAAATCAGCTGTAGCAGATTCTGCCGCACTGTTGACAACATTTAAATTCAAGCACAGAGGTGTAATGTGCTTTTATTACATCACTAGCTACAGATTTACAGACAGTAACGTTGATTGTTCCAACTTGATTGTATTGTGTCTAGAATAAAGCAATGTTGGTGGTGACATTGAATAGCTAAACTGATGCCATTCCTAGTCCCAGATATTAAACCACTGGGTCAACTGCAATACATAAATTGTGTTAATCGTAATGTGTTAGACGTGATGTTGGCATGTCGGTGTTGACTTGGAGAATACTCTTAAATGTAGAAGACATGTCCTTGCCGATTTTAAAGGATATTTAGCCAATTGCTATTAAGATCAAAAGACCACATCCTATATTAAGTCCCGCCAAAATACATACAGAAGCGCACTCGACTGACCAGCCAACGTCCATTGCGATATCAGGTTCAGTATTTTCGATTATTTCTTTCCAAAGAAACCAACTAGGAAGGTTGACCTTTTCAAAACCACAATGGGCCCCAAATACTTCACCTTATTGTACAAACGTAAATGATTCATGAGTTGACCACCTGTGCAAAGCACAAATATGCGCATGTGGTCAATTTTCCCAAACATGGCTATGTTTCACTTCATGTTCAACATCCAATTTGTGTCAGTAACAAAACAGCCAGCTAATTTCATCTTGATTTCTTTTGGATTTTTTCAAATCCAGATTTATTTCGCTTTATTACATACGATGATTCAGGAACATATATTCAACCAATTCCACCCGATTCTCAGCTGTCAAAGGGCAAATGAGAATGACTGATCTATCCTCCCTCTCTTTTTCTTTTGCTCACGCTCTGTCTCTTTCCCAACCACCTCCTTCGGTCGAACTGGATGAGGAAAAAAAAGGGAGATAATGATTTTACGAGTTGATTGCCCTTGTGCCTATTCTGCTTCCATCACTGCTGACTGAACACATGACAGAAGTGATATATGTCCAACCGCACCTCAATATCAGCTCTCATCATGCCACCAGCTCTTGATAGTACATTCCATACATTATTCCATACAGTGTACATTAGTAGTGCAACTCAGTTATTGACCCGGCCAATTATTTTCTAATGGAGTCAATTCTTATCCGGAAGTTCAATTTGAGACGGAATCAATAAGCACAGAGTGGCCTCCAACACAACAAACTCAGCTCATATCTACAATCTAAATTGTAAGTAAACTATTTCCCATGAGGCCCTTTTGGGAAGAAGATGGAGATGCGAACGGCAGACAGGGTTTCAGCACTTTTGACTGGTTGAGGTGATGGACTGAAATTGCAAGCTCATGGCAGACTTAATGCGGAAAGGTTGAATTGGCATGAATTATTGCAATAACGATATTGGGAATTCCTGTACGGACTCATTCTATTTTGTGGTTTTTAACAACGTTTTCTTTTTTCTCTCTGCCTTCTCTCATGCCATTGTTAGATGCAATTCCAAAATAAATATCCATACAAATAGCGAGCACACCCTATATCAAAGTCTGCGGCTGCACAGCAAAACGTTTTTGCCATTAAAAAAAAACAAACAAAAAAACCTTGAAAAACATACAAGTCCAGCACACAGGAGGAAAGATGCGGGTGTACCCACATCCACTCACCCCTTTGCATCAGAAAGAAAACACACTGTATTTACAATGTACTGCAAACCTAACAAGATGAGTGGAATTAGCAACAACATGGCGAAGGTCCCCTTTGGATGCTAAAAGATAATTGGTGCTCATCTATGCATTACGACCGCAGGAGCGGAGTGGAATTCTTCCTCTGTCCAAATATGTAATCAAACTCTCTTGTGTCTGAGGGCCACAGAAGCAAATGCAAATAGTCGTGATTCACCAATACACTGAAAAACAAACAAACAAACAAACAAAAAAAAACATTTTATTTAGAAAACATTTTTTACGTTCTTTGAGTTCAGTCATTATGATGCTGAAGATACAAAAGTGGGGTCATTTCAAAAGAGAATACTGTATGTTGTATCAGTCATATGGCAAAAAAATTGTCATTTGTATCATTTTTGATAATTATAGCAAGGCAATGTCATTTAGAAGATCTGAATTAGTTTGTGTCTGTTTGTTTTTGTTTTTTTTTTAAATGTAGCCATGAGGCCGCAGTGAGAACAGTGAGGAAACGCTACCTGCCGTCTGAAGTGGCTGCAAAATTTATCACGATTTCACAAAACAACCCTCCCCATATTCAACCTCCATCCTGAGATTTTATTGTTGATCATTTTAACTCTGCGGCACGACTTCTAATTAAAGTAAAAAATAAAACCCATACCGCGGTGGAGAAAAGATGAAATCCAAAAAAGAATACAAAATTGCATGACAGCAGAAAGGAGGTGAAGAAAATACAGTGACAGTTCACTATGAGATATTTCATAAAAACTCAAAATCTACAATAACGGAGTCAAAGAGACATTAATTACTATAAAACTATATATTTTTTTATTTATTTTTAAAATGTGCACATGTACCGGTACCTGAAAAAAGGTCATCAAATTAATTAAAGATAAAATATTAACTTTTTACTGGTGCAGTATGTGGTGTACATACTGTATGTGAAGTATTTCTTTAAAATAAAACATACTCTGGGGACATTTGTTGTGTTTTGTTATGTGTGATATATAGTCAAATTAATGCAATCAAATGAGCCTGACAAAAAAAAACAACGCAAAGATGTTTGTTTTTTTGTTAGTTTTTTTTAATGATTAAAATTTCTCGGCATCGTTTTGCAACATAGCCGATCTCATTTATGAACCGAAATAGGATGAGCAGTAGAAAGTGAATGGCTGAATGAATAGAATCCCATACAGCACAGATACCCATTTCTACCCTTTCTTCTACACACAACTGAGCATGGGCACACATGAAGCCTGTATCCTAACGCTTGCTCTTTCCCAGCAGTCTGTGATGCCAGACATTCTCTGTGGTGGTGGTGGTCTCCACAGACTAATTACTGCTTTTAATATTTTGGTGAGATTCAGTTTAGGTAGTGTCTAGCGGGACTAATTATGACGAATACAAAAACAAGAGTGCTCTCAGGTGCAGTTTGTATTTTTTTTCTTTTTTAATGGTGTTTTATTTTTTTTTTTGGTTTCCTTCTTCATTTCTTTGTCTTCAGACAAAGTGCCAGCCCACCGAGCCCCATTATAAACATGATAATGCCATGAATTACTGGAGAAATGCGAAGTATGGGTCCCAAGCATACATTTGGAAATGGCTGGATAGTGCTAATCTGTTGAACAGTTTGCATGCCCAGGAAAATTACTGTCATTAGGAGAATCATCCAGATTGATCATAGATTTTGACATTGTCACGTCAAGTGAACATCATGCTTTTCATTCGTTGAAATATCTATTTTAATCTCACCATGTTGAAATGTATTCTGACATGGTGAAATATTAATCGAAACAATATTTCAACTCTTTACAATCCGAGTGTCAAAGTTTTTCAGTTACAATGACTAGAACACTAGGTCGACTGTTCCAAAAATTGTCACTGTTGTTTTAAAATGTCAGATTCATTTTAGATAATTTAGACTTAATTTAGATTAGAATTAAATTCAAACAGTCACGTTTCAGGACCCTATTTTTGTGCTATGATTAATTGTGCGCATGGATGAAGTTTTCTTTCTTTCGGGGTTTTCGTAGATAGGCGCAGTTCGAAAGAGATGTTTGCACCATTGCGGGACTGAACAAAGTTATTCCTAGGCAGCAAAGGTGTACGGTATGCATTGCTGAAACATTACAGAACCGCGGAAGTCCGTGCAGGAGATCAACTTGCGTAAAGGACATTTATAAGGAACTGCAAGATCTCCACTTGTGGATGATATAATGTTGGTCGCCGCAAAGTGGGCACTTGGACTTCGCCTTCAACCCCCGATCATGCATCTGTGTGTGAAATCCCCCCCCCCCCACGCAACACACACACACACACACTAGTTACAGTAAAGATGATAATAATCACAATAATAATACTAATGAATGTCATAGATTTCCATGTGGCTGATGTCATATTTCTGAATGAAATACAATGACATTCTACACACATATCATTGGAGCACAGAATCTGTCTGCCTGCACCTGTCTGAAATTCACCAAAATCATGTTACACCATGTGTACCCCAACTTAGACCTTTCACCTGGTGTATAACTGTGCAAATAAATAAGTTTCTGTCCCTCAATGAAAATGGCAAGTCCCCAATATGACTTATTGAGAGCCATTTTAAGGATGTGATGAGGGTATACATAATTTCATTTAAATTATTTAAGAAACTTCATGTCTGACTCAAGAGCTAATGAGAAAAAACAATACTAAATGAAGAAACGTATCGATCTTACATGATGACAAGACCTGAAAGCTAAAATTTGAATGTGATACTGTCATTGATAAATGTATTTGTAAAATACTTGCTTAAACACTCGGCGATAAATTTTAAAAATTACGAGCAATCAAACTTAAAGGTGAGATATCAAAATGACGAGACAAGGAGACGAAGGCAAGTCATGTCTCTTTTACTCTCCACACAAACATTGAATTCTTCACACTGCAAGTAACAAGATGCTGCCCTTCAATGCTTTGATCCAAGAATTCAGCACTCCCTTAAAGATACAGCTCCTTAGTGCATGTCTATCACTTGTAGGTCACCATGCAGCACCCCCCCCCCCCACGTCCTCCCCCAGAATTTGCCACAACAAAAGCGCTGAATCCCAGGCCTCAAAGTCAAGGCCTGGGGGCCAAATCTGGCCCACCACATCATTTTATGTGGCCCGCGAAGGCAAATTTAGCATGTCAAGTTCCATGGTGCTTGTGAAAGTCTGAACCAAAATTTCAAATTGTCACATGCAATTCACAATAACAGTCATTATTCTTGACTTACGATTTTAAAAATTAGTTATTTGTCAATTTGTTGTGCATTGTGTATGTAATAGGTGGAGGGGATTAAATATTTATATGGTTTCCCCAAATTCATAATGGCCCTCCAAGGGAAACTGTAACTCCAATTTGGCCCGCGACGAAAATTAGTTTGACACTCCTGCTCTCAATTGAACAGGTAATAAGGTGAGCCGGGATTGGTTGCTACCTGAGCCCAGAGCAACCGTGATGTCATTTTCACTTGACAGAAAATGCCTAAATTTTGGTTGTTCCTTGATGTATCAGTTGCTATCGCAGTTGCTGCTGTACTTTTATGCTTTAGCCTTTTATTAAGTCACGTATATTTTGTCCTGTAGGATCAGAATATAAGATAGAGTTACTCAGTGACACGTTGCTAAAGCTTTCTTTGAGTCAGAATGTCAAGTCAAGTCAAGTACAACTTTATTGTCAAATGTGCACAGATGAAATTTCTTCCCTGTCAGCTTCCGTCCATGTCCTCTACATGCTGAGTACAGAAACATCACTATCGTAGCTCGCGTGTTACCATTTTAAAATGCTGCTCCTGGCACTCCACATTTCCTTTCTTTGACAATGCCGTAGATGCATTGTAGATCAAAGAAATTTTGAATGAGAATAAAAAATAGATGTATCTCAACGACTCTGATCACTTGCTGCAACTGCAGACAGCTTACCCCAAACAACTTCCTGTGACGCAGGTCTTGTGCCACCGAAGGTTCAAGGTGACCTAGTTTTTTTTTGTTTTTTTTCAAAGACATTTTTTGTGGATGTGAAACTGATAGGACGCTTAGGGTGCAGTGTGCACTTACATACACACACACACACACACACACACACACACACACACACACACACACACACACACACACACACACACAAAAAGCCTTTTTTTTTTCATTTCCCCCTACATACCCTGCGGTCAACTTGGGGCCAGTCCGCAGAGAATGGGTCATCCGCCATCGACTGGTTGGGCACTCCTGCCATAGAGAAACTTAGAAACAGTATAAGGAATTGAAATCTGCCCCCCCCCCCACCCACCATTGATATACTACATTAATGCCATAAAAACAGTTATACTTCCAGGGGGTTTTGTAACTTTTCCAAAACCTCCCTGTATATCTGCAATCATCCGTCTATCCATTTTCCGATCCGCTTATCCTCACAAGGGTCGCGGGGGCTGCTGTAGCCTATCCCAGCCCTCCTCGGACAGTAGGCGGGGGACACTCTGAACCAGTTGCCAGCCAATCGCAGGGCACACAAAGACGAACAACCATCCGCGCTCACACTCACACCAAGAGACATTTTAGTGCAGGCATGTCCAGCTCCGGGCCTGGAGTGCCACTGTCCTGCCTGTTTTCCAGCTCTCCCGGCTGCAACACACCTGATTCAGATGATCAGCTCATCAGCCAGCTCTGAAACAGCATTAGAATGTTCCTGATTATTTGAATCAGGTGTGTTGCTCTTGGGAGAGCTGGAAAAGAGGCAGGACAGCGGCCCTTGAGGACCGACTTTGGACACCCCTGTTTTAGAGTGTTCCATTAACCTACCATGCATGTTTTTGGAAAGTGGGAGGAAACCAGAGCACCCGGAAAAAAAACGGTTGCAAAAATTCGTGGCACAAAAAAGATTGACCCTTGAGAACTGCGCCAAATCAGCTGATTGTGGCGTTGCATATTGCAATAATATTAACTCGGACATTTATCTTGTTCACACATTAGGCCTTTCAGGGACAGCGGTTACGACAGTGGACAGGTTATGTTTTCAGGTAACAGGGTGCATGAAAGGGTTAATCCCAAATGACCTTTTTCCAATGCTCATATCAAAATATTTACAAAGATAACAATTTGTTCTTCACAAAACGTTGATCAATTAGGTTAATTCAAAACTACAAGCTGACATTTTGACTGACTAATAGTCCCAGAAAGGTGGCTGCAAAATACCACAGTCATTCCATGTATGGACTATGCACAGCACACTTAAAATTCTGGTCCAGGATGAAATCTTTGCATTTTTAAAATTAATTCCAAATGACATCCAGGAAGTTGGAGCCAAAGAAATGGGGTGAACTTTTTCTTAGTCATGATGAAAAATTCTAGATTATGATTTCACCTGGGAAAAAAATGGGTGATTGCAGGGTCATTCCCCATAGTATGTGTCATAGACAGAGAATGAGAGAAAATTGCTTTAAATCAACACTCAAAGCCTCTCCAAGAACTTTGTCCTATCTCAGAAGCACACGCCACATCTTCTCTCCACAGAATCCAGCCGTAATTCCGCCATGATCTATTTCCATGTGTTTAAGTATTTGAGGGTTAAGTACCCTTGGCTGAAGGCACAATGGTGCATTCCCATGATGGAGAAGATTGGAGTCGATGAGTACCTCAGGCCTGAGATGAGACATTTCCTTGGGCAGAGTTCTCTTTCCTGCTCTAACATGGTGCAAAGCTGTAGGACGTGGGAGGAAATTGACAGTATGACCCAAGGAACTATAATTAAAACAGTTCTAGACGTGTGTGTGTGTGTGCGTGCGTGCGTGCCTGAGCGTCTGGCATATCGTTCTGTCTGCTTGTAAAATCAGTACCAATATAATGTAACATGCTTACAGCAAAGTGATGGGTATTGATATGATTTTACCAATACTGCTTATCGATCCACTGCCTCACTGTTCCTTTTTTGGTTTGGAAACACACCAAAGCTTCCAATGACATATATATACATATACAGTGATCCCTCGCTACTTCGCGGTTCGTTTATCGCGGATTTTTTCAAACATATTGAAAAAAAAACACTTTATTTCTTTATTTATTTTACATATACATGGAGTACAGTACTGTATATGTTGCTCTATGTGACTCGCTGTTGTTTTGCAGCTTCTCGCAGACCATTTGCGGACTTTAAACTTTTTTTTTTTACCTGTTTATGTTAATTGGACGCTACTTTTATCGCGGGTGGTTTTGGTCCCCATTAACCGCGATAAACGAGGGATTACTGTGTATATATATTAGAACTGTCAGTTTAGCGCGTTATTATCGGCATTAATTTAAATACATTTTAACATGATTAAATTTTTTCTCGCGAGGTTAACGCAGCACACGTCACAGCGGATGTTACGTTGCTCTATAAATAAACCAGTAACAGAACAACAAGCGCGCTGCACAGGTCCACGCCCATGTCGGTTTTGCCAGCCACGGCAGCGCGAGACACCGAAAACGGATACTTAATGAGTTTATGAATGGAAAGTTTACTTTTAAAAAGTTGCCAGATAGTTCCACTGACAAGACCAAAGTTACCTGTATGTTTTGCAGTCGTAAAGTGAGCGATCATCATAGCACGTCGAGTGTGAAATACCACTTAATGGCCAAGCACACAGCTGATATGAGTACTCCGCCCCCTCGTCTAAGACATACAGCTATGGATAATTTCAAAGCGAAGAAAATGGATAACATGACGAAGAACAAATTTGCTGAAGCCATAGCTAAATGTATGGCTACTGCATGCAAGCCTGTCAACAATGTTCACAGCCAGACTCAAGCTGAAATCATTCGCATTGCTTCTAACGACTCCACTACGGATTGCCAGCGAGAGCCTCCATTACAAGCTATGAACAGAAATTTTACGGAGTGGAGAAGGCTAATGTACACCAAGCGGGAGAAGTTTCGGGAGAGAAATAAGAGACTAGGTTGATGAGCCTCTGGTGAATAAAAAGCAGGCATTCTGTTGAGTAAGATGTATGCCACTGGCACGATTGTTACTTGTTTGGAACTATTTTGTGTGAAAGGTTACCATGTTCCGTGTCCATATAAATAATGGGGGTGGAGCTTCTCTGTGTTCGTCTGACAGCAACGGTGTGCTGAGGCACGTCGAGAGTTCAGCGGTACAGTGGTAGCGACCTAGCGACCACACTGAAAATATAAAGTTTCCAGTGTTGTCATCGAACCAAGTGTAGTCATCCGAAATGATGTCTATACAAAACCATAGAGAGACTTCCGCGCAAGAAGGACCAACAGAATCAACATAGCCTGACTGCTGTGTTCAAAGCAAACTTGAGAAAAACGAAGTATGCAACCATGGCTTAAATCCACCATAGGCTGAGTACTAGTTTACCTTAGATGAGCACTTTATCATTTTATATTGCTCTGTTTTGATTCCATAAAAAGAGCTGTTAAAGCAGCTGTTGTGTGACAAAATATTTTTTTCACTGTTGTTGTGTAATATTGTGAGAGAGATTATGTGTGAATAACTGCTCCAAGTGAAAAATGTTCATGTATAATTGAAAATCTAAATTTTTATTTCAGTAAATATTTGCATTTTGCACATATTAACACGTACAAAACTGATTCATGAGTCCATGTTGATGAGAGCATTAAAACGGGAAAAAATAGGACAAAAAATATTTAAGGAAATTCAGAAACGATAAAAAATGTGTGAGTAATCATGATTAATTATGAGTTAATTTGAATTAATTCTGACAATTGCATTTTTAATTAGATTAAATATTTTAATCGTTTGACAGCTCTAATATACACACACACACATATATACACACACAGGTATATATATACATACAGTATATAATATGTTTGTTAAGCATCCCTTCAACCCTCTCCAGTCTCCAGGCGGAACCATTCAACCAAACTTTTACGTTTGTCTCGTGAAACGATCCAATGCTATGTTCGCAACATTTTTACCCCACTCATGGCAAATTGTGGTGATTGGTTGGTCATGTATCTAAGGGTTAAATAAAAGTTAATGAGCCACTTGGTTGTAAAACTGTTATGAAAACTCTGTTCTTATCTCAACTCAACTGTATTTATAGAGCACTTTTAATGGCTGTACATGGAGCAACTATCATATATACAACAATAAAGCAATAAATCAGTCACAAGGGTGGTAGAAGCACCAAAGAGTAAAACTAAGATCAAGTCTGAAGATCATGTTGACTCAAATGCCAAAGAATACAAGTGAGTTTTGAGGCGGGTTTTAAAGATGGGTAGCGAGGGGGCTTGCCGAATGTTCAATGGGAGGTCATTCCAGAGAGAGGGACCAGCAACGGTAAAGGCACGATCCCCTCTGAGCCTCCGTTTGATTCTTGGTACTTCGAATAATGTCTGTTCCGCAAACCTGAGGCGCCGGGCAGGTGTGTAGGGGCGGATGAGCTCAGAGAGGTAAGGTATATGTGTCTGTATTATATTGCTTCCTGTGGACCAAGGTGCACACCCCAGAAGGAGAACATTGAAACATGAATGCACCAACTGTTTAATTGAATCAATTTTATTTTTGTTATCATTGCATTTTATTTATCCAGTACAAATCTGCAAAGAAGGTTATTTTAATTTCTTTAGGAAAACACGTGATTTTTTTTTTTTAGTGTGTTGATAGCATTTCCTTTCATTTCAATAAAGAAAGATAGGTTGGGATACGAGTGTTTGGAGTCATGAGCTTGGTCACAAAACGAATTCAACTCATCAGTCATGGCACCACTCTATACTGAAATAATAGTACACTCAAGTCAGTCTACTCACAAAGAAATTTAGTGTGAAATACAGGCTTTATTTGAAAAAGTAACCCCCAAATGTTTGTGGTAGAAAATACAGGTATATATTTTTTAATTCCTTTGGTCCACTTCAAAGACACAAATGGAGGTCCTTGTTTTGCATAGCTCTGTGTCTAGCGCATTCATCACAACAATCCCCATACACTAATTGACCTATTAGTTTTGGCATTAGCCAGTGGGGAGGGTCCAGCAGCTATTACTGCTGCAGCAGTCTCTAACCAGCAGACTGATTTACTATCTGGCTGACTGCTCGACTGGAGGTGCAGGGGGGGCGGGGGGGCTGAAGCAGCCACACGATTAGCCAACTAAAACAATTGCGGATGCACGTTTCCCCCTAATGACACACAATCGCCCTGTCAGACAATTAGTCATGCAAGTACTGGCCCGCTGTCTTTTCTGTGGTGACTTTGATTAGTCCTTGCCTCCTGAGTTCTAGTAAAAAAAAAAAAAAAAAAAAAAAAAACCCGACCGCATGTACACCCGCCTAGCCTTTGAAGCCATTTGTCAAAGAGCGCTAAGGCCTATTACAGCTCTGTGTCCAGTGCCAGTGAAGCGGCACACAATTACAAATGGATGCACTGAGTGGCTGTGTCATGATTTATACAAAGTATTTGGAGCCCGGGAGAATTAGAGTGGCTAGTTGCTGACACCACAGGCAAATGAAATGAATTTTTCATGGACCTGAATTCAATTGTAGGTATTGATCAGAGATGATGTTGTTGGCAGAACATACTTCATGGTTATGACGTAGGTAGGTTGAATAATAGCAATGCAGCGAGATGAAAGCACAAAAGGAGATTGAAGTAGTATAATTAACCAGAGTGGAGTGACTGGAGGCGGTGGAAAGTGCAAAACCAGTTTTTAAAGCCCAGAGTTTTTATAATTTATGTCACTTTTGGAACTTTCCAGGCCCGTTTAATGCAGTTGGGAATTTAACTTAAAGGGGGCATATAATGCAGAGTTCACTTTTTAATTGTCAACAAATACTGTATAATCAGGGGTGTCAAACTCATTTCACATTGTGGGCCACATACGGCCTCTGTAGATGTCAAGTGGGCCGGACCATTAACATTATACCATACTCTGCTATAAATAACCAAAATAACTTCTTTCCTTTATTTTAGTCTGAAGAATCACAAGGAAAATGTTGAAATTTAAAAAACTGATCTTTTACAAAACATTTCATGAAGCTCCTAAGATTTCCTTTGACAAATGTGTAATTTACTTTTATCATTCACATACATGCATTGCAGCTGATCCCACTGATGGTATAAAGACACACAACTTTAACAAGTAATTGGTATTGAAAACTATAGTTATGCACTTTTAAGATTAAACAAGGTTTATAAAGAAAGGAATGTTTAAAGCATTTACACATGCATATAAAATCTAAATGTAATCCCTGCCTACATCTTACAAACTCAAGAGAGTGCTATTAAATGTGTAAAGAAGAAAGTATTCACATGTCCTTGATAGCAACTGCTGTGTTGAGTCTGTATCAGTGACAGACTGAGGCCGCTGTTGTCTTCTTCTCTGATCAAAACAATGTTGTCTTTTATGCTGATCAAAACAGTGTGTTCCTCGAGCGGATACCCCACAAATTCCACCTTATTAAAAATATTCATTCCGTGTCTTTTGTGCTTTTTTTCACTTTTAAATTATCCTGCGGGCCTGATCAAACCTCCTTGCGGGCTGGTTCCGGCCCGCGGGCCCTACGTTTGAAACCACTGATGTAGATGGTTCTCCGCAGTGCTTACACACTCATCAAGTATGAAATGAAACAACCAGTTCAATCTTTTGATAGCTGCCTATTTCTGGAAATGTGTCTTGGTCTGCGTTCACATAACAGCACACCCGTCTTTGACCGAAAAGAGCCGCCATTTTCAAGGGGATGGAATACACCCGAGCTCCACCACCATGGTGAAAGGTGTTCTCAGCATTGCTTCATTTGCATAAGACAGAGGCCAGAACCATAAGCACATATTTAAAAACAAGTGATAAAAATGATTGGGTTACGTGGATGCAAATTGTCTCTTTCTGATGTTATTTATCCTTTGTCTAATTTGATTCAACAATGTCAGATACCTGTTATTGAGACACCAGAGAACTGTGTCAAAAGAAGAAATGAATAATACATGTTATTCAAAGGGCACTCAACAAATACATATTTCGGAATTGTCTTGTGGTCCGAGGGACATATGGCAGGAAGCACAGCTCCTGATTTGGAGAAAAATTGTCACCACACTTGGCACCATGGTGGAAAGTGGTTGACACATTTGCCTCACACTTGGAAGGTCGAGAGTGTGTCGCCCTTCTCGTGCAAAGTCAGCTGGGACAGGCTCATAAGGAAAGTGCTACAGAAATGAACGGATGGTTACCATTCTTCCGATGGTTACGATTCTTCACATATTGTACTTGATTTTGACATTTCATTTATTTTCTGCAATGGCATTAACATTGACTCTTCGGGGACTTTTAGTCGTCTTTTTAATTTCACAATCATCAAGCTTTGTAGAGTTCATCTGAAAATCATAATTTTAGCCTTCCCGCAACAAAGCAATAGTAACATCTCACCGATTTTACCCCTACACTCATGGGAGATTCGACAGCACATCAACAGAAGCTGACAACAATGTGGGATTGACAAATCCTGTAAAATGTTGCTATTGAGTGTTGACATTACCTTTTTGTTTTTTCCTCCAGCAGGTGACCTAGCATGTGATTGTTGCTTTATTTTACTCCTATGCCCTCTGGACTCCGACACACATGTTTCCCACTTTACCTGTGTTTGTCGAATCAATACATCTCCTGAAATGCTGTCTGAGCAAAGTCATATTCCAACTTTGGGGTTTACTTCACACAGTACTGGCTCTGACTCAGATCTTACATTACAGTCCCTCCAATGGTATTTACTTTTAAATACATATTTCAGTCTGTCAGACTCTGCTAATGACATACTTTGAAATCAGTGTATAGTAAAACTTAATTCCATAATGCGAATACGTCAGCCGAAGGGGAATTCTAAAGCCTTGTTCGTATTTTGCAACTGATTGATTTAAACATTTGACCCTGACCCATACCTTTATTTATTTAAACAGCAACAACTCTAGTTGTGCCAAACCAATGTACTCTCTTAAGAATCGGTACATATGCAAGCATTACACATGCTGCAAGTTACCACTGGTACAGGTTCTCTGTGACTAGATTTGATTTGCTCTGATTTCCCAGTGGCAGCCTCTGCCATCCGTTCCCTGCACCCCATGAGTCAGACAGCGGGCCTCTTTGATGTTATTTTGGAATCAATATGTTCTGGAAGCCAGAGAGACACTCTTAGGTGGCACGTCAAGGGAGCAAGAATGGAAAGAACACATTTTGTCTTGTGACATTTTGTGTGTTTGGAGCACATTGCATCTTTCTTCAATTCAGTTCAACATAAACGGTGTGCGGAGTTCTTGCAATCATATGAATGAAGTATGCCACCATTCGTCACTCCAATACACTGGTCAACAACAATTTTTAATCAGAGGTGCCCTAATGTGTCCCGAAGCAGGTGGGTGATGTTATGCAAGTTTGCCCTCCCACAGCATTGCTTTAAACTGTTTGTCACCCCAGTTGGAGTTTACTGTAAAAACTAAAGACACAACAAAAACAAATTGTATAATTAATTACAAGACACACTTCATTTTTAAAAGATTGCCAGTGCTAATGCTCAAGGTACTATAAAATCGAATTGATATGATTAAGGGAAATTTGCATTGACTTTCCAAAGTGATATTCCTTCAAATAAATATTTACACACAAATGCTTAGGAACACATATAGGCAGGTAATATAACAATACTCCAAGGCACATACTCTTCCCAATCCGTGAAAATTTTATTTTTAAAAATATTGTCACTCAATCACAACCTGCTCCTTCTACTCTTCATTATAAGTGTGTACTCATGCATGCATGGCACCTCACTGCCCCTAAGAGGCCAATGTGCGCACAGCAGGAACAGCCGGTATTTATTTTTATATATTGCTTTTTATCGCAATTATTTAATATATTCATATTTGACTTTGTTATTAATTTATTTTGCCGTTGTTCTTCCTAGTTATATTTCAAGTTGAGTTTAAGGATTCAATGAGTTTTTTTTAATTTTTATTGTCGTAACAACACACATATCCCCCGTGACATAGCACGGAATGGGTACCAGAGGTCGCAGGTTAGCCCAGTAAGTGCTAAGATTAGTGAAAACAGAAGAACAAAATAAGATCAAATATGAAATGCTTTTGACGGTTTATGAAAAACCCTTCGAATTGCATTGTTCCGGTACAATACAAATAAACTTGCCTTGCATTTTACAGTATATCCACTGGTGGGAATATGCCATGGGAATGGAACTGAAAATGTTGAAAATGTTTGCCCAATAAGAATACAAATATTGCTCTTCTTGACTTGAAGGTCTTGCATATATAAAACCAAATTACACCAATTCATTTCAAAAAGGACCCATATGACATTTGGACTCTGACTCATCTGTTCATGTACGTCAGCTATCCATCTTTACATCCATTCAACTATGTGTATCTCGATCTGTCTGTCTCCCCTCTTTGTTAGCAGAGCTCAGATTTACTGTTTGCCAGTTGCATAATAAATACAGCTTGGTTCCATTGGGAGTGCAAACCGCAGCATTAGCATTCCTTGCACACGCACACAAACACAAGCATGGCTGACAGCAGTGACATCACAGGCTTGTCAACCTAAACCACTCTGAGCTTTTGTACACAGGGCCAATAACAAACACATTGATGCTCTTGCGCCTCTTTTTACACAGCATCACTTTCCCTTTTTTGTTAGTATACACACATGTAAACAAATGGTTAGCCTGACTTAGGTTCAAATTTTCAAATACATTGGCATGAATATTTATCCAGTGGATGCATAATCTAACACAATAAATTTGGGAACTAAATACATTTTATTAAGGTTTCAGTTGTGTTAATTTTCTGCTTTAGCAACAGTATAAAATGTCCCAAAAGTCCTCGCAAAACTAGAGACAGATGCCAAGCTCAATAGACACAATTAGATCCTTTTTAGCAGGTGCTGTGCATTCTCATGTAGCTATCCTCCACTCTTTTGTTGGACATTACCTCTCTCGTTATCAGGACTCCCACATACGAATGCCATTTAAGTGATGATTACCATGAAAAATAAGTCAGTGGTGCAGTTTTGGATTGAAAATACATGCCTACATTATGTGCATTCAAAATTCTTCCATCCATTTTCTAGTACTGTCTGAAAAAGGAAAAAAAATTAAAATGCTTCGGATGAATGTGGAAGGTGTCGCTGAATCAACAAGAAACCACTTACTAACATAGGACATGCACAAGAGATGCTTTGTATGAAAACAAAATTCCAAGTCGAGGGAAAGTTAAGGCTGTTCCTGGAGCAGTGCAGACAAAAGAGCATTAAATCCAGAAAAGTTCAAACTGAGACAAAGTTACGTCACATACAGTGGACACTGCCTTACACCAAATGAACTAAAAGAGGATCTCGACAAGGTTTGTTCCAATGAATTTATGCAGAGACCTACAGATCTGAACGCAGTCCAGAGACTGTTACATATAGTGAACTACTTGGCTAAGTTTTGTCCACACCTTTCAGACCAGTGTGAAGTGTTATGACAATTGACATACAAAGACACAGACTGGCACTTGACAGAGCAGCATGAGAATCCTTTTGTGAAGCAAAAAAGGTATTTTACAGATGCTGGTGTCATGAAGTACGATTGCCTAGAGGAGCACCTGCATCAGACACAGGGCTGGGGTCAGCAATCATCACTTATGAAAGCAGAGCACTCACACAGACAGAGCGAGGCCATGCCCAGATTGAGAAAGAGTTTCAAGCGATGGTGTTGAATGTGGAGTAATTTCATCAGTCCACATATGGTTGCAAAGTCACTGTCCAATTTCACCATAAGCCACGAGAGACCATCATAAGGAAACACCTTTTGAGTGCACCAAAGAGACTTCAACGAATGATGTTGTGAATTCAGAAGCTTGTATATGTGCCTGGTAAAGAGATGCGACTGACTGACACCTTAAGCAAAGCATATCTCCCTGAGCACTCCTCTCAGAGCTCACTTGAAGCTGAAATAGAAACTGTTAGTATGGTCCAACACCTACCTATCTCTGGTGAGAGTCTTAGCAAAATAAGAGCAGCTACACAAGATGACAAAACGCTTCAAACTGTGATTCAAATGATGAAGAAGGGATGGCCAACAAACAAAGGAGCCATACCCTACGACATCAAACCATACTTCTCATTCCAGGAGGAACCAAGTTTTCAGGATGGAATTGTGTTTCGAGGTGAACAGACATCACAGGCAGCCTGCACTCCTCTCATCTTTGTGAAGAAGGATGTCTTCGGGGAGCCAGAGAACGCCTTTACTGGATTGGTATGAATGACCACATAAAGCCACACATCGCTCATTGTGATATCTGCAGGTTAGTGGATGACAAACAACAAAAAGACCACCAGGTATGGCCAAACTTTTTTGACATAAGATTGAGTTTTGAAGCGACCAACCGCCCACAATCGACCCAATCGCGCACATGGAAGCATATACACACCCTCACATGCACACACATGGGAGCCCAACCATGCGCACGCGCTCAAAGGCATGTACGCACACCACAATGAGCAACAGTCGAAACGACCCCTAACATGAACGAACCCGAAACACACCAACACACAAATCTTCGCCTCCACCCCCTTAGTTTCCTTCTCCTACCCCTCACGACCAGTCCACTGGCTCCCGGTCGATCGCGATCGACGTATAGGGCAACGCTGCTCTACAAAATCATAATGTTTCAAGGAACCCATGGTCCAAGTGGGTGTTGATCTTTTTCAATTTGACAAGAACTGCTACCATGTAATAGTTGCTGCTACTCAAACATTTGGGAAATCAGACTTTTTGGTAGATACAAAGTCTATTATGGTGATAAAGAAATTGAAAGCACATTTTGCTCAACATGGCATTCCCAACACAGTGTAGTCTTAGACAATGGATGTCAATACTCATCGCAAGAGTTCCAAAGATTCAGCCAACTGTGGGAGCTTGAACACAAAGAGAATGCTGAGCCGCCGCACAAGGACTCTGTTACCAGTGAGAAACAGCCTTCTCCAGCCTAAAGTGCTTCAAGCAGAGCAGGCACTTCTAAACAACCAACTACATATATGCACCTACTACAACTGATCAGCCAGGGATTTGGATGCTCTACAACTGGGTGACACGATCAGAGGACAGCAATTTGAGCCTCATGCTATATGGAGAATGAGCAGGGTGAAAAGATCTATTGGCTCAAGATCATATGATATTGAGCTGGATTCAGGAGCAGTTCTCAGAAGTAATCGCAAGCACCTCATGCACGCTCATGGAGTACCACAAACTATGCCTGTGGACATAGCGACTACAAACCCAAATGGACACTGTTCAAAACGAGCAGTATCATACTCAGAGTGATTCAAGTCACAGAAAGATGCCAATAACAACCAGATATGGTAAAGGTGTTCGTAAGCCACAACGCCCTCAGGATTTCACTATTTGAAGAGGAACTTCAGTGATTTTGTGGGGATAAAAAGAGTTAAATGTTTTGGTTTGGCACTGTAATGTGACCTTGATTTGAAAATGTGTTTCAAAACTGGAATAAAGGCTACACGGTAAAAAACTGCAGTTTTCTTGATTTAACAGTGAACATGGAGTCCAAACTGGGATGCAGCTGTTAGGGTGTGGATGTGACCCAATAGCACAACAACAGGCAGGTATAGTTGAAGCCAACACTTGGCGTAATTTATTGAAGAGTCTTAGCAAAGTCACTCAGGAAGAAGCACGAAGAAGCCACAGGGAAAATGTCCACAGGAAACCAACCCTAACTCAGGGAGAAAACTGGGACTTACTAAAACGCTCAGGCGGAAGCACGAGGAATCCACAAGGGAATGTCCACACAAGGAACAAGAAACTGCAGGTGGTGCCAACAGAGTCCACTGGCGTGGTGACGGCACAAACTTGCACTGAGGAATGGTCTGTGAGTCAATTTATACCAGTCCAAACGAGCAGATAGGCAACGGGTGGGTGATGAGCTGACGAGTCTCAGGTGTGAGGTGCAGAGCACCCTGGCTGAGGAGGCTGCCTGGCTGGCCCCTCCCTAACAGCAGCTTGCTTTTGAACGGCATTTTTCCATCAAATTGTTGTGCTCTCCATGCCCTCTTCTCATCCTCTCCTTTCTGTCACCATCCCTATCAGGAGCCAGTTGTAGCCATCTTTTGATTGTGACATTGATTTCCTGGTCTGTGGCCCCAGATGTTAGGCAGTTAGGTCTCACAGCAGCTGTAAGAACTGTAAGAAAACAAGGATGGACAGTGTGTTACGAAAACAAACGTTTGTACATGTCATTACCAATGAATGGTCAGTAAAAATAACCAATTGAAGTTTCTTAAGCTAGGCGTGACACTGTTGGGTGGAATATTTGCCACCAAAAACTAAATGTGAATCACTTAAGATTTAAATAGCTTAAAACAAATTTGAATTACATAAATTGAAGTTCAGTGGCTCGGATAATGGATGGATTTGTATATTTTAATCTGCATCATGTGAATAACTGAATCTGAATTGTACAATTCGAATTTGAAAAGGATAGTTATTTTTCTTTGAAACTGTATTTGATCCTCACTGAAAATTAAATTCTGTTTATTTTTATATTCAGTCTTACAAATACAAAACTTTTCATTTCAACGTCAGTTTTTTTTTTTAAATCACGTAATAATTTTTAAATTAACTTTATGGTCAAGTATGAAGTACCCGGTTCGGATCGCAGCAAACTGAATCAAAATGAGTTTCATTGTATTTCAGTGCAGAAAGGGTTCTTTCTTTATCTTGCCCGAAATCCCTGGCAGCACCTCTGACTATGCAATCGCCTACATTTTGACTAAACTCATATGACTAACTGTGATGCAGCAGGTTCAGGCCCAACCCGCCTGTGACATCGCTGAGCGGTTTATTTCAAAATTTGCGCGCTTCAGTTTCTTTATTTAGATACAGCAAGTGACAATTTTAGGAAAAAATGCATGTAAATAACCCTTAAGTTGGAGCACAATATATTTTAAATATTTCCCTGTGCCACCATAAAGAAGTCATATCTGCACTTGCAGCACGTAACGGTCCCCCCATTTCGGGCTAATGCTAATCGTCATTATTAACGATCTTCAAAATTCAGGCTAAACTCTAGACAGAATTGTCGTCGTATTGTAACTGCCAGTGTGCTGTCACAAAAGACAAACGTTAACCTAAGCATAAAATAAATGCATTTACTCACCACGTCTTTTCTGGATGTCTCACCGGAGAGTGAATGGGCAATTGTGGTCCAAGAGTGTCATCGTTAACTGCGAATGGTATTCTTCTTGCTTCTTCTTTTTCTTCTTCTTCTTCTTCTTCTTCTTAATTGGCGGGTGTCAGGGAAAAATAACAAAACAAAAAAAAACCTAAAATGCAATATTTGTACCGTATTTTCCGCACTATAGGGCGCACCAAAAAGTCTTCCATTTTCTTAAAAGCTCACCGAGCGCCTTAAAATCCGGTGTGTCTTTTGTATGGTCATTACGGTAACTACGTGCCTTCTTCCGTTCGACTCGAGAGGCGTTCAAGACCGCCTCCGAAAAACGTAAACTAATGATTACTTCAATGAAACTACGAAAATTGAAAATAATACATCAACACTGAAAAGCAAGTGAGGATATCACAAAATAAATTCTATAGCCACCCCTACGGAATTTATATTGTGATTTCATTATTTGTGAATAAACAACAAAGGAATAAATAACTACTACTGACATCTGATCGTAGTAGTCGTGGCGCTATGATCAAGGAAATGCCAATGCGTTTTTCGGAGGCGGTCATGAACGCCTCTCGAGTTGAACGGAATAAGAGAAGGCACGGAGACGGACAAAGACTCACCTGTGTTTGTTGAAAAAAGGAGAGCTGTGTGTGGTTTTTTTTTTAATGCAGACTTTAATGGTTTTCACAGTCTCAACAAATACAGGTACTATACGTCTTTGTCCATCTCCGTGCCTTCTTCCATTCCACTCGAGAGGTGTTCATGGCCACCTCCGAAAAACGTAAATTAATTATTACTTCAATGAAACCATGAAGAAAATCAAGTGAGGAAATCACAAAATAAATTCTGTAGTGGGGCTATAGAATTTATTTTGTGATTTCCTCACTTGATTTTCTGTTTTGATGCATTATTTTCAATTTTCGTAGTTTCATTTAAGTACAGTAATAGTTAATTTACATTTTTCAGAGGCGGTCATGAACGCCTCTCAAGTTGAATGGAAGGAGCGTAGCACCATCTAGTGGAATCATTGTAGATTGCACCTTATAATGTGAAGCGTCCAATGTATGAAAAACATTTACAAAATAGCCATTCATTGAAGGTGCGCCTCATAATCCAGTGCGTCTTTTAGTGCGGATAATACGGTTCTTGTACTTTCTATCACTGATGTCAGTCGACTTCAACATAATCTTACTTGACGACGTTTAATTTGTGTGTGCACACGAGCAAGCGTGCACAAGCATGAGTGTGTGCGTGTGCCAATGTGTGTGTGCGCGTGTGTGATGAATAGAATTCCACATATGTCTGTGATGTAAAACAAGGCTGTGTGTAGAGAAAAAATCTGAAACTGCATTTAAGGGTGGCACAATACTGGCTGCCGATATATGGACCAGAGTTGGAAATTGATTTCTGGGCCACATACTTCACTCAACAACTGGTCCATATCTTGTTTGTCAGAGTCAAGACAGTGCCTCCTCTGCCACTCCTGGGCTATGCCTTATGCCAGTGCCGACGCAATGCCACCTGTGCCAGCTTCATGCCGAATGTGGGGCAAATGTCTTTGCTATCTGGGCCCCTGTGCCTGCGTGGGTTTTTTTTTTTCTAGGTACTCCAGTTTCCTCCCACGTTCCAAAAACATGCATGGCAGGTTAATGGAACACTCTATATTGCCCTGCAATTAGCTGGCAACCAGTTCAGGGTGTACCGCGCCTACTGCCCCAAGACAGCTGGGATAGGCTTGAGCACGCCTGCGACCATCGTGAGGAGAAGCGGATTAGAATATGGATGAATGGATGGATGGGTTTTATATCCGACTCCAGAGCAGTCTCACCAGTCATAAACCTCACCACATGTCACTGCTAAGTACTTGTTGGAATACAGCATACAAACTGGTCACATTGAAGTGTAGCTCATGGTGACTAATATAATTTATAATTTTCCATGTTGGTCTTTAAAACTTATTTAACATGAAAAGGGTCGCTTAAAACGCTTAATGTTGGACTCTGCAAATACAACCTCTGAGGACACAAACACAGCCCATGTCTTTAATTTGCTGCAACAGTCGAACTCCTGTCCATGACAAGATCGAAAATCCTATCTAGCTCTGATCAAATGGATTACACTATGAATTCAAATGTAAGCTTAAAGTACACAGTCTCTGAGCAATACACAAATCCCCAAACACCATGTTTAAATTAACCCTGATAAAGAAAGTAGGCCATTGTTGTAACGATTTTGTATCCACTGCCAGATTTGATGGAGCTGTTAACATCAACTCATGGAAAGAAAGATTAAGACATGATTGATGGCCATACAAATGGCTTAAAATGGCATTTGTTTTTTAGACTTGGTCAACATGTTGACGACAGCAGATGGCTGCCACTGGGACACATAAGGATTAAAAAAAAGGGGAATGTAAAAAATGAAGTATTCCAATGTGTTTCAATTTTTTTTTGTTGTTGCATTTTTACTTTACAGTATGTCTACATGTCTATTTTGAAAAAAATGTCATGATCTGAATAAAACACAGTGGTAAGGGTGCCTTTTTACCTTTAAAAAAAATATGCGAAAGATGTATTCCTCTAAAGGTATTTGTAGTATAATAGCTATAAATTGTTGGAAGAAATCTGGAAAGTGAACAAAGAAGATCGCATGTCAAGACAAGTGGATTATTTGTCAAATATCCATCCATTTTCTAACATATGCCAGCTGTCTTCAGGCAGTAGGTGGCGAACACCCTGAACTGTCCATCCATCCATCCATTTTCCGAACCGCTTGATCCTCACTAGGGTCGCGGGGGGTGCTGGAGCCTATCCCAGCCATCTCCGGGCAGTAGGCGGGGGACACCCCGAATCAGTTGCCAGCCAATCGCAGGGCACACAGAGACGAACAACCATCCACGCCCACACTCACACCTAGGGACAATTTAGAGCGTCCAATCAGCCTGACATGCATGTTTTTGGAATGTGGGAGGAAACCGGAGCACCCGGAGAAAACCCACGCAGGCCCGGGGAGAACATGCAAACTCCACACAGGGAGGCCGGAGCTGGAATCGAACCCGGTACCTCTGCACTGTGAAGCCGACGTGCTAACCACTGGACTACCGGGCCGCCCTCACCCTGAACTGGTTGCAAGCCAATTGCAGGGCACACACATAGACGAATAACCATTCGCGCTCACAATCACATCTCGGGACGATTTAAAGTGTTCCATTAAACTGCCATGCAGGTTTCTGGAAAGTGGGAGAAAACCGGAGTACCCGGAGAAAACCACTGCAGGTACAGGGAGAACATGCAAACTCCACACAGGAAGGAGTTTTGAACCCCGCACCTCTGCACTGTGAGGCGGACGTGCTCACCAGTCACCCGGCGTGCCGCCCTCAACCTGACCCATTTAGACCAAATCTGAATGCAGTCATGGACAGCACTTCTGACAGCCACATTACAGCAATAAAACAAATGAAAACGAAAGATGAATGCCATATAAGAGTGACATTGTGGACACTGTACATGAAAGATCACTAACACCAGATCAATAAAGAATTTCAAACTTTTGAATGAAGTGAACCTGTCTTGGTCGTACAAAGTATGAGACGGCTATAATGATCTGTGTTCTGTGGCTGGAAATTTAAACAATCTCCATTTGATGGCATCAGTTCAGCAACAATGTCAGTCTATCAGCTCTCTCAGTCCACTTGTGTTTTGTCCAGGTGTCCCTCTGTCTGTTTTTTTGAATCCCTTTCAGGTTATGATCTATTATGATTTACTCCAGTACCTCTTTTTTTGTCTCTTCCTTTTAAATATGTGAATTAAAACCTTTTTTTTTTTAAATTCTCCAGCAGTCTTGCTTCATCTTGCCACTTTGATTCACCTGAATTTTGCCTCCACTCCATTTTGCACGACATAACCTCACCCCCAGATAACAGGACACCTTCTCCCATTCCATTAACACTTGAGGCAATCTTGACAGGTGAGAAATTACAATCTGCATCTTCTTCACTAAAATGTCTTCAATAATTATGAAGAGTATCAAAGTGAATATGGCAGTCCAGTGGCTGACTGGTTAGCCGAAGCACTTCACAGTTCTAAGGGTGTGGGTTCAAATCTGAGCTCCAAACTTCCTGTACCTTGCCTGCATCGGTTTTCTCCGGTTATTCCTGTTCCTCCCATATCCTAAAACATGCATAATTTGTTAATGGAGGACTCAAAATTGCCTGTAGGTGTGAATGTGAGTGTGAATAGTTGTTTGCCTATATGTGCCCTCTGGTTGACTGGTGACCAGTTCAGAATGTAACCCGCCTCTCTCCCATATTTGGATGCGAGAGACTTAAGCACACTCGTAACCCGCAGGTAGGTCAAGTAGGTCGAATGAAAGAAGTCGAGGTCTGCGACCATATGCCGCAAAACTGAAAGCCTTGTTTTGTCATAAAAAAGTCAGTATACTGAAAGTGGCAGGAAGGAAACATGATCATTCTAAACAAGTCAAAAATAAGGATAAGAATGTCTTCATCATGATTGTAACAAGAATAATGAAAATGAAGCTGGCTGCATTGCGGCTTCCTGCAAAATGCTTGACAAGTACTCGTGCTCGTGTCATTGGAGCTCCATTTGTGTTCTTAGAAAATACAAAATGCATCATCATCACCATCCGGTTGCACCCATGTTGAGTTAAGACCCAACATGAATCATGCTGGACCCAACTGTGTATTTCTCCCATCTGGGATATCAAATTCAAAGTGTGATTTTGGCATTGGTACTGAATAAAGATGAAAGAAAAAATCCATTTAGATGAGACAGCATCCACTCTGTTTCAGACAATTCTTCTGAAACTTGGAGAAAAAAAATGGACAAAAGGAGGCTTGTGGCAAGGGCAGGAAAAGTGTGAGCGTGAAGAGGAAAGTGTGTGTGTGTGTGTGTGTGTGTGTGTGTGTGTGAGAGACAGTGTGTGCTAATTTTGGCTAATGGGCTTGCTTTGGGGGCTTGCCGATTTAATGGTAATTAGATTTTGCTTTTGGTTGGTTCAGCCAGCGCCTGTCAACATCAAGGCACAGCAGTGGTCTTTGGAGTGACATCGCCTGAGAGACCTTTTTCAACATGCAGAGCTTTCAACAGGGCTCCCGGCGCAAAAAGCAAGCCACGAAGAGACACAAGACACTAATAAAATCCGAGTTAGCTGGGAGGGAAAAAATTTAAATGAAAGGAATGATGACAGTTGGGAAAATCTAATGGTAATTCTGGTAGCAAAGCTTGATTTAGTTAATGCCCCTAATTAAACAATGATTGTTTTGCTGATTGTATGTATGCAAATTCAATTTAGATCTGCACTATATGTGAGGTGATTATCTTTAATATACCAAATTATATTAATGTTCAATTTCAAAATTGATCATGTTTCTTTACTTTCACAGCAATTTTAATTCACATTTTTGCAACCTATGCTCTAACTAAAAGCAGCACTGTGCATTTTCTATGGCTGCGCATGTCCCTTTTCAGATGACATACCAATGAGAAAAGGACCTTTATAATAAAACAAAAACAAAAAAACTGATACCAATAGTGCAGAAGATGACAATGCAAAACCAGTCAAAACCATGACGGGATTGTTTTGTTGTTTCAGGTTAAAAGTGTAATAAATTACACAGTGGGGAGGAGGGGACAAAACAATCGGCAATCACACCAAGCAAGTAACACTTTTTGAAAATCTGTTTTTGGTGGTACACTTTGTTTCTGGAGCCCAGTTTAGTGTGAACCCTGCCTCTTGTTCAAAGTAGCTGGGATAGGCTCCGGCATACCAGCAATACTGATATGAACAAGTGACACAGAAAATGGATGGATGGCTAGCTAATGCACATTGATCTACAAGTAATTTGGTGGCTGGCCTGTGGATCCTGTTCACTTAGTTTTAGTTGAACAATGGTACTTGGTCAGTTCATTCTTTTCACACTCAACAGTTTTGTTTTTGTTTTTTGTTTTCTAGCGACTGTGAGGAGTGCAAGATTATCATTTGGCCTGTGTTATCACGGTGGAAACACAACTTCCCCAGACACGGGGGTCGTCCATACTTTAAAATCTCCAAAAGTCTATTTCTCTCAATATTGTTTCAGTATGTATGCATGTGCTTGAAAAGTCCATTGTTACCCTTGTTCTTATTTAAAATTCATCCATCCATTCATCCATCCATCCATTATCTGAGCTGCTTATTCTCACGAGGGTCACGGGAATACCAAAGCCTATCCCAGCTGTCGTTGGGCACCTTGAACTGGATGCCAGCCAATCGCAGGGCACACATAGACAAACAACCAGTCACATTCACAATCACACAATCATCTCCAGATTACCTGGAGAAAACCCACGCAGGCACGGGGAGAGCATGCAAACTCCACAAAGGGAGTCCGCCTCCGCACTGAGGCGGATGTGTTAACCAGTCAACCAGCTTGCTGCCCACTTCAAATTCAAAGAATTAAAATGTTGGCAGAGCGAACAGAGATTATATGTTGCTCAAGACATCACATGGTGGTCTCTGTATTCGTAATAATTTTGTTTCGGTCCTTTGAATTTTACCTTCACCTTTTTCAAAGTGAGCTAATTATAGGCATTGCTAAGAATGAGTACCGTATTTTCACGACCATTCGACGCACCGTATGGTTGGGCGCAGTCTCATTAATGGGTGCTATTTCTGTATTTTACACATAGACAAAACGCACTGTATTATTGGGCGCAATTTTAAAGTGGTAAAACATACGCCAGCTTAAACATACAGCATGCATGCGCGCACGCTAAAAACACGTTAGCTTGTAGCATACGGTAGCATGCCAAGACATACAGATACAAGCTAAAAACACGTTTTTAAAAAGGCAACGGAAAACTGAGTTCCGTTGTATTTTATTTAGCCATCGTACAATGTACTCACGTTTTTCGATCAATCATCACCCAGAAATCCATCAAAGTCCTCATCCTCTGTATCAGAATTGAACAATTGTGCAAGTACCGGTAATCCATCAAAAACGCCGTGTTCCCTCTCGTTGTCAGTCACTCTCATTGCCATGTGGCTCCACAGAAATGATGCCGGCTTTGCCAAAAACTCGAGCAACAGTGCAAGCAGACACATTCGTCCAAGCAGCCACAATCCATTCGCAAATTGTGGCGTAACTCGCCCGGCGCTGCCTCTCACTCTTTGTAAAGTTGTGTTTGCCATCGATCATTCATTGTTCCCATGCTGTTCGCAACTTTACTTTGAACCCCTGGTTGATGCCGATGTCCAGCGGTTGGAGTTCTTTAGTCAAGCCTCCGGGAATAACGGCAAGCTCAGAGTTCATTTGCTTGACTTGGTTTTTCACCGCTGCTGTGAGATGGGCACACATGCCAAAAGCATAACCGATGGCTTGAAGTTTGAACTGAGCTTCGTAGGCGTGTCTCTTTGTAGAATTTATTTTCGGGGGTTCTTAGAAACCAAAACCGAAGTTGTTTTGCAACAATGCACATAGCCACACTCTATACAGGTGTTGGTACCTGCTTGGGGCGTACCTTTAGCGTCCACTTACACGCCCACCCTTCACTCATTGGCGGACTTCTTCCCCGCATGCCTGTCCTCACTCACATCTGCCTTTTCTCTCTCTCGCTCTCCATATGTATATATATATACACGCCCACCCTTCACTGATTGGCCGACTTCTTTGCCGCATGCCTGTCCACAGTCACTTCCGCCTTTTCTCTATATAAACAGCGTGTCGGCTGTCAGTCAGGTTTTGGAACTCAGCGCATAGACAAGACGCTCCGCATCATAAGGCGTCCTGTCCATTTTGGAGAAAATGTTTGACTTTTAATGGCGCCTTATAGTCGTGAAAATACGGTAACCTTTTATTGGTGTTTGCCCGGCCAAAAATATGGACTCAATGACTGAGCGATAATTACAACTATCTCCAGAAATAGAAGTTGAGGAGAAATGCAATGTTGTAACCAAAACATTCAAATGTAATATTGATAACTCTCCCTGGTCGCTAGTCCACTGAAAGACTAAACTGCTGTCCTGTTATGTCTTAGTGAGGTACTTTGAAAATATTTCAGCGTCAGGCTTGGCTGGTTTCCATTCGATTTCCCCCTGTGGATCATCCATCGACCTGGGGACATGGCGAGCAGGGGCACCCAAGCTTGAGGTGATTAACACAAGAAAGATGGCTGCACTTTGCAGCATAAATCCAGAGGTGTTTCGTGTGGAACACGGTACTTGTCTAGCAGTGAAGAATGGAGAAAGACTGAAAAGAATCCAGTGGTGAAAACCTCTCAAGTCACAAATAAAGGAGGAGGAGAGAAGAATGGAAGACCGCAAGTGCTTTTCAGAACACAAAACAGTGGCCAATGCATGATGCGGAGCTCCACCATGGAAATGAGTCACAGTGGCAGCTTGAGTGGAAAACTGCGCACAGCAGGAGGCAAACACCCTAAAACAGTGTGCTTGGAACACGTTTCAAACAGCCATAGAGAAAATTAAGCAACGATATGAAGACGAGTACAGCCAAGCTGATCGGTATCAGCGAAGAAAGATCGGATTTTTACGTGTTCTTAAATTCTAAAATCAAGAATAAAATATTTTAGTTCTTTACCTGATTTGAACCACTTCTGCTAAAAAGTTATCATCTTGGGATACCTATATTCAAAAATGTGTTAATTAATGTCCTTATTATTTTACATACATAAATAAAAATAATAACATGTTGGTTAGAAAATCTCAAAGATGTTCAGAGCATGTCAAGATTAAGGTGTTTAAAGCATATTGACTCCTCTGGATACTGCTCCCTTGTGGACAAAATTCACATAGACTAGTAGACAAGTAAAAGCTTAAGGTTTCCCACAATGACTGTGTGTGTGTGTGTGTGCGTGCACGCACACACACACACACACACACAGAGTGGTACCTCTACTTACAAAATTAATTGGTTCTTGGAAGAAATTTCTTAGCTAGAAATTTTGGAAGTAGAGACGCATTTTCCATGTAAATGCCCTACTCCATTGCAACCTCCCACCCCCAATTCAGACATAAATATTTTCTAAAGCAGAAAAATGCATCAAAATATGGAACAAATACATGTTACAAATTAGATTATTGCACAATAAACGAATTGTGCACAATGTAAAAAAAAAAAAAAAAGAGTAAAGAATAATTATTCCTGGAGAACCCACGGGGTCAAATTTGGCTCCTATAAATTCTGCTACTCAAATGCTACCCTTAAATCCCAAAGGGTCAAATTTGGCCCTAATCCTAAATTAGGATTAAAGCATTAAATGTTTGAAAAAACATATTTTGGTGTTCAGTGAACATATAGCAGTCATTTAATGTAAAATTCATCATTTTCCAAAAAAGAAAGGGGTTCTTGGCTTCTCCAGGGATAATAATGATGGTCATTTATCTTTTAACTGTGTCCTCATCGTTTTTTGCCCTCTTTAGTTCATCTTCTCTTTTAGAAGTGGTTTTCGCCTGGCATTTTGTAAAGAACATCTGCTTTTGTCGGCTTTTAACAATCCGTCGAAAATGTGCAAGCCAAACATCAGCAGAGTTAGCGATCGCCCGACTGGTGAACACTTTTTCTGGGGATTCATATTTGCCTACCGTAAAAACTAGCGGAACACCTGATGGCCCGAGAGGCGAATGACGAGGATGCTGCATAAACACCTATCTATCTATTGACACATATAGAAACATCCGGTAGAGGTCTTTCTTAACCAATGGGATGCCAGGATGATGGTCGGGAATATCCAATGGCAGAGCAGCTATAAGTATATTGCGCTCAGGAAACTCGGAGCTACGAGTAGCAACCCAACCTGTATTTTTGCCTTTCGTATCTTGAAATTTCTTTCATAACTAGAGGCAATATTTTCCTGTTGAGGCGTTTCGTAACTTAATTTCGTATGAAGAGACGTTCGTAAGTCGAGGTACCATTGAATATATAAAATGATCCTCCCCCTTGCACCTCCCCCATTACTCTGCCTCTGTCCCAGTTCTCCTCTGTGTGCCCGAGACAGCGGCCAAAAATTATGGCCGTGTTACGATCCAGGATAATCCGGATAGGAGTAGATCCCAAAGATGTATACATGGATAAAATTATTTGACAAAAATGTTTATTTACAAAAAGCGCGAGTACAAATTAAGTGGCTGGTACCCAGAGTCCGCATAAACCGTCATGAACAAAAAGCCCTTACAAATGGCAAGGAGAAATAAATAACATAAATTGCTTGCCATAAAAAGACAAGAAGATCCAATCACAGGTAAAAACAAATGAACACTATGAATAAAGTAACTTAAATACGACTTGACAAAGAACAAATTATGGCATGAACAAGAGCAGAAAGAACAACATCATGAGCATCTCAAAAATTGCACTTGATTCGTGAGTCGTGAGCAAGGCGAATAATCCGACCACAAGTGGTTGGAATGGGAGTCCTTAAATTGTCCAGTGATTAAGATTCATGACTGGTGCACCCTGCACTCCACCAAGGGCTGAAAACAAACAGAAACAGATCAAAACCATGACTGGCCGGTATGAAAAGCACCACCTGCAGTCTGGACCTGATTCTCTTTTATCTCCCCACTCATCATCAACTGCTCACTCAGCTCTGGCTCCGTACCCCAATCACTCAAAATGGCCTCTGTCACTCCCATCCTCAATAAAAACTTGGACTTGACCCTGACATTCTGAACAATGACCATACCATCTCCAAACCTCCTATTTCTGTCCAAATTATTTTAAGGGGTTGTTAGCTCCCAACTGACAACCCACCTTACATCCGATTACTTATTCAAAGCTTTCAAATCTGGTTCCCCTTCACATCACAGCACTGAATCAGCCATCCATAGTCACCAATCACCTCCTCTCCTCTGACCCTGATCAACTCCACCTCCCCGTCATCCTCAACCTCACTGCTGCGTCTGACACTATCAAACACACCACTCTTCTCTCCTGCTTGGAATACTCACTCAGCATTGATGGCACTGCTCTTTCACAGCTAAAATCCTTTTGACCAGTCTACACAATGTCATTGACTGGACATCAGCGGTCGGCAACGTAATTTGGCTTATCGTCTATCTATCTTCTATTGACTGAAAATGCTCACCGGGAAAAAGATGATTTACCGACCAACAATATATTTTTTTTATCAAACTCTCAAAATATCATGGCAAAGCTCATGGTATTGCAGTGAGCCTCATTGTCATACAGGATGTTTTTAAGGAGCACGGTCTGTGTGTTTTGCCACTGAAGAATCTTCAAATATCCAGTATATTACCATGCACATCTGTGCCATCCATCCAATGTTTGTTACTGTACGTGTACTGTACCTCCAGAACAGCATTATTGCTGCAATCATGCTTTGCCCACAATAATAAATTTGCTCATTGGCAGATTATCTGTTCACCAATTTGACAGTATTTGTCATTTCCTATGTTTTTGCAGATTTGCAGCACAGACGGACGAAATGTTATTGAGCAAAGAAGCATGTTGTGAGAAACATCGATTTATGTGTCGTGTGCAACATTTAGAGGCCAATCAGGTTTTGTGCAAGCAAAACATTGAAAAAATACAGTGACACGCTGGCATCTTTGATGCCCATTCCAAGCGATTACCAATGTTCTTGCAAGGCAAGATTTACTTGACAAGCAGCACGTTTTGCAGGTGCAAAAACATATTGCCAACAGCCAAAAAGTACATGCAAGTACTGTCACCAGCACAGGTATGTTTATTTTATTTATTTTACTTGACATTAAGAAATTTAAAGCATTAGAATTATAGGTGGATTGTTCAGATGTGGACTGTTATTACATATTGGACTGTCTTAAGGGACTTATTGGTATTGAGTGCAAAGCGCTAATGATGTTAATATTTTTACAAAACTTGGTGTGAGACCGCGCTTTGATTCATTTTCGGGTGGGGAAAAAAATGTTTAACAACCCCCCCTCCCCTCACTAAAAGTTTTCAAAAAACAGTGACAAACATTTATTTTATGGTCCCCCCATGTAAAATAAGGGAAAATAGAAATAATTTCATATATCTTTTCCCATTTATATGATTTGCATTATTCTATTTAAAGCCAAGTGGGCTGCAGTATTTCTCCTCGTAATTACGCAGATACGCATCAAGATCTCTCTTTGTCTGGCCTCTTATTATGTGTTTCAGCGTAATTTCATTGTGCAAATGCATTTATCATGCTCATAAAAATATGGAGATTATTTTCACCTTACGAAGGTTTGCGGGGGGGTTTTCTGCGGGGGTTCAGCGGGGGACGGCACCCGGAGGCCCTCCACGGCGGCAGGGACGCAGAAGCAAACCCCGCCTACTCATTGGCCAGCGGTTTATAGTACGGTGCGGCATATATAATTACAAAATTGATTTTTCTTCATAAATCTGAGCATGCGGCTCTTAATCAGGTGCAGTCTGTAGCCCGGAATTTACGGTATATATATATATATAGAGAGAGAGAGAGAGAGAGAGAGAGAGAGAGAGAGAGGTTGGTGACCCCGACAGCAGAAAATGGATTGGTGGAGTACGAAAAAGAAAAAATGTGATATATGTGTCGGCCTCAAAATATCGATATTTCAGTCGACAGGCGTACTCTTACAATTGAGAACCACACAAGATGCTGTGGCGGTCTGCATTTGCAAAATGCCATTCTCTATTGGGTAAAACAAGCATGTGAATGCAAAGTGCAATTCGACAACTCAAGCCGACCCGTGAGAGCTATCTGTTTTTTCTTGCCGTAAAAAGCCCAGCACTCAATATAAATTTGTACGTTGGCAGAATTTAAATTGTTTTTGAGTAATGCATAGAAATATGAGTGAATCCACCTGTTAAAGCCTAATTTAATCCTATCTAATCTTTACAATTGATCACCCTTTTGTGCTGTTTTAAATGTGTTAACAATCTGGAAACCATTAAGATTTTTTTTTGTTTGTTTGTTTTTTTAATTTCTAAATTCACAGTGCTTTTGCTTAAATGCGATTTTTGGGCTCGTTAGTTCTGCACCACAGCTACTGCTCTTCTTCTGGTTCTGTTCTTCTCCCGCCTTATAAGAGCAGCATCGCACTTGTCAAGAGAATGAAGTGCAACGTATGCAAATGGAGTTTGACACCAGCCGTGTTAAATGTTATATTTAGAGAATGCCGCAGGGCCATAAAGAAGGACAGTTTCAAGAAATCACGGGAAAGCACTCAAGTCCAATGTTCCATATTATATAATTAGAATTTTAATTACCAGCTGTTGAAGACCCGATCTCGCAATCTCCTCTAAATGCGCATATGTTGCCATGCAAAAGGGGGAAAAAAGTGTTCAAAAGTGGACATGACTGCTCTCATTATTTTCTGAATAATCCTAAAAAATACAAACACATTTATTTTGTCTAACTCTTGGTGGTGTCTCATCAATTCGCCCAGTTTTTCTAGCTCCAGGGCTTTGCTTTCAAATAATTCTACGCACACAAACGCTCACACACAAACACGCACCTTTCACTCCACAGCATTACATATTAAATGGGTCCAAATGTCAAGCTATTTCTTTTCGACACAGTGCAAAGTTTGCCATTGTGTAGTTTTGCAATGGTCTTGTTGTGCTGGCTGAGCTTCAAGCACCGTGTGTCATGCGGACTACAGCAACTGAGTTTAGCTGCAATCCATGGAAGGTCAAAGAAAGATAATGTGCAGAGAAAGAACAGGAAAGCATAACAAATCAATGAATATCAATTGCCCTTTGGGCTTTGGTGAGGAAATGTTTTTGTTTGTTTTGTTTATCTATTTTTCCCTTTTGGTGACTATTGTGGCATTGTCCTCTACTTTTTTATTTGTACCCGTCTCAAAAATCATTTAATTTAGAAACAAATAGGTGTTTACCATTTAACTTAACTGGTTTATAATATATATAATAATATTTTTCCTCCTATTTTTTTTACAATATTTTCAAGCCGAGATTAGTTAGTTGGACGAGTCCCGGTCAAAACCACTGAGCCTCAATTCTCTTGATCTCCCACGACGCTAGCTAGAGAATTTGAAAAACATTCACACAGAATATGAAGAAAACATTTGGAAGAAAACAAGAACACAAAAAGGGTCATTGCAAGACGTAGACATAAAATTGAGATACAATACAATACATGCTGATTTATATAGCGCTTTCACAACAGCGGCAGCTGTAACAAAGCGCTTAACAAAACAGTTCACCATAAAGAGATGATGAGAAGATGTCACTCGAGATTAAGAGAGACACAACACACACACAATCATATTGAAACCATCCCTCGCTGGACCGAAGACAAATTGGACTATGGACTTGTCTTGGTTTCCCAAAGTCCCTTTCTTGCTCCATGGAGGAAGACAGCATCTCCAAAGTATCAAAGTGGAAAAAGCACCACCACCGCACAAGGATTTAATGAGAGCTGCACACTTCTCTTCTGCATGTGTGACACAATACTTCTTGACATGCACTCCCCACACCCCTCCCTCATTCTCTCTCGTCTTTATTCGGTTTCTTCAATCCCACTGAAGAGAGATGATATCTACAGCAGAAATAAGACACACTCTGTGCTGTGTTCCATGGTATAAATAACAATCTTCTTTCAGAAATCCAAATAATAAGATTAATATAATATATTCATCCATGTATCCATCCATTTTCTACCGCTTATCCGGGGTCGGGTCGCGGGAGCAACGGTTTTAGCTGGGAGACATAGTCTCTCCAGTGTGTCCTGGGTCATCCCCGGGGCCTCCTGCCAGTTGTCACGTTGTGTGGTGGACCCCAAAAAGCAGGCAGGAGGGAGGAGCAGGGTGTACTTGACGAATTGTATTTAAAACAAGAAAACTAAATCCAAAACAAAGTCCAAAGTAACAAACAAAAACCATGACTTAAACAAAAGCTATCAATAACCAAAACACGACTAGAACAAACATGACAGCAGCAAAGGAACAGCAAACAAACAAACATGACAGTAGCAAGAGCAAACAATGACCCGACACTGAGTGTTCGGGCTGGGAGTCCTTTTAAAGCCCTAATTGCCTATGACCAACAGGTGTGCAGCTGTCGGGGGAGCCCTACAGTGCCACCTGTCGGTCCCTAAACCGAATCATGACACCAGTAGGACGTACTCAGAACACCTCACCAGGGAGGAGTCCGGGAGGCATCCTAATCAGATGCCCGAGCCACCTCATCTGGTTCCTCTAGACGTGGAGAAGAAGCGGCTCTACTCTGAGCCCCTCCCGGATGACCGAGCTTCTCACCCTATCTCTAAAGGAGAACACCCTACAGAAAAAAACTCATTTCTGATGCTTGTATCCTGGATCTCCTGCTTTCGGTCATGAATATTCATCTCATATTCATAATCCATCCATCCATGGATGGATGGATCATATTCATAGCATACTAATTGCCTATATTGCCGAGTGACAATGAAGAGAGCTTTGAGTGCAGCTGGTCTTTGGCAGGGGTGCCCAAGTCTGCTGCTTGAGATCCTCGAACCTGCCTGTTGTCTCCAACACAAATGAGCAGCTCATCAGCAATCTCCGAGAAACCTGATAACGATCCTGGGCTATGGTGTGACGCACATGGCCTGCTGAACGCTGCCTTGCCTGTTTGCAGTTGTGCGCTAATCTGTATGGTTTAAGACACAATTAAAGAGACAACTGTGATAAATTAGTTTATCTCAAATATAGCTCAAGAAAACCTCACATTAGCCTGCCTGAAAACGCAGCTCAGAAAAATACTTTTTGTCATCTTAAATTTCGCAAACATGAAAGAAAATTAGTGTTTTGTTTTGTTTTTGTAACAATTGGTCTTGCCAATACGTTTAAATCTTTTTCCATTTTAAATCATGGCCCCATTTTCCAGATGTGGATTGTGGATTGAGCAGCAAAACAATGTGTGCGTCGCACCCCAAAATGTACCGTTTCAAAGCCAGTAGACATCACAATCGAATGACAGCAAGATATTTTAAAGGGTCTCCTCAACATGACCCTCGAAGCTGACTTTCTGCAAAATGCAGAATCCTGAATAATTATTAAATGTAAGATTTAGTTCCGAAATTATTTTACTGCAAACCTAAGCATGTCAATGAGCATCAGTTTTGAAGAAAATAGGATGTAGCTTTAGGGCCAGAGATGAAGACACCTAAGCGGCCTACACATGGTCACCTCTGTAAAAGTAACGCAATCCTGGAATAAATTCCACTTAAAAAAAAAAAAAACTTCATTATTGGCTAAAAATACATCGGATATGCACCCATTAAGCTCCGTTTCCAGACTCTAGCCCGTTCCAGTGGGCTTTTGGCCAGCAAATTTGTCGCCGTACTGCACCTGATCTGTCTGTCATGGTCTATTGCAGAGGTGGGCAAACTACGGCCCGCGGGCCGAACCCGGCCCGTTGGTCTTTTTAATCCGGCCCGCCGAAGGTCGGTCTACAATTAAGGTTCGATGTGAATGATTGCATTCATTTCAATTGGACTTGTAATGACAGGCATTTCACCGCCAAGTGGCACATTGACTTGAAGTTGCAGAACACAGGGAGGGGGGGGGGGGGGGGGGCGGGATCTTTTCGACCACCTAGGACCTCTGTATCGCTCTACTTCTACTGGTCTGATCACAACCCATCTGCAGAAATGCACAGGCTAAAATAGGTCATCAACAACACTGTCGTCATTTAAAAAAAGTATATTAATACAGTACGTTCATGCTTTTGTTCTGTTGATGTTTGATATGAGCTGTCAACAAATGCAGTTTTTTTTTTAATGTACCATAGCTCGTGCTGACCTGGCCCTTCTGTCAAATTTTAAAAGTCAATGCGGCCCCCGAGCCAAAAAGTTTGCCCACCCCTGGTCTATTGTCTAGTACTGTAATTGCGTACTGCAACTGTTTGTAATGTCTGTTTTATGATGTCTTACCTATTTGGTTCTTATTTCTGTCATCATGATTTTCACGTATTATGTGTCTCACTGTGCTATTTTAGAAACCTGCCGTGGGACTCCGGCTGAAAACTATCATTTATGCTAAGTCCGGCGCATTTACACTGATTATTCTTGTGTTGATTAATGTGCACTGTCCCAAGGAAATAATTAAAATTAAAAAACGGTCTAATACTCTCTATGGATAGAAAGAGAAGAGTCGCTGATGGTGTAGTGGTACACTCGCCTGAATTGTGTGCAGGCAGCGTGGGATCTACTCAGTGACGGTGTGGATGTGGGGGTGAAATTGGGGTAGTTCGTCTCTATATGTGCCCTGCAGCTGACTGGCAACCAGTTCACGGTGTAGTCCACCTTTCGCCCAAAGTCAGCTGGGATAGACTCCAGCAACTCCCCGCAACCCTGTTCAGCATAAGCAGTGCTGAAAATGGATGGGTGGATAGAAAGAGGAAAATTGTAAGAATTATGATCGAAGTTAAAAATGAGAAAAAAAATTCTTATGAACACAGAAGCAAGATAGAGAAGCAAAATACCTGACAAAAAAGTGTTAAGTAAAATACATTGTTTCACTGGCACAGCAAAATATTATTCAAGTGTGAGGTGGTAGCGTTGCTTTTACCTTTCGGAGGGCGAATGTAGCTGCCTCCATCCCTGTCAGCTGGAATGACTGATGGGAGGCGAGTGAAGTGCATTCCCCCATTCAAGATGAAAAAGTGTTCTGGGAAATGGCAGGAACACCCATCTACACCTTTCACTGGTGTATTGGAGAGCTGTCACAGCTTCAGAGTGAATGGCCACCTATCAGGTCTGACAAATGAACAGAAAGCGTCTGAAAGTCCTGACAAGGCACCCCTGGCCAAATATATAAATAAATAAATAAAAAATCACCACCCGGCAGACTTGTGCTGTCTCACTGTCAGGGATACGCCGTCAATTTGAATCTTACAGATGCTAAAACAACCTGATGGCATCGCGAGTTTCAATCTGGAGGGCAGGGATGGACCAAATGCACTCTTTCACACTGTGTCTATTTGTTTCTCTCCTCCATTTTCTGCTCTGCTCACCTCTTGGTGTTTGTTTGGTGTCGCCGCGACTCAGGTTCGCCAGCCTGCACGCTGGCCTGACAGCTTGTCAGTCTAACCTCAGTCAGTTTAACACTCCAGCCCCAAACAGTGAAGCAAAACGGAGAAAGGGGATTTAGTTGTGTACTCCTCGCCACTCGTATCAGCATCATATACTGTCTATACATATTTTCACCTTGATTTTTCATGTCTCAGTTGTGTGTGTATGTGTGTGTGTGTGTGTGTGGTTACAGACCAGGAACACCTCACTCTCAAGGAAATGCGGCAGTGGACTTGATTAAAACAATGAAATGGAACAATGGCAAGAGCGAGCGAGAGAGAGAGACAGAGAAAGAGACAGAGAACATAGGAGCCTTTTGAGAAACGGTTCAACAGGACAGAAGACATGGAAGAAAGCAGGGTAACTCTTGGCCATTATTTGTCAGTTTGAAATTTCGTAGTGGCACTGTAAAGAAAAAAAATGTGATAGAAATTTGGTCTGTTCAGCTCAACAGAAGCACTGATCAATATCACAACTTTATTCATCATATTCTTGACGCTACAAGCACCTTTGGTGCCCTTCTCAATAGGATTGTAATTATTCTCACACCTATTTATCTTTACTGAGCTTGTGTGACAATACAGCATCATTTCCTGCTTGAATCAATTGTACAAAAGGAAGGTGTACATTTTCCAACTATCTTGTTGTCAATTCCCTCCTCCTCGATTCCAAGCAAGATCCTCATTATGAAAGGCAGAGGCTACCAAAAACGGCATCTTACAAGGATTACTGCCTGGTGACACTCCTCCCATAATTGTCACTTCTTTTGTAGACACAAGCAAGACACGGTATCTTTTAATCAATCTATTTCGGAAAGCTCGGGTGGCAATGACAGGCCGTAAGCTCACTGATAGAGTGACCCTTGCGAAGACCTGCGAGAATTTTCCTGGCCACAGCGGAGTGCGGATAATAGCCCAGTGAGCGCCGAGATGATGATAATGATAATGTTGGCAACCGAGGACCATGAAGCATATCCAATCTCTTCCCTAAATGTCAGCCCCCGCCCACCTCTTTGCCTCCCGCATCACTGTAACAAAAAGGCTCGGAGAGAAGGTTGGTGACACAGATGCCTGCTCAGAATACTTAACCAACTAACTTGTCTCATTTGCCACTGGATTTTTAAAGAGGTGGATCTGCTACGCATGAATTCACATCCACACTCTCCACACTGGGATGGAGGATGAATGTTGGGGGGAAAAAAAAGGGACGGGGCAGAAAGAGACACAGATAGATGGAGAGAGGGATATGCATTATGGGCCGGCAGATTCGCTGGCGGAGGCATTTGGGAGATTACAAAGACTGCTCTGTTTTTTTCCTCCTGAGCAAGGAAGCGACAGGGCCCGTTCATTTTTCACGTCAGAAAGTGACAGATTGAAGGCCAAACGTCTCTTTCTTTCCCGTCCGTCTCTTCTGTCTTCTTCCTTTTCTTTCTCCGTCTCCAGAGTGTTTTGTTGACCCAGGGCTGAAGAGCGGTGCAATGACAGGGTTGTGATGCCTCAATGCTGACACCGCATGCCGCCGACAGAAGAGGAAAAGTGATGCCCCGTGTCAGCTAGCAGACGCCCGTGGTGTTGTTCAGCACTTTTCATCCCCAAAAAAACAACAGATGTTTGCGTGGCTATAAACTGACCATTGTGTGGATGACCAGAGGCATGTTGGCTGCAGTCAGGTTGCTTATGCAGACTGCCTCCCACAAAGTCCCGTAGTCCTCGTAGCAATTGGCTGAATCATTAGGATGTTGCTTTGCAGCGGAGTGACATTATTAAGGTGGACTCCAGCATAAACAATGTATTCCGCTCCTCGAAGTCTCTGAGAATAAAACGCTTAACCACCAGTCTCCAAACAATGCAGGCTGGAGCCAGGGCCACGATTGTGGGCGTCATATCCTCCCGCAAGAAGAATTGTCAGACATGAGCTGTCTGCTTCATTATGCAGTGCAGAGAAAAACAATAAAATCTACATGTAAATAAAAGGATACCGAAGACAATACAATTTTCGTTGAGAAACCAGACACATATCTCCGTAAAGATCCAAACGCTGAAGCATAGTCCATTCTTTGGCCTTTTTATAATACAAATGTTTGATAGTTCGCACGGCCATTGGGGTGACGAATGTGGAAATATGAATATTGTTCAAAATGAATTTAATTCGCGCACTTGTTAAGATTCACTCTGCATCACATCTTGGATGGACATTTGCCTGTGTCTGTAGTTAGAGCACAAGGGTGTAGTATGAGGTATCCAAACACAACTCAACACTGAACACAAGCCTATAACAGAGCAGAAAACGGAAAAGAGAACCAAAAGTGAACTGCGGCATTTAATAATGACATTTGTTCCATAGCCCAACCTCATAGGACCTTTGGATAGTTGGGAAAAGCATTGTTCACGTCACCAACAATGACATCGTAGTATTTAAAACATAGTACTATGCAGTGGCTTTCAACAATATCAAGGGGGGCAAGATGACATTTATTCTCTCACTTGAAGAGAATGCACAATAACAGCCGTAGGTTGTTAGTTATGACCAGTCAGTGGATAAATTTGACCTATAAATGGGGAAGCCGACTGACACTGGCTTTCAAAATAAATGACCGAGCATAGCCTCTGTCTACAAATTAATAGACAGTCCAATACAATAGAGCAGGGGTGGCCAACCAGTCAGAGACGAAGAGCCAATTTTTTTACGGTGTTACTGCAAAGAGCCGCATCATACCCTTCCTAGCGCGCGTGCGCGCACACACACACACACACACACACACACTTTTTTGGCCAAAGATCGACTTTTGAAGCGACCAACTTCCCACGAACGACCTGATCGTGCACGTGCAAGCATACACACACGCGCTCGCATGCACACACTCACGCGGGTGCCCATCAGTGCACTCGCTTGCGCACATATGCACGCACACTACGATGAGCAACAGTCACAACGGGCCGAAAATTAACGAACGCTAAAGGTACAGAGAAACTTTTTTTTTCCCACACCCATTTCCTCCTCCCAACCCTTGCGGTCGACTTGGGACCAGTTTGCTGGCTCCAGGTCGATTCTGATCGCCGTATAGGGCACCCCTGCCTTAAAATCAGAGGTAATTCGCTGACTAGCTTAGTGCTTAGCGCCGTTGTTTACGCATGAGCGGTGATGCAGTCATCTGATTGGTTGCCCTCTATGTCAACCAATTAACGGGATTGATGATAGGCTAACATAGTACGTTCAGTGTAGAGTATGTGGCAAACTTGTAAAGTTTGTTTGTGTGCGTGTGTGTGTAATGTACTGTATGTATGTGTGTGTGTGTGTGTGTATATATATATATATATATATATATATATATATATATATATATATATATATATATATATATATACACACACATGTATATACGTACACACACACACACAAACACACTCACACACAATCATTTTCTATTTCGGCTATATCTATGAACGAATAATGGATTATAGTATTCTAAGATTCAGCAGCGCCTCTTAAAGCTTTGACTCTTGAATTTGTTCATGCAAAATCAAATTTTCGACCACATTATTTATCAACATGTGTGCCTTGCGATTGGCTGGCAACCAGTTCACGGTGTACCCCACCAAGTGCCCAAAAGACAGCTGGGATAGGCTCCAGCATGCCCGCGACCTTCGTGAAGATAAGCAGTTCAGATGATGGATGGGTAGATAAATGGATGGATAAAGTAAAACACTCACAACCTTCGGCAAAGCAAACTACATCAGCACAACATTCTCACAATCACTCTCTTAGCGAGCCGTCTGTATCCGAAAGAGATTTGTCTTGATTTTAACTTGATTGATTAGGAATACAAAGGACGTCTGCATAGGAATACAAAGGACGTCCGCAGCCCAGCTTTCTGGTCTATGTGGTTTTACACACCAAACATCCCAACAACTCGTAATCCGTCTTAAAAAGAGAGCTTTGCAATTTTCCACTTCGATCACTCTGACAAATTGGGAGAAGAAAACAACTGCATAAAAGTGATTTTTGAAAGAGGGGGTGGGTGGGAGGTTATTTAATGTGTGCATAGCCCGAGTGCAAAACCAGAAACCGCATGACTATAAGGATAAGTAATTAATATTTATAAAATTGTCATATATCTATCTATCTATCTATATATATATATATACATACACACACACACACACACACACATAGTAGGCAGCCCGGTGGACCAGTGGTTCGCGAATTGAACCCTTACTGGGTTCAATTCCATCTCCGGCCTCCCTGTGTGGAGTTTGTATGTTCTAAAACGAAAGCCCGGCTACTATTTGTGAAAAACATGAAATTTACCAAATTGTGACAGTGGAGGTTCCGGACTGGAGCCAGCGAGCGAGCTTGCTGATAATGATGCCGAGTCGGAGAGAAGCACACTCATTTCTGCTTCTACCATGTGCGAGCCATTCAACATAAAACAGCTACCATTGTTCACCCACAGCCAATATCATGACAGCAAAGTGGTCAAGCTCAGCAAAAAGCAGTCATGAAATATAGAGCCCGGAAGAAAGATATCATGTAAGAAAAAGGCAGAGCGTGAGAACAACTGCATATATGGTGTCTGGTTGTATACGTGTATCATGGCTTTCTTCAGCGCACATTTATAAAGCCACTCCGTGAGGAAACAGACACCAATTTTTATTTTGGCCTGTTTAATTTGACACAAAAATTTTATTACTGGTAGTATTATTTTTTTTAATCGATTTAAAATATGTTCTCAATGAAGAATTTATGAGAACCCTACTTAATGTTTTTTGAAGACGATATGACACATTTTAAATGAGGATTATCGATTTCATGATTTTTTTTTTCCCAGTTATGCAAAATGAAAAATATAGTAAAGAAACAAGCTAAACATAAAATATTGATTATCATGTAACAACCAGTTAGAAAAGTAAAAATAAAGACATTTAACATACTCCCGGTCTATGGTTGCCGGAGTTCATTACGTGCCCCATGAAGGCGTCAAGTTCACACACATTGTAAACGTCTCAGTGTTGTGACTTACCAATTCATAAGATCGCTATTATTTCGTAACTGTTTTGACTGGATCAACTTAAGACACTCGGCATTCAAAACACATTTAAAAGTAAATATGGCTAATATTCGAGCACACTCATCTTGGTCTGTTTCCAGACGTTGGCTGGATGACAAATTCAGCAACACCCCCCCCACACACACACACACACGTAAAAATAAATAAATAAATAAACAAACATCTTGCAAACATTTGGAGGAAGAGCTCGTTGCAACACTAAACAAGTATGCGATCATAAGAATGACTAAATAGTCAGGATACGGATATGGTCAACCAGAAACTCATCTCATCTTACACTCTGACATTTAATGTTGTGTTAACACTGTTGAGTTTCATGAGTGTGCGTCGGATGCGTTCTCGAGTGTGTACGTATTTGTGTAAGTGTGTGTGCATGCATGAGACATCTATGTAGATTCTTCTAAACCATATGCCATATAGGTGCTACTCCAGGCGAGGGTATGACTAACTCCCGCTGTAATAACAAGTCGTATTATGGATGGCTGCTGGGCACATGAATTTTAACATGACAGCAAATCTTAAGGCAGAGATTTAGAGATGCCAAGGGTCCGGAGAGTCATCAAAGGTCCATGAGTCAATAATTCACTCTTTGGGTGACTCGAGACACAGACTTTCCTCAACTGAAGAGTTTGGAGCGAAAAACATAAATCATGAGTTGACAAGTATCAGATAATCTGTTATGAAATGCTGTCGCACTTTCAATTTTTCATTTTGTACGCACAGGCTCATTTCTACTGCAAATCGGAGCCCGTTAAAATGTATTCAATACTTCCAAAATCACAATGCAACAACACATTGAAACATTACACTCAATCTTGGGTGATTAAATTTTTTTCACCAAAAATCTTGAGTCATGCTTGAAATAATTTGGTTGTATAATGACATTTAAGTAATGGATTCAGAGTAATTCAGTCACTCATGTTGCATGTTGTGTTGGATTATATTTTGTGAGAATAAGGATGTCGCAAGTTGAACATGACAGCGGCATGATGCCAAAAATGAAAGCAAAGAAAGGGCTGGCCATCTATAGATCTTACATGAATAAAACAAGTAAAATGTAAAGGCGCATGGGGTCAAGGTCATTGATAGATCGGGCGATCGATAGATCAGTCGATCAACAGATTTTGTGTGCGCGTCTGCGTGTGTGTGTGTGTATTTTTTTTTGTTTTGTTTTACAAAAATAAAAGTAAAAAATAGTGTTCCTCAAATTGAGCGGCAGGCCACTAAACCAAAATATGTTCTGGTATATGTATTTCAACTGTGCTGAAAGGGAAACAAAGGGAACACAATTTTTGAGGGGATAAGTGGACCATGTCACTTTGTACTATGAATATGTTCCAAAACGTTACACAATATGCAAACAACCAAAAAATAATAAGAATTAAAAAAAAAACTTTGTACCTTGACACAACATTTGAGTATTAATGTTGGATTTAATGCGTCTGAGTGTGCTCAACAGCCAAGCGACAAAACGGCTTCCTGCATTTGGACCGCCATCTGACAGACAACCTCCTGACTGTTATCACCCTTATAACTGACTGGAGTCAATCGCTCCTCTTGACACAATACCATTCATTTGTAGAACTGGATTCAGTTCTTCGGTCGCTCTAAATAATAATAATAATAATAATAATAAAAACAAAACACTATGCGGGGAAACCAGAAGATTGATGAATCATAGGCAAGTTGGGAGCGAAGGGAAACGTTGGAGTTTTAGCCCGAGTCGACTTAAAAACAGGTCATACAGCTGAGTGCCAGCGGTGCACCCGACTGATTCCTTTGGAGGTCTGACAGTCCCAGTACTGGATCGAATAAAGCACGGAGAAGGAATTGCAATATTAACAGCACCCAGAGTCCTCAGCAATACCACTTGGATGACTTTAATCAGTTGAAGCAGATTTTTTTTTCAACGGCAATGCTTTAATAATCTTTCTTTAAAAAAGAAAAAACCGCAAGCAACAAAGCCCATTGTTGACATGCAAGGGGATGAAACTTACCGGGATGGCACTCAGCCCAGAATAAAACGAAGGAGGGTACGACCCCAGAGAAAATCCAACAGCAGTAGTAACACGTTTGCAGTAAGCTCCACATTGTAAACTGGCGCACGTCCACATGCAAAAAAAAAAAAAAGCCACAAGTTGAGTTTTTCCCCTTCGGCCGTTCAAATCGGCGATACCGCCGTTGCGTAAAAAGCAGCGCCTGGAGACGCAGCGTACGCTCAGGAGTCCGAACCAGGCGGATTTGACGGACGGAAAAATTATGCTAGCTGAGGTCCGGGTGAGAGTCTTCGCATCCCAGCATCACTCCGATATTCTTAACCATGAGCATACCAGTCAGCGACAGCGTGGTAATAGTGCATTTGATACATGCAACACAGGAGACTGCAACGACGCTCCACTTAGCGCTTGAAAGGACACGAAAGATTCGGCAGTCAGGCAAAGCTCGCCTTCAGTCACAGAGAAGCAAGTAGATGCTGTTTTTGGGTGATGAGGCGCTACACGGTGCCCACTTCTCCATCCGTCCAGGAAGTCGCGTGCAAACCCAAGTATGACAGAGACTTTAAAACAGTCTTGAGGGGAGGGAGGGGTGTTGGGGGGGAACTGGAGAAAGATGGAGACGGATGAAGCCGCGCAATTCCGCTGGATCCTAGTGCCGTCCCGACAGACGCGCGCACAAACACGCGCACACACATACACGTACACACACGCACATGCTGACCCGCGTGCGCCCACATCCACAAGCCCACGCACGCACGCGCATATCGGCGCGCGTGGACACACACAGACGCATGCACATACACGCGTCCGTGCGCGTGCACACAAACACGCGCGCGCTCACACACACACACACACACACACACGCACGCAAACCCCACGCTCACTCGCAGAACCTTTCGAAACTCCCTGGGGGCTCGCCATAAAGCTCGATTGGGGCAGGGCCCCCCTACTCCAGTGGTCCGCAAATATCGGTCCGCACTCTGGTACCGATATGCGGGCCACTCGGTACTACACCAATATATATATATATATATTTTTTAATTCAGCAGATGAGAAACTATGCCCTAAATTTGCGTTTATCGCCACAGCAGGAATGTAACTGATGATTGCCGGTCCATGAAATATCAGTCGGACCGAAAACCGTTTTGTGGCAGAAAAAATGTTGGGAACACCTACTTGATTATATTCTCTTCCTCCGACACACATACACACATTGCCCTAACCCCAGTGTTGCACTCTTACTAAATATTAAAGAATGTACAAATAAATATGATGATATATTCCAGCAATTGTTTTTGTGTCACCTTAGCTGACCTCAAACTGCATTGTGCACTAAGTGTTGCTCACCCCAGGTAAAGCGGTGTGCGTGGGTGCAGTGGCGGTACAAGCCTGTTGGCACCTTTTATGTGTACAAACTTAATCAAGTCCTACTTTGATATCGAAAGGATTGCTGTTGTTGTCGTTGGCCAAAAAACTTGAAGAAACGAGGAGAGTATGCTGTATTTGGTCAGTTTGCTTTAATATGTTAATGCGAGCGAACAATTGTTTTCCAGCTAAAATACTGAAATATGTATGAAGGAATTAATAGACAACCATTTGCAGTAACAATTTAACATTGAGCCTTTACCAGAAACTATGGGCACGGTGCCAGGATTTTTTTTTTCATGAATTTATGAATTAGCCCAAAGGTAGAGATTTGGATGCTACTGTCCACTTGCGGTGATTGATTATGTCTTTGTGTCTATCCCTTTCCATGCATGCTGCTCAGTGTGACAAAAATGCCCAAACCTTTGCCTCTTTTCAAGCAGCGGTAGGGAACTCCGGTTCCTTGAGAGCCGTATCCTGCCTGTTTTAGTCCAACACAGCTGATTGAATTGATCATGATCGTTTCAGGCTTCAACAGATCTTGCTGATGAGCTGATCATTTAAATCAAGTGCAGTGGTGTAGGGAGGGATCTAAAACAGGCAGGATATGGCTCTAGAGCAGGGGTCCCCAAACTACGGCCCGCGGGCCGGATACGGCCCATCAGCACATTTGGCCCGGCCCTCTAACCCTCCTGTTGTCCTCGGGTCAAAATGACCCGTCACTGTGTTAAAAACGCCCCAAAAAACCCCTAAATGATAATTTTTTAACTTGAAATTTTATGACTTTTCCTAGATTGGCCCCAACTGCAGAAAAATTGAAATGTTGTTTTTTAAGCTCCCCTACGATCGTCACACTTTTTCTGTTACAAACTGACACCGGCCCCCCATCAGAGAAGGGAAAAGTTATGTGGCCCTCACAGGAAAAAGTTTGGGGACCCCTGCTCTAGAGGAATCAGAGTTCCCTCCCAGCGATGCTTGTTGTTCTTTAAATCCCTCAAAGACTGGGAGTATTTGGGACCAAAATGTTTTTTGTTTGTTTGTTTGTTTGCTTGTTTGTTTTGTATTACAGAGTGATCAATTACTGAGATGGACTGCAGACTAACTAACTGTTATCGAACACGCTTTCGGAAATTCACTCTGACACCCATGCACAATGAGTGTGGGTGTGTTCAGAGAGGAAGCTCTGCTCTGATTAATTTCCGAAAGCAGCCAGCACCTGTTAACAGTCGAGGCATTAAGTGCCTCGTGCCGTTTGTGGTCCACTTTGAATAGCCAAACAACTCAAAACTATTTCTGAACACGCCCCTAAAATGCAAGTAACTAAAAGACTCAGATCGCCCTTCCCTGCCCTTGCAAACACACACAGTACTTTTGCAGGACTAACAAAGAAAGAGGAACTGTATTGTATTGGAACAGAATGGCTACTTACTCAGGTGGTTGCTGCAACATATTAACAACTACGCAGGAATTTTATTCCCCCTACCCCACTGTGTCCGTACCAGCTAGTACAATGGTCAGTCCATAGCTGATATTGGGGTACAGCTCATTGTTGGGGTACGTGCCCCAGTAAAAGGGGTCTGACGATGCCGATGGTCACAAGGCTGATTTCTAGTTAGTCTTCCTGCCAGAATGTCCCGAAAGCAGGAAATTTTTAACGTTTACAAACATAACACAAGACTTTATAAAAATATATAGATATAGCTATATACATATAAAACATTGTAGGTTGTGCAAAGAGGCACCTGAGACGATCCAACACATAACTGCAGGGTGTAAGATGCTGGCAGGGAAAGCCTACATGGAACGCCATAACCAGGTGGCTGGCATAGTCTACCGAAACATCTGTGCGGAGTATGGACTGGAAACCCTAAGGTCAAAATGGGAAACACCTCCGAAGGTGGTGGAGAATGACCGAGCGAAGATCCTCTGGGACTTCCAGATCCAGACTGACAAGATGGTAATGACGAACCAACCAGCGTAGTAGTAGTTGTAGTGGACGTAGCGGCCCCAAGTGATGGAAACATCAGAAAGAAGGAACACGAGAAACTGATGAAATACCAAGGGCTCAGAGAGGAGCTGGAGAGAGCCTGGTAGGTAAAGGTGACAGTCGTGCCTGTGGTGGTCGGAGCACTCGGGGCATCCATCCATTCATTTTCCGAATCGTTTTATCCTTACTAGGGTCGCGGGGGTGCTGGAGCCTATCCCAGCTGTCTACGGGCAGTAGGCGGGGGATACACTGAATTGGTTGCCAGCCAATCGCAGGGCACACAGACACGAACAACCATCCACGCCCACACTCACACCTAGGGACAATTTAGTGTGTTCAATCAGCCTGCCATGCATGTTTTTGGAATGTGGGAGGAAACCGGAGTACCCAGAGAAAACCCACGCAGGCCCGGGAGAACGTGGCAAACTCCACACAGGGAGCTGGAATTGAACCCGGTACCTCTGCACTGTGAAGCCAACGTGCTAACCACTGGACTACCGGGCCGCCAAGCTTACAGCACCTGGTATTTCCAGGCGGTCTCCCATCCAAGTACTAACCAGGACCGAACCCTGCTTAGCTTCTGAGATCGGGCGTTCTCAGGGTAGTATGGCCGTAAGGGGAGGAAGACCCACTCGGGGCAGTGACCCCCAAACTAGATGAGTGGTTGCAACAGATCCCAAGAACATCATCGGACATCTCAGTCCAGAAAAGCGCAGTGCTGGGAACAGCAAGGATACTGCGCAGAACCCTCAAGCTTCCTGGCCTCTGGTAGAGGACCCGAGCTGAATGAGGGACACCACCCGAGTGTTGAGACGAGAATTTTATATATACATACCACTGTCTATATATGTATATATATAATAAAATTCCTCGTCTCACCCCCCCCCCCCCCCCCCCTCGGGTGGTGGTCATGTTCATCAATTTGACACTTAGGAATAAAACACAAACAAAGAGGAGACAGGAGACTCAATTCTGGTACCAGGAGGGAACGAGGAGAAGCGTTAGGTTTCAGTTCCCCGCACGTCACCCTAACGATCTTGATATATACTCTGTATCAAAAATGAGACCATTAAAAATAGTTCAGTCATATAAAAAAATATTTCAAGGTGCAAACTCAGTGGGAAGGGTGTCAAAACATGCAATCAGATTCATAAAAAGAAAAACTTCGCACACTTTGTTTTGTACAATTAGAAAATATAGTTGTTCCGGAAATTTGAGGAAGTAAAATCAAATTCAATTCAGGTGTATGTGTATGTGCTGAACGTCAGCCACTCCTTCAAACTGCTCACTGTTGGATATTCCAAGATTTGAGTTGGTGAAATGAATCCAAGCCATTTAAGATTTTGTAAATGATGCAAACATTTTTATACTTTATAAAGTACCCAAAATTGAGTAACTTACAGTATATTTAAGCTGTATGCTGCAGGAGTGATATGAGTTTGGCTTCTTACCATATACAGTGCCTCCGAGGGTTTGACCTTGGAAGCACACACATCACTCCCAACTGCTGTATTTAAAGGGTGTTACTCATTCATGATCAGAGTCACACAATATTACGTGTGAAAATCATTGCCTGTAGAAACATTCAGCTTTATTTATTGACATGCTGTTTCTGATGTGTTTAAAATTCAGTGTGTGACTCTTTCCAAAATTCACAATTTTTTTTCCTGTTTTTAAAATTTCAATCTGGTGACAAGGATCACTCCCAAGTGCTGTATTTAAAGGGTGTTACTAATTCATGTTCTGTACCATTTTTTTAACACAATCACAAGCCCCCGGAGTATTCAAAATGCGCAACGTGGGAACTTGTGCTGTTGGCGGTTTTACTAACAAGCACAAGAAGTTGAATCTGTGACTTCAAGAGCAATGTTTTGAACTTGCACCCCAGACAAGAAGAGAATGTAATTTTTACAATCGCTACAGTTTCCAGCGCCTACAACATGATGACAAGGATGAGGAACACAGAAGATTTAGTCTGAGAGGCGCAACACGCGCATTGAACTTTGTGCTAATGTGCTTGTATTGCGACATATCACAAAAAAAGATTCACTGGGTGCCAAGTCTCATAAGAACATTGGGTATGGCTTTTATGTCATGACACTTCAGTAGCAGTTAACCTTGAACTTATTCGGATTCCTGCAATATTTTGGATTTTAAGAACGTTAAGCATTTTTATCAGTAAGCTGTAGTGAGTGCCTATAAAGAGGACATTGACACATATCTATCTATTTATCGATCTACACCAGGGGTGTCAAACTCATTTCACATTGTGAGCCACATACGGCCTCGGTCGATGTCAAGTGGGTCGGCCCATTAAAATTATACCATACTCTGCTCTAAATAACCAAAACATCATGTCTTTCCTTTGTCTTGGTAGAAAGAAGCACAAGAACATTAGGAAAATGTTGAAATTTAATGAGCATATCTTTTACAAAACATTTGACAAAATGACTTGACTCTCTGTTTCTATTGGCTGTCTAAATCTGCTGATAGTCCGAAATCCTCTGTGGTATAGTATTCCTTGTCAGGCTAAGATTGGCAAAAGCTTGTCGCTTCTCGGGACATACAAGTTCAACCGCCTTCATCATGCATCGTTTAACAAAGCCACCATCGGAATATGGCTTTGATGCTAATGCTATTTCGCTAGCTGGCTTTTACTGCTGTGTTGGGTCTGTCTCAGTGACAGAGACTGCTGTTGTCTTCTACTCTGATCAAAACAGTGTTCCCCTAGCGGATGATCAATGCATTGCAGCTTATTAAAAATATTAATTCCGTGTCTTTTATGTATTTTTTCACTTTTAGATTATCCTGCGGGCCTGATCAAACCTCCTTGGGGGCCACTGATCTACACACATAGACTCATATGGTCGAGCTCCCTCTTTGCCAATGGGATGCCAGGAACATAGGTAATAGCCAATGGCAGAGCAGCGATTTGTATGTTGCATTCAGGAAACTCTGAGCTGTGGAGGATTTTTACCTTTGTGACATTTCTTTCGGAACTAGGGAGAACTTTCGTAAGTATAGATACCATTGTAAGTGGATATGTTGAGGTTTAATGGATGGATGGATGGATTGATGGGTTTTGTTTCTCCAAATTAGCGAGTGTTCACATGCTACAATATTCCTGGGAAATCACGATCTTCTAGACTACTCATGTGGTCCACGGGCACCATGTTGATGACCTTTGTCTTCGAGGAACAACAATGTCCACAATGAAGTTGATGTTGTTAGTCGTGCAGTTTGCCAATCCACCCACGCTCCAACAGTGAGACCACTGCCAGTACGTTCAAGTCTGTTCTTCCAAGGCAGTCTTAAAGTGCCTGCTCAGCCTTCTGAGACCACTTCTTGAATGAGGGATAGCTGTGGGTATTTTGTTCAACAAAGGTTTGCGATCCGTCACTGTAGCGTGGTGGAGGGGTTTGTGTGTCTCTATGTTCCCAAGTTGTCTGGGGCTTTTATGCCCCTGGCAGGGTCACGCATGGCAAAGTGGTCCGAGCTGAGGAACCAGACAAATCACGGTTCATATGACCCCTTACGATGACAAATAGGTTCCCTTGCTCGGACACGGGTTACCAGCGTTCCCCTTTGGAGCCAGGCTAGGAGGTGGGACTCGCTAGTGAGCGCCTGGTGACCAGGCCTGCACCCACGGGGCCTGGCCGCAAACAGCCTGAGAAGGCAACGAGAGTCCCCCTTCCCATGGGCTCACCAGCCATTTTGCTGCTGGTCCCTCTCTATGGAATGACCTCCCGCTGAAAGTTAGGGAAACGCCCCCTCACTTCCCATCTTTAAAACTCATATTTAAACTTATTTTTATTCTTTGGCTTTTGATTCAGCACGAGACTTGATTTTCAGTTTTTCAGATTTTGCGCTTTCTACCGTCTTCTTTAGTCATGTATTGTTTTATTGTTTGTTGTGTGAATTATTTTTGCTCTGTGTGTTGAGTTGAGGTCCAGTGCCCTGTGAGCTGGGCGGCGGCCATAGGCAGAACCTTGGTGGTCCGATCTCTAGCGACAGAAGCTAGCTTTGCGGCTTGGAATGTCACCTATCTGGCAGGGATGGAGTCCCCAGACTCGCAATCCACTTTCATGTCTGCGTCCTGAAGCCAGTCACGTCCAACTTCCTCAGCTCTCCATCCAAACGGCCTGGAGGAACTTTCCTGGTGTCAAGGTCTCTCATCCTTGACCTTTCACGGGGAAGTTGCTGATGGATAAGTGTTCATACAGGTACTAGTGATGTGGTAAAAAATGTAGTGAGTGATGTGGTAAAAAATGTAGTTAGTAACATAATAAGTGCCATCATATTAAAATAATGTAACTTGAATATGTTTAATTACTTTTTGATTACTTCAATACCGGATATGTTGAAAAAAAAACATTCACTCAAACAAAAGAAAATGTCAATATGATGTTTATTTTTATATATTTCTCCGGTCTTCTCGCTCTTATGGCTGTTTAATAGGTATGGTTTTGGAATGCCGCAGGAAGCCTGAGCACCCATAATTCAAACCCAACGCACAAGAAATGTGAGGGGGAGATGCTCACCACACATGCACCTTGCTGAGGAGAGGGAATACAGTTCTTTTTATTTATTTATTTTTTTGTATGTCCTGAATACTAACGCTCGTTACTGCTTGAGCCTCTGCACACATGACGTGCACGCTCGATGATGTCACACAGACGATGGTGCCGATGTGCGTGCTTTGCATTTCGGGAGTGATGGCCCTGCGTCGAGCCTTTTAATGCCTTCTGCTTCCAGCCCTTTTTATTTTACCACTTCTGCGTCCTGTGTGCATCTGGGTCCAAAATATGTAATACTCATGTGACAGAAGATTCTCACGCACACACACGCACGCACGCACGCACGCACACACACACACACATAAATTCTTCAGGAAGTGTATTTCTATAGACTGGAAGCTCTGTAACTCAGTTTTATTGTGTAAAATGGTGTCTTTTGTTATCTTAAAGATGGAATTTTGGATGATTCCTGCCAAGGTGAATACTTTTGGTGTTTGGAAGTGAAAGGGTTAATCTGAGGTTTTAGACTTGACCCCTTAAGGCCGGATGGATACAACAATATAATATGATTTGACTTGCATGAAAAATGTGGTACTTTCGAAACATAATAATAAACACGAATCATGTCACGAACAACGTCCTTTGTGGCCTCAACATTCTCTGGTCGCTATGGTAATGTTTAAAGGTGCCTTCAAAATAAGATAGCCCGCAAATAAGAGGTGCATGAAAAATACGATTCACCATCGCCGCTTATTATGCAGAGTAGGCTTGGTGCGTGTGAATCACCCGTTGAGATAATGCCGTATTTGAAATAGGACTCCTGATACTCTCTATTAAATGTAGCCTTCTCTTTCTTGAAAGTCGTAGGCTCCTCTTTTGTCTCCTGGCTGGCCCTTTTCCCCTTCCGCAAACACTTTTCAGAGACGTTTGTTTTTTTTAATGAGGTAACCAATCACGTGACAGAGAAGCGCACATTCACCTGCGTCAAGAGTAACATACTGTAGGCTGATAAAACAGAGAATCCGAAAAATTTTCAAAATAAAACATCTTTCAGATTCCGAAATGAATGAAACGGAAAGAATGTATCCATCCATCTATCCATTTTCCGAACTGCTTCCGACCCTCACTGGGGTCGCTGGAGCCCATCCCAGCCGTCTTCGGGCCAGCCAATCGCAGGGGACACAGAGACAAACAACCATCCACGCCCACACTCACACCTAGGGACAATTTAGAGCGTCCAATCAGCCTGCCATGCATGTTTTTGGAATGTGGGAGGAAACCGGAGCGGAAAGAATGTAATTATTATGTATTCTTTCTGTGCGGCCCGGCGGTTGGGGAGCCCTGGTCTATATTATGGACATGACCTTAATTTCAGTGTTTCCAAATGTGTCTAGTGCACCCGTTTCTCATCCTTGCGTGTGTATTCCTTCATCCGTGACTAGCACAGAGTCCAGAATATTAAGATTACACTTCTCAGCGACTAATTCACCTTCCATCTGAATCAGACTCCAATTCCAGAAAGGTTTCCATTTTCCCAAATATGTCCCTCAGATTTTTATCGCGTCCATGTCAGTTTTTGTCACATTCTAGTTTGTACTTACCCCGTGATTTTCCTTCTGACCTGCTTGGACATACTGTACATATACATGGGTCTAGGGAAGTGCCTGAGTAGTGATTTTGGACGTACAGTACATCGATTTATGATGGAATTTGAACCAGAGGTTGGCAAGTATCACATAAAAAATACATTTTACATTTAAATTTTAATTCCGACTACAGTACAAAATGGAAACTGGACTGTACTCTCAACATGATTACTCTTACAATGTGTAACAGCAGTCGCGTGACTCACGTTGCCCAGATTTCAGGACAAGCATCGACCACGCAGAAGGAGCAGGACGTCCATCAACCTTGACCACTAATGAAAACAATGAAAAAGCTCAGTCCAGCCACTTTTTTTTTCTTCTTTCTACCCACAATCTTGCTGCTGTAGACTGTAAATTTCCCCAGTGTGGGACAAATAAAGGATACCTTATCTTATCTTTTAAACTTTTCAATCCAGTCATTCACAGTTCCTTTAATTAGTATGCTGTTTTCATTTTGTGTTAAGAACCTGTGTTGAATTTCAGCCCCAGACACACCTTCAGAACATAAAAATCAGATCACTGCACACTGTTCTTCACTGGTGCATTCTGCTCGTGGAGTGACCATTTTTTATCGACTGAAACAAACATCTGTAACAATCGATCAAACAAATATATCACCTGATCACGATCACATTACGCACAGGGAAAACTGCAGTGAAATGAAACAGTGAGTGCTTTCAAAGCAAAAGGAAAGCTGTGGTTTCACAAAAACAAATATTATTATTAACAATACTAAAAACACGTTAGATATTAAAGGGGCAATTGCCCCTTTAATAAATTGATTTCGGAATTAATTCCGAAATCAATTTAACACATCAGTGATCCATAAAAAAAAAGTATATATATATATATATATATATTAGTATCTGCATCTTTTTCATTGGATTATTAAGATAATTTGTATGTAAAGTCTGCAAACTGGATTTTATTGACTGCACGCAAGAGAGTGACATCAGCAACAGACGTTCCGCGATGACGTCTTAGGAGAAGTGGAGCCGAATTCATTTGAAACAGTGCTGTTCTTTCTTGTTGCAAAGGAATCACATTTTCATCTCTCCTTGACCTGATGACGCAATCCTTCAAAGGTGAAGGTGGAATAATGGTTCGAGACAAGACTTTCTGAACAGGCCCCTGGTTGAACAACAACGGGTCAATCATATTTTAATAAAACATAATTTGAGTTCAGCTAAATGAATAGTTGGTGCCTTTTCTTACCATGCTGTTTTATGCAATATGTTGACGCTCATGACACGAGAAGAAAAAAAAGACAGACGCGATGCGCAGAATTTACACGAATGTCAGCACAAAGCCGCGGCGTGTGAGATTAGAGATGTACAGCCACGAATAATGATCTAAGGATAAATTTGTGATTTTTATGAAACGCGACATGTCTGATATAAGGTGAACACCCCTTTCCCCCAATAGTATCGAGCTGCAGACTCGGAGGAGGTAGCTTCAGGCAATGGTAGACATATGCCGGATGGTAAGTTTAGGCAATTGATTTTCAAAATAAAGTGTGTGTGTGTGTGTGTGTGTGTGTGTATATATATATATATATATATATATATACACACACACACACACACACATACACACGACTGCAAATGAAAGTGAAGGTAGCTTCAGGCAATGGTAGACATACGCCGGAAGTGGCTGTGGTAAGTTTAGGCAAATTGATTTTCAAAATAAAGTATATATACATATAGATATATGTATATATATATATACACGACTGCAAATGAAAGTAAAATGTTCATTAATTGTAATGGGGAATTTAAATTATTTTATCTTTCTTTAAAAATTAAGTTATTTTTTTTTATCAAACTAATTTGAGATAGAACTACTTTTACTTACTTGATGACCTACTTTGCAATACACCTAAAATTAGTAGCTCTTCGACTCCATGGTTAACATAAAAGGTTTGACGAGTAGAATCAATAATTCATAAGGTTTTAATATAATACAATAATTACAAAAAAACTGGCTTTTTGTCTTTGTCCATTGCTGCTGTGGATGGCACTTCCACCTCATCAGTCGTGCGTACTTTCCGAAACAGCTCCCGATTTGTCTCAAATAAGTGCCATTTTGCTATGTATTTGTGTGGACATGATCTGTTTGTTTTTAAGCAAGGACAGTGCCATGTATTTTTTTTTGTGTCATAAGACACCATGACTCTCCCCAATCGGCTGAAATATGACACTGTAGGTTCATAAATCGATATGCACTTTTTGGACTGTGGGGTTCCAATGTTGGTGTTTACAGACAATGGAATGTTGTTTTCTTTGGCCTGCTTTTGTCGAGCGAGGCAGAGCAGCTTCTTGTCCTCAGCAAACCACTTGCTGCTAACCATCTCGGTCAGAGTCTCCTCCTTCAGCACAGGGTGTGAAGCATACAATGAACAGTATACTATGGACCTGAGGTGTACACACTGATGAGAAGGCAATCCACTCCTCAATGCAAATTCCATGTTTCTCTGACAGTCGGATGATTCACATGAAACATGCTGATTTTCACCCCATATTTTAAACTGAACATGAAGGGGAATACAAGTACCACAGTGAGACTTTGAAACAGCATATATTCCATTAATTGGATCGATGCACTCATTCTCGAGGTGGTGCATTGCTGTCACATCCTTTTGCCTTTTAGTGTGCTTTCTCTCAATATGCGTTTTAATGTTTTCCTTATTGAACATAATATGACAGATGGGACATTTTTGAGTAATCTGTCGATGGCTGATTTTTTTCATCAGTCCACCTTGCTGTATGGGCACTGTAGGTGGCGAGGCACTGTGTGGGGCATTAGCAGGCAGCACAGAGGATGCAGCAGCACATGGCGCAGTAGCAAGAGGTGCAACAGCACAGAGTGGGGCAACAGATGGGGCAATGGATGATGCAGCCACATCAGGCAGCACAGACGGTGGTGCATCAACTACTGGCGTAGCAGTAGAAGGTCCAGTAGTAAAAGGTCCAGCGGTAGAAGGTCCAGCAGAGGCTGGGGAAGCAGAGGGATGAGCAGCGGTGGGTGGGGCAGCAAAAGGTGAGACAGCGGTGGGTTGTGGGGATGCAGGCGCCTTAGCAGCAGCAGCAGAGACCATCAAAGCAGGGTGCTTTTCCTTACACATGCGAAGGTGATTTATGAAGGGTACCCGGCGCATTATTATTCCATGGCAATAGATGCAATGAAAGTGCAGTTTTGGTCGGCATTGTAGCCCACATCTATGAATGGTATACCCTGTAATAGAAAATAGAGCTGAAATGTTTTAAATAATCATTTACAATTATCATAGACAACATATTTATAAATGATCAGCTACAACAACAGGTCACTGAGTGATTGGTTAGGAGCCATCCAAATAAAAATGATCTATACTGTGACTCACACAAATTGTGTCTCGCAAACTTACCTTCATGTGATACTGCTCGGTTAAAATGGCCCTCCACATGGTCCTTTACCTTGCAGTAGTATGTGGGTTTAAACCATGCGGGCTGGCAGAATGGACAGTGGTACATATTGCAACATGTGTTGCATTTTTGCAGCTCAGGGACAGATGTCCCTCGTTGTATTGTGACATGCATCTGGAAAATAAAGAGAATGAATTGTGAAATCTACCGTGTCAATAGAATTCTACAGAAAACTAAGGCTATAATCATAAAACTATGATTTTTTTTTTTAATTGCTACTGTCAAAAGTATTCGGGATCCCATACGACGTTGCGTGTTTTTCCCAGTGCTCTTTAAAGTCACAAAAAAACGAGGAGGACATTCATATAGAGGTACAGGGAAAATAATGTTACGTAAAATTCTGCATTAGCACAGATGCATTTAAATCTAATATTTAAACTGATCAACATGACACAATGCGCAGTCAATTTTTAATTGAATGCACATATTTTGCGCTTTTAGCATTTCTTTGACGTAGCCCAAAGCCCTTTAAAAATGACCAGTATTTACCCATTCACAAACAAACATATATTCATCCGAAATTAAATTATTAATGTCAATGTTGTTTTGACATTATAATCTAATTAATAAACAACTAGGCGTGCTAAAACATTTCACCCTCACTTGCGCTATCTACTCTATCGTCGAGAGAATGTGAGTGTAGCCGGGATTCAACTTAGCATAAAGTTTTCATTGACGCTCGTCGACTGAATATTACCGTCGTAGTTGTTGTCGTGCATTAAAATAACACAACTCCGTTTTACTTTTAGTTGATTTTGCTGTTAAATTATCTTACAATTACAGGGCCTTTTAAACTTTTTAAGATCCACAGGCGACTTACTTCGGACTCGGGCATCATCCTTCTGACGTCAAATTCGGCGCAACGTTACTTGCCTAAACCTACCTTTCCCTGAATCGGCCTCCTCCGGGTCTGCAGCTGGACCCTTCTCGAGGGATGGGCAGCAGTGCATGGGGCAGCAAAAGGTGAGACAGCGGTGGGTCGTGTGGATGCAGGCGCCTTAGCAGCAGCAGCAGCAGAGACCATCAAAGCAGGGTGCTTTTCCTTACACATGCGAAGGTGTTTTATGAAGGGTACCCGGCGCATTATTATTCCACGGCAATAGATGCAATGAAAGTGCAGTTTTGGTCGGCATTGTAGCCCACATCTATGAATGGTATACCCTGTAACAGAAAATAGAGCTTAAATGTTTTAAATAATCATTTACAATTATCATAGACAACATCTTTATAAATGATCAGCTACAACAACAGGTCACTGAGTGATTGGTTAGGAGCCATCCAAATAAAAATGATCTATACTGTGACTCACACAAATTGTGTCTCGCAAACTTACCTTCATGTGATACTGCTCGGTTAAAATGGCCCTCCACATGGTCCTTTACCTTGCAGTAGTATGTGGGTTTAAACCATGCGGGCTGGCAGAATGAACAGTGGTACATACTGCAACATGTGTTGCATTTTTGCAGCTCAGGGACAGATGTCCCTCGTTGTATTGTGACATGCATCTGGAAAATAAAGCGAATGAATTGTGAAATCTACCATATCAATATAATTCTACAGAAAACGAAGGCTATAATAATAAAACTATGATTTTTTTTAAATTGCTACTGTCAAAAGTATTCGGGATCCCATACGACGTTGCGTGTTTTTCCCAGTGCTCTTTAAAGTCACAAAAAAACGAGGAGGACATTCATATAGAGGTACAGGGAAAACAATGTTACGTAAAATTCTGCATTAGCACAGATGCATTTAAATGTAATATTTTAAACTGATCCACTTGACACAATGCGCAGTCAATTTATAATTGAATGCACATATTTTGCGCTTTTAGCATTTCTTTGACGTAGCCCAAAGCCCTTTAAAAATGACCAGTATTTACCCATTCACAAACATACATATATTCATCGAAATTAAATTATTAATGTCAACGTCGTTTTGACATTATCATCTAATTAATAAACAACTCGGCGTGCTAAAACATTTCATCCTCACTTGCGCTATATATTCTATCATCGAGAGAATGTGAGTGTAGCCGGGATTCAACTTCGCATAAAGTTTTCATTGACGCTCGTCGACTGAATATTACCGTCGTAGTTGTTGTCGTGCATTAAAATAAAACAACTCCGTTTTACTTTTGGTTGATTTTGCTGTTAAATTATCTTACAATTACAGGGCCTTTTAAACTTTTTAAGATCCACATGCGACTTACTTCGGACTCGGGCATCATCCTTGTGACGTCAAACCCGGCCTAACGTTACTGGCCTAAACCTACCTTCCCTAAACCTACCCTTCTGCTTTCCCTTGCAGAATTATCCCTATTGGAAGTAGTGTATAGTGATATCGTGAGGACATCCGTTTTACTTTTGCTACTGGAACTTGTAGTTTATTCAATTTACGATGAGCGTAGTTTCACAGCGGAACCGCACAATTAAAACTACATTACCCAAAATGCAAATACAAGCGCCATCTTTTCCGGATTTGGTGAGTAAGAAACTCATGTGTCAACCGATAGAAGTAACGTCGATTATCTTGTGCAATGCGCAGTTGTTATAGATGTAATTGTTTTCTGTTTTATAATATCTTCCTGCCGACAAGAATCGAGCAGGCCTTCTTTATTATGCGACGATGAGACATTTGCAGGGACGTCTGTCCCTTTAAATTTGACCATCTGCCGATTGCTTTGTGACGTTTGGCGTTCTCGGACGTACATCAATGATTCCCGTGACACCTTTTCTTCATGCGGAGAAGAGTACCTAAAGAGCACCTAAAGCTTAATCAGTGTAGTCGTTGCCGTGTGTGAATTATTACAAATAGGTTTTAGATAACCAACATATTGTGTTATGTACTTAGGATAATATTCACAGCTTTTGCATGGTACTTGATAAAAATAAAAATCCATCGCGATGATTAGTCTTCTGAAGTGCAAAAGAATAAGAAAAAAAAACATTAAAATTACAATAAGAAAATAAGTTTGTTCCGTCGACTCTTGAGGTTCATATCATGCTTTTTTTCCGTCTCCCAAGAGCATTTATTTTATCGTCATGCAGGAGGGTTTTGGAATTCATGAAAACAGCCTCAATAATCTTTATAATAAATAATTAGACAGCTCAACAAACACCAAATGGAGGCCAGTTCTTATCGGGGGTGGTTCATAAAGCGGCACAGCAGGATTGAGAGACTCAGTCACCACAGGCGGTAATTTTAATGATCATAACAGTAAATATTCCACGGATAGTCTCAACATATCGATTCACTCAATCAGGAAAGATTTCATTGCATGAAAGGCAAGTCACAAGCTTTAGTGAAACGCCTGTTATGTTTGTGTCCTGTCAGAAGAAACGGCTTCAGTCATCTGCTCAGCATAATGTTGCAAGCCTGACAATACATGTCAAAAACTTAACTGAGTTTGCCCAAAAAGATTAAAGGTCAACTTTAGGGTAATATCAAAACATCACTGCCATAATTCAGTACCATGTGACTCAGAAACAGAATGCTGAGACAAACGAATTCTTCACAGCAATATACTATAATCTAGGATGCATCATGTCAAACTCTGTTTTTGCATTAACTGGATAATGAATAGTGGGGATGGGGCGCTGCTCACTTCGACTCGGGACATTGTGAACCGGTGGGCAGAGTACTTCGAAGACCTCCTCAACTCCACCAACATGCCTTCCTTGGAGGAAGCAGAGCCTGGGGACTCTGAGGTGGGCTCTCTTATCTCTGTGGTTGAAGTCACCGATGTGGTTAAAAAGCTCCTCGGTGGCAAGGCCCCAGGGGTGGATGAGATCCACCCGGAGTTCCTCAGGGCTCTGGATGTTGTGGGGCTGTCCTGGTTGACACGCCTCTGCAACATCGCGTGGTCAACGGGGAAGTGCCTCTGGATTGGCAGACCGGGGTGGTAGTCCCTCTTTTTAAAAAGGGGGACCGGAGGGTGTGTTCCAACTACAGAGGGATCACACTTGGGGGGTGAGTTCTGTGGGGGGTGCTTCGTGGGTATGGGGTACCGAACCCCCTGATACGGGCTGTTCGGTCACTATACCACCGATGTCAGAGTTTGGTTCGCATTGCCGGCAGTAAGTCGGAATCGTTTCCAGGGAGGGTAGGACTCCGCCAAGGCTGCCCTTTGTCGCCGGTTTTGTTCATAACTTTTATGGACAGAATTTCTTGGTGCAGCCGAAGCGTTGAGGGGGTCCGTTTTAGTGGCCTCAGTATTGCATCTCTGCTTTTTGCAGATGATGTGGTACTGTTGGGTCCTTCAAGCAGGGTTCTCCAACTCTCACTGGAGCGTTTCGCAGCCGCGTGTGAAGCGGTTGGGAAGAAAATCAGCACCTCCAAATCTGAAACCATGGTCCTCAGTCGGAAAAGGGTGGAGTGCCCCCTCCGGGTCGGGGAGGAGATCTTGCCCCAAGTGGAGGAGTTTAAGTATCTTGGGGTCTTGTTCACGAGTGGGGGCAGGAGGGAGCGGGAGATCGACAGGCGGATTGGTGCAGCGTCTTCTGTGATGCGGACGTTGTATCGGTCTGTCGTGAAGAAGGAGCTGAGCCAAAGGGCGAGGCTCTCAATTTACCGCTCGATCTACGTTCCAACCCTCATCTATGGTCACGAGCTATGGGTCGTGACCGAAAGAACGAGATCCCGGATACAAGCGGCCGAAATGAGTTTTCTCCGCAGGGTGTCCGGGCTCTCCCTTAGAGATAAGGTGAGAAGCTCGGTCATCCGGGAGGGGCTCAGAGTCGAGCCGCTTCTCCTCCACATCGAGAGGAGCCAGATGAGGTGGCTTGGGCATCTGATTCGGATGCCTCCTGAGCGCCTCCCTGGTGAGGTGTTCCGGGCATGTCCCACTGGGAGGAGACCCCGAGGAAGACCCAGGACACGCTGGAGAGACTATGTCACCCAGCTGGCCTGGGAACGCCTCGGGATCCCCTGGGGAGAGCTGGAAGAAGTAGCTAGGGAGAGGGAAGTCTGGGCTTCCCTGCTAAAGCTGTTGCCCCCGCGACCCGGCCCCGGATAAGCGGTAGAAGATGGATGGATGGATGGATGGATATTTAATCTATATTTGTTTTGTCTTGAGCTTGCAAATAAATATTTACTCAGTTACTGGAAGTGTCCTCATCGTGTCGTTAGCTAATGACCCAAAATGCTACCAACATTAATTTTCAGGGCAACAAAGTACGTAAATGGTTTTAGAGTACTTTAAGTGTTTCATCTATTTCAAATACTTTTTCTCCTGGGTTATGTATTGAATCCAGATGCAAATACCTGGTAATAAAAGCTCAACCTTTAGGTTGTGTTTCTGTTGTGTTGATAATAAACTGAAGTTCACAAAGAAATTGATCTTGCTGTTCTAGTACATTCAAGGGCGATTTATTTATTTATTTTTTTTGTGACAGTGTGGGACAGACTGCTGCTTGTCACTTACAAAATGGACTACATGGAAAGATAGTCCAGGAGCTTTGGTTTTTGGTCTGGTGTGTAGAACAATTAATTGAAACTATGCACCAAATTATTGTTAACTTATTTAATGCCAGCTGTTTCTTTCTGTTTGGGAGAGCCGGTTTCAGCCATTTTTGATCATTTTGCCGATTGAAGGCCTCCAGAAAATTGAATTATGTAGCTATCTATATAAGGATGGAACATACCAAAAAAAGCCTTAACCCTTTCATCAAGAAAAACTATTTCATCAGGAAAATACATTTCTACATTTTATCATTCTTTCGTAAACAGCAGTTGGACATTGGTAAGTTTCTTGAATCTCCTCGTTTCCAAGATCAATTCAGAGAAAAATAGCTTTTTCTGAAAGGATCCATTTCAAGCAGAACTTTCACTTTGCATTTTTTTACATTTGTGATACCCCAAATATCTAAACAGTGCTTTCCTATGTAACAACATAAAAAATAAAAATAAAAAAACAAAACAAAACAAAAAAACCCACACACACAACAAGGGCACTCTGATTGCAAAATCGTAGTTTATTGCAAGAAAAACACTGCTCTGATGCATGAACTATGCATGAACGTTGAACTTTATCCATGTTCTCACGACCACACTGCTTTTGCACACCATCTTGCCAACGCACGTGAAAACGCCATCCTGAATACACAAACACCAAGATGTGGACCAAGATCTGATCAAAGCCACCCCTGCCATGTAGTGGTGATTTATCACACTGAAATAATTCCCATAGTTTTGATACTTACTGAGGAACCGTGCGAAGCCCTTCATTAAATGTATTTGATTTAAAAAAAAACACGCCAAAAAAGTAATTTTACGTTTTAGCACTGAATGATCGGGTTTTTGCAAATGTATTTTGACATCATGATGAGTGTTTGTCAAAATCTCACGACATTTGAGGCGTAGTTAAGGAGAATTATTACATCCCCCGACACACACATCTCATCATTGCCAATTGTAAACCACCATAATCATTCATTCATAAAATCATAATTACCAGTTCTTTTGAATTACATACTGTACCTGTCACATCGAAGGCAAACCATCTCTGTTTTAAGTTAGCTGGGATGTTTCATGTTTATCATTAATGCATATATCAACACCTATCCCAATACTGCGTATCTTACAGCTCACTGTAATTGTTGTAGGTAAAATGTTTTTCTATATCTTTAATCCTTGAGTATGCACGACAGTACAAATATTTTTTTGCGAATCGGTAAATGGGATAAAATGGCTACATCTTTTTTCAATTATTTGTGACTTTGTGTGTCATCACAGAAGCTGTCAAACGAGGTCCAAAGTGGCGAGGTCAAAGTCAAGGTATGCGGAAGATGGTCAGGGCCTGACCTCAATATGCATATTAATGCCCTGCTCCTCCCCTTTGCTGATTTTCACATCAAAAACCACATCCTTACCCCTTTCTCCTCTCACCAGCAAGTGTGTGACGTTCTGATCGCCAACTCACTGCACCGCCTTGAATTCCTCCTCTCAGGTTTCCTGCCAGCACACAATACTTTGGAAGTGCATCTAATATTAGCTGGGCTCTGAGTTTGTTTGGTTTTTCACAAGTATGAACAAAACAGCTTTTTAAGATATATCATTTGGGTTGTTGATGATAGACAAGATCACTTTAAACAAAAAAACGGTTTCTAGTTAAACCAAAATTTTGGTGGAAAACACACTCATCATACAGTAGATGACAGCAGTGTGTGACAAAATCCAGAAATACTGGCACAGGGTGAGACACCATAACAGTACAATTACATGATAGTGGACAAGTTCTGCCCAACACTTGTGATATACATTGCATATAAAAAGTCTTCAGACCCCAGTTGCATGTGAGGATTTTGTGATGTAATAAATACAATACAATACATACAATACATGCCGATTTATATAGCGCTTTCACAACAGCGGCTGCTGTAACACAGCGCTTGACAAAACAGTTAAGATAAGATAATATATCCTTTATTTGTCCCACAACATAAAGTAAAATAATTAACACAACACACAACATAAAACACGGACAGTCGTGCAGTCTTACAAAATATTAGCTCCCAGGAAATGTACAAAGGGTGTGCCAATGTTGTTTCACGATGACATTTTTCCAGGGATTCTGGTCATTTCCAGGATTCTTACCTGAACAAGCTCAGGTTCAGAATTCCATAGATCGCCACCATAATCAAACTTGCTGAATTGGACAAATTAGTGAAGCTGAACGGCAAAGGTCGTATAACTTGGCAACAAAGTTTGATGTAAATGAAACACAAACAGGCCACGAAGTGTGAGAAAACACTCTCCGGCCACGAGTGCATCTACTGTGCACAAATCTGTCACACGTGTGCGTCATGGCAAAACACACAACAACTGAGAAAACCTGTACTGTGAAATGAACACTTTTGGTTTTAGTTTGCAGTCTACCTGGCATCTGGGGATTTTGGCCATTTCGTTAGGTTGCACCTGAACAAACCCCTGCCGGGAGTTTAGTATACAGTAGGTATTGTTTTACTGCTTAGTGTGCCTTTCTGGATCTATTAACAATCCAAATTGCATGATGAATGCTTACTTTAGTCTCAGCAAAGACCAACTGAAATGACACATTTACAGGTTCTGTGACATAACCCTGTGATCCAGTCATTCCCATGGGAATGCGGATGAGAACATGGGGACATTCCAGAGGGGAAACGTTTTCTTCTAAGCGAAAATGATTTTTCTAGGAACTTTGAAGTTGCTCAACGTATTATCAAATCCTCCAACTAACGTAACAGAACGTATATAAAATAACATTATGCACGTTTTGTTGAGTTTGGCGATGTCTACTGATAATTAATAAGCGAATAAATATTGAGTAACTGGAGCGGTTTCTTCGAATAGACACGGCGGCTCATTAGATTTACCTCCTCCTTTTACATACAGGTCGCTGCGGTGAAAAAAGTGTACAAAGCGAAGGAGGGTGGGTAATACAGTATATCTGCTTTAAATACTTAAACACTACCAACTTTATAAATAAACATTTCAAATAAAATAAACATAAAAATAAAATAAAGATAAAAGTCAACCACTGGTTAGGAAGCGCAGAGATTAGTTTGTCCAAAAAGGGAAAACGGTCAATGTTTGGAGCAGGAGCCACCACCCTATATGAGTCACAACTATTGTTTCACGCGAAAGGAATAATATGAAGAAAAGAAAAGACTCGACCCCGCAACACGAAAAAGAAAAATCTTAAATACCTTCTCGCCAACAACTAGAGACTTCGTCCGAGATATTAACTCCCTGTTGGAGCTTCCTTCCCAGTGACTTCTTCTTCGCCTTAAATAAATGAATAGATAGATAAATAAATAAATGCCCACGATAGTTTCAGCAGTAGGGCTGTCAAAGTTAAAGCGTTAACTTTTGAGATTATTTTAAATTCTTTAAAGCATTAAAAAAAAAAAAAAGAACTCCATTTTATTTACTCCCTGTGGGGGCCTATAATCTCTGCTCATATGTTAACCCAAATTTAGAGGAGTCACTGGCAAGAACATGGACAAACACAGACTATCGTAGTTTTACTTTTCGTTTCACTTGCGCAAAGCTTTTGGATAAATCTATAAAGTAATGTATGCACTTTGCAAAGCCAGTTTCACTTAGAATACTTGTTGTAGGTCTTTGGTGTATCATCTCAGAGAAAAATGCCCTGCTCAAGTTTCCTGCTCGGGGCTACTCAAATCGATGATGCTGGATGATGGTGCTTACGGGCTGAAGTACACATATGAGTGAGTGTTATGGTTCCAGAAGAGTTCAGAAAGGAATCGGATCCCACAAATGCAGAGAAGGATGAGATTGTTCTCAAAATTGTTTATTCAAGAAGAAAAAAAAAACCCCGCAAGAGCAACAACGTACATCCAGATGTCCGGCAGGCATTTGCCTGTACTTTTCTTGTCGCAAGGGAATTTTGTGACCAGTATAATTACTAAAACTGCGGACGGATGTCTGGCGACCATTTATTGAAACCTGACGAACTCTGACGAGAACGAGACGTTTGCTGCCTTCGCTAATACTAACAATTTTTCCCCGTTCAGTGGGATAGAGGAATGGTAAGGTTTTTAATTTTAGCAGTCTAGATCCAGGCCTCTTGGGAAGGAAAATAATACAGTTTGACAATAAAATGATCTTGGGAACTTTGGAAACGGTGAAAATTTGAAAAAAAAAATCTCAGAAAATCATATACTTGTTCGATAAAGTTTTTCTGTGAATGTATCTTCCAAGAGACTAGTGTATTTGAAGTGAGGGAAAAAACAAAACAAAAAAAACATTCCCCTTTTAACTGGAAGTCTGATCCAACATGACATAGGCTCGCTCGCACAGTCTGCCTCTTTCTTTATTCCTGTGAGATAATTTCTTTGTTTTCTCCTTGGGTGTCCTCTTTCTGTCACTTCATTCAACCTTTTTAATTACTCTTGCTGTGAGCCACCCGATGCCTCCCCGTCACCTCTGGGAGTCTGTGAAAAGGGAACAGAATGTAAAGGGAATGCTGGTCCTGATGGCAGGCAAGAGGCTCATCGGGGAGGCCATAAGGAGACTGGGGGCTGTGGTTATACAAGGCCTTCGGAACTCCATCAGCACAGCTGCCAGCTCATCGTCTTGTTTCCCTGCCGGCTGGATTGCTCGTGTCATGATAAATAGTTTTTTTTTTTCCAGTCAAATCTGATCCTGAATTGTCTCAACAGCATCGCTCATAGCCTGGGAAAATAGGCAGTCGGCACAAGATTATCAAATACATATGTAATCCGATTGCCTTTCGTCACCACTTTCACTTGTCTTTCAAATGACATGCAATTTGGCATTTGAGAAAACAAGGAGGATGGCTTGTTTTTGTTGTTGTTTTACTTGAAACTGACATGTAATGAAAACACATTTCCTGAAAATTAACCAATGAAAATCAGATATTGCGTTTTAATTGTGGCCCAAGGAATTAAAAAATAAAAATAAAAGTGTCACGTTTGCGAGGTGGTGGTGGACCCCCAAAAAGCAGGCAGGAGCAGGGTGTATTTGAAGAATTGTATTTAAAACAAAGAAAACTAAATCCAAAACAAACGAAGTCCAAAGTATCAAACAAAAACCATGACTAAAGCTAAAACATAACAATGAACTAAACATGACAGAAGCCAAGAGCAAACAGCAACACACATGACAGTAGCAAGAAGCAACAATGACCCGACACTGAGTGTTCGGGCTGGGAGTCCTTTTAAGGCCCTAATTACCTATGACCAACAGGTGTGCAGCTGCCGGGGGAGCCCTACAGTGCCACCTGTTGGTCCCTAAACCGAATCATGACAAAAAGTCAAACAGGCCTTGTAGCCTCGTGCTATCCTTAACTTAATATTTTGTTGCTCAACGTTTTCAGGCAGTCACTCCAATCACATGATTTCTGTTACTGTCAATGAGACTTCTGCTCCTCACAACAGGTATTTTGGCCCAGTTGTTGGCATATTTCAACTCCTTTGTCAGTTGCTCAATGGGATTTAGATCAGGGCTCATAAAGGTCGCTTGAGAATACTCAGATGTTTGGCTTTCAGCCATTCTTGGGTGTGTTTAGTTGTGTGTCTTGGGCGAAGACAAGAGGATGAGACAACGCTTCCTGACACTAGGCGGCACATTAGTTTCTAGACTATCTTTATAATCTTGAGATTTCCTTGGATCCTGCACAAATTCGAGACACTCTGTGCAAGATGCAGATCACCCATCACAGAACATAACCAGTAGGGACAGTGTTCTTTTTTTAGTGTGCTCCGTTTTTTGCATCTGCGAACATGAAGTTGTTGTGCCTTGCCATGAAGCTTCAGTTTTTTCTCATCTGTCCAAAGGACATCATCCCAAAATCTCTGGTTTGTCACTCCGCATTGTAGCAAATTCTAGTTGAGCTTTTTTTGATTTGCCTTTAACAGTGTTCTCCTCGGTGGTCTGCCGTGAAGTCCACTTTGGCTCCAACAATGCCCGATGACGCAATCTGATACTGATATACCTTGACCTTGGACTTCACTTTATTTATTTATTTATTTAGGTTGTTCTGGCTCCCTGGCGGTCATTCACATTATCTGTCCCTTCAATTTGGAATCTAGTTCTCTTTTGAGGTCACATCCAGGGAAGTTAAACAGTGGACCTTAAATGTGGTCTGGTGTGGCCTCCCTGTACTGGTATGTGGAAAAAAGAAATCACTTAATTAAATGCTCAAAGGACATAGCCAACCCGGTCATCCACCATCTCAACGAGGGATCCACAGTCAACAAGGGGAGAGAACCCTTCACAGCGAAAATGCCACACACAACACGCATGCGCTAATCCAAAGGCAGGGTAGCCGGTACATGGCCATCGGGTGCAGAAAGTCACCCGACACAAAACAGATAGCAACTAGTTATGTTTTGTTCCATATTGCCCGACTCTAGTCATAGGTATGCAATTTCTGCTCTGCATCTTGTAGCTCTCAGTTCAGGCATCAGTTATTTGCTTTGCCTTTTGAGAGTGTCATGATATTCATTGTCCCTTCAGAATCTCGGCTTTCTGAAGAACGACTTAATTTATCCTTGAACCTAAATAGGTTCATACCCACCCACCTCAGTCTGTTCCCTTCAGGTCTCAGCCGCTCACTGAAGTTTTAGATTTTAACCTTCATAACCTTTTCTTCTATCTCAGTCCAAGTTTCTCTTGGTGACTTCATAATTCCATTTCACACCAAGTTATTTCTCCTGGACTGTCTTTCCATGTAGTCCATTTTGTAAGTGACAAGCAGCAGTCTGTCCCACACTGTCACAAAAAATAAAAAAATTTAAAAAATCGCCCTTGAATGGATTTCCAGTATTCCACCTATCTGTCCGTTTTTGTCATCCATATTTTTTTCATATTTATTATGACTCTCTACCCCCATTGTTCTTAATGTTATCTGTTTCCTCTGCTCTATTGTCTCAATGCAGTCAGCCTCCATTCAATCCCGCCAAGAGTAAGCAAACCCCAAGTCATTGGAAAACCAACAAGATTGAAAGGTACGTAAGCTTATTGGATGCATCATGCAAGTCATTTGAACAACCCATTGATTGTTCCTATGCTGAGCAAAGAAACTAACCACAAGACAGCGTCCCCCCCCCCCCGCCCCCCATAATGTGTCATATTTGACTGAATCATGAACAAATGTGGGGTTTTTTTGAGTTACCGTATTTTCCGCACGAAAAGACGCACTGGATTATGAGGCGCACCTTCAATGAATGGCTATTTTGCAATTTTTTTTCACATATTAGACGCTTCGCACTAAAAGGCGCAATCTACAATGCGTCCACTAGATGGTGCTACGCTCCTTCCATTCAACTCGAGAGGCGTCCGATCAACTTGAGAGGCGTTCATGACCGCCTCTGGAAAATGTTAATGAACTATTACTGTACTTAAATGAAACTACGAAAATTGAAAATAATGCATCAAAACAGAAAATCAAGCGAGGAAATCACAAAATAAATTCTATATCCCCCTGCAGAATTTATTTTGTGATTTCCTCGCTTGATTTTCTTTGTCGGTTGATTGAAGTAAGAATTAATTTACGTTTTTCGTAGGCGGCCGTGAACGCCTCTCGAGTGGAACGGAAGAAAGCACGGAGACGAACAAAGACGTACAGTACCTGTACTTGCTGAGACTGTGAAAACCATTAATAAAGTCTGCATTTAAAAAAATAATAAAACCACAACCACAGCTCTCATTTTTTCAACAAACTCAGGTGTGCCTTTGTCCGTCTCCTTCTCTTGTTTTCTTCCGGTCAACTCGTGAGGCGTTCATGACCGCCTCCGAAAAACCAATTGGCATTTCCTTTATCGTAGCTCTAAGAGTACAATCAGATAAGATAAAATAAGAAAACCTTTAATTGTCTCACAATGGAGAAATTCCCACTTCACAGCAGCAAAGTTATGAGAGGAAGAAGTAGAAGAACAAAATAAATAGGAGCTGCTGGAAAGGCAGCCACTCTCGCGGCACCATCTTGAAGTCAAAATAACACAACAAGATGTCAGTCGTAGTTATTTATTCCTTTGTTGTGTATTCAGAAATGATGAAATCACAATATAAATTCTGTAGGGGGGGCAATAGAATTTATTTTGTTATATACTCGTTTGCTTTTCAGTTTTGATGTGTTATTTTAAATTTTTGTAATTTCATTGAAGTAATCGTTAGTTTACGTTTTTTGGTGGCGGTCTTGAATGCCTCTCGAGTCGAACGGAAGAAAGCATGGAGATAGACAAAGACGTACCTGTATTTGTTGAGACTGTTTTAAAAAATTAACACCACAGCTCTCCTTTTTTTCGGAGCTGCAACACAAACTTATTTAATAAAGCAGCGACACAGTTTACTGAACCAACAGCAAGTTATAATATTGGAAGCATGTCTCCAGGAAGGAGCCATCTTGGAATCGACGTATTACCGTAATGACCATACAAAAGACGCACTGGATTTTAAGGCGCTCGGTGAGCTTTTAAGAAAATGGAAGACCTTTTGGTGCGCCCTATAGTGCTGAAAATACGATAACCTGTTGAAATATTATTCATAGTTATTCACTACGGGGAACGACCCTGATTGCATGGATCAATGATCTTCATGCTAAAAATCCCAATTTATGTTTCTATGAAGGATGAGTGTGAGCACAGGTGAACTGGAATTTTCCACCAACCATTACTTCAGCCCAGGGACACCACACACAATCACATACAATCATGGCTTGACATGCAATGCAACTAATAATGTAACAGCAGGGGCAGCTCATTGTGCGTTATCACTTTCATTAACAAACCAATCACAGTTCATTCAGAACAGCAAAGTGAATGTAGCTCAGCCTTGGAGAAAAATTCGACAAAATGTGCATGTACTGTAACATGTATAAGTGTGCATGAGGTATTCATGAGTCAGTGTCCTGTGACCAAACTGAATTTAAAACATCAACATAAATTGATTGAGGAGGAAAGGTGTTGCCAGGGGAGCAGTGTCAACTGAAAAAAAAAAATGTGACTGGCCAAGCAGTTGTCTAACACCATGGAGGGATACCTGACAAAATGCTTGGTCAGGAATTTGGTGGATAAGGCATTATTCCATGATTCAAATGCAAACAAGGTCGTAAAAATGTGTGTTGAAATCCAAACAGGAAATAAGCTCTTAATCGTGAATGGAACTCAGTTTGTTGATTTGCTAATTTGAACATTTGATCAAAAGCTTTCTACTGTATTGGAGTTTCATTTCAATACTCAAAATGGTTTGTGGCATGGAACTGATTGTGTTGGACCTTCAAAGTTGCACTTCCCCACGACGCAAAATGATTCATTTCGGATTTTAAATACAAACCCAATTCCAATGAAATTTGGAATTTGTGTTAATCCAAAATAAAAACACAATACAATAATTTACAAATCAAATTCAACCTGTACAGGTACTTAACTCATTGAATACCACCCCTTTTCACTGGAGCAACCCCCTCAATCCCTCACATTTTACTGAATTCTGACTGATTTGCAACGCCCACAGAATTTTCTGTTCTATGGCTATATATACATGCAACCTGTCAAAAGAAAGGTGAGACTCTCTTCTTTCAGCAGAAAAAAAAGTTTGTTTCTAGCTTTCTCCGTTCGTTGGCAATCAGCATTAGAAAACTGCTAAGTTTTATGGAAAAGGCCGATTTTCTGCAGAAATCTAGAGAAAATGAGCTTTTTGTAAAAGCATGCATTTCAAGCATCATTTCAAGTTTTACACTATTTTTTGCTTTTGTGGCAGCTCAAATACCTCAATAATGTGTTCCTCCTACAAAAGAACATTACAAATAATGTTTTTGTAGCAAAATAATTTATTTGCACACAACAAAACTATTGAACTATGAACAAAAGTGCAGCTGTGGAGAAGATGTTTTTTGGCTTCCATCCAGTTTGTCACCACATCGATTCATCCCACCACGTCCAGATGCACGACCTATAAATTATAGAAACATAAAAAGTTGCAAATATATCTTGCTGCAGAGTGAGGTACAATAATTGTATTTACCTTTCTTTCCACCACCAAAGCGAGGAGTCGTCATCTTTTGGCTTCTGGTTAGACAATCTGTAATTTATATAAGTATGTACAATTACCACACTTTTATTTTTCTATTTTTTTTTTTTATTGTTGCTTTCCACTTACATTTCGACATCTCTCACACACACACATACATGCTCGCACACTGCTATTTACACCATTCATTTCACGTTGCTCAGCATCCAATTTGAAATGAAATGGAATATGAATTTAACACTAGTGGTTTTAGCAGAGCTGAGCGGACCAAATGTGTCCTGTTTTTTTTTTGTTTTGTTTTTTTAAAACCTATGGCGACATGCAAGTCAGCACTTTTACGGCGCATATTTTCATCCACATCTACGAGACGCATCAACCGTACATAAATGATTAGTGTTATTGGCAACTTCATAGTATAGCGGGGAATGTAGCGGTACATAAAAGTGACTGCGGAGGCATAAGAAGTGATGAAGTTTTGAATGGGAACTTGCAAGCTAGTCAGCAGTTACCTCCTCGTTCCAGCGGCTCTGGCGAGGACTCTCAGCTGCTTTCCGTTATGTCCGAAGGCACGTATTCGTCCGACATATCGGGATCCAAATCGCTCTCCAATTCATCGTTTTCGCCGTCGTCATTACGAGACGATTCCAACGAATCGCTGACGTGTGCCCGGCGTCGGCCATGCGAAGCAATGCAGCCTAATCCTGTGGTGAGAAGTTGCATCAGACTCTCTTGCACCCTCCCCCATGAAAACACGTGATTGACGTAGTAATACGTCATGGGGAGGGAGCGGCTATGCGCTAATTGACGTATTTATACGTCAAAGGGTGTAAATGAGTTAATTGAATACAGCACAAAGTTATTTCATGAGTTTTTGCTGAAAACAATAAAGTTTATTGGTTTGAATATACAGTATACATGTATCTGTATATGTGTGTATAACAGAGGTAGGGAGATCCGGTTCCTTATTCCACCTATTTTGGATCTCTCTCTAATACCAACACACCTGATTCAATTCATCATCGTTTCAGGCTTCTGCAGGGCCTACTGATGAGCTGATGATTTGAATCAGGATTCAGAGAGAGATCGAAAACAGTCAGGATTGGGCTCTCAAGGAACCAACGTCTTCAAAAATGCTGGAGCATTTCACTCTACACGGCGCTAGCTTTGTTGCTTGCAATCTTTGGAAAAGCAAGATGGATTGGCATTGATCCACCACGGTAATGATACAGCACTTGAAATGAAAATGTTTCTTTTCATTCATGCTGTCACGTCCACATTGCAAAAGAGAATTTGTTCTAAACTGCCTTACCTGGATAAATCACTGCAGTCTGGATGTGTGCAGTTTGACAGACAACGAATGACTCTTTAAATCACATTCTTGCTTCAATTCGCTTATTGAATTGAATTGAATACAACTTTATTGTCAAATGTGCTGTACATATGTGTAACATACAGCACAGATGAAATTTCTTCCGTCTCAACATAAAACTTATTTGTCATTCGCTGTTGCATTTAGATTTAAAAAACAGCATGTTGTGGTGTTGTCAAGACCACACTATTTGAGACCAAGACTTGCCGGAGACCGGAGCTCACCGAATCAAAACCAGCACTGAGATAAGAAGAGACCATCACATGACCAAGACCACTTTTTTTTTAAATTCTTAAAAAAAAAACGGACAGCCAAATGGACAAATGTTCAGGGAAGCAGCTACTGGAGAAGGGGAAGTGTACCTGGAGGAATACACTTTTTGCAATCTGGACTTCGTTTCAAAATGTGCTGACGATATCACCAACCACCAAGATCATCGTGATCAACCTGAACCAGAAGCCCTGACTTAATGCAGAGGTGAGAGAACTGTAGAAGGCTACGGATGCTGCCTTCAGCGCAGACGAAACGTCAGCACTCAGGGTAACAAGAAGAGAGCTGGCTGCGGACATCAGGGGGGCCATATTCTCCTATGCTCAAAAAATCTGAGACCACTTCACTTTCAATGACCCTCGGAGCATGTGGAATGGCTTGATGTGCGTCACAAACAACAACACCAAAGACACATCCTTGCCAGATGCGGTCAAGCAGTTCTTCGTCCGCTTTGAGTACTATGACAACACCTCCAACGTCAGACTCACTCACCAGCCGATGACATTCCCCTAAGCTTATCCCTAACAGACGTGAGGAGAACACTGTAAAGGATCAACCCCCAGAGAGCTGTAGATCCTGACAATATACCACTTTGGGAAAAAAAAAGATCCTTTAGTTACTTCATTTGAACATCGATTGCACATGATTAAAATGTGGTAATCCTGTGCAATTTTCCCATGTTTTCCTAAAAAATAAATAAAACAAATGATATGTATTCCTTCAACACATTTTAATCATGTGCAACCAAAATGCAAGTTTTTTGGGGTTTTTTTGTTTTTGTTTTTCACTGCAGTGCGGTGACTGAGGGACTGTGCCCACCAGCTGACTGAGGTGGTAACAAACATTTTCAACAACCCAACTATTGTGTGTGCCAACATGTGTAAAGACTGCCTCAAATATCCCCGTACCCATGACCTCCAGAGTGGCAGGTCTGAATGTCCATTGGCCAGTAGCCCTCACTTTGGTAGTCAGCAAGTGCTTTGAGAAGCTGATCATGGCACAGATGAAGAACTTCATCGACGACACTGAATCCTCATCAGTACGCCTACATGAAGAACTGCTACATTAATGAGGCCATCTAATCAGTAGTCCACACAGCCCCCACCCTCCTTGAAAGCAGGAACTCCTTCGTCCACCTGCTCTTACTGGATTTCCCGTCCACCTTCAACACCATCAGCTCACAACACCTGGTGCAAAAACTGAACATTCTTGGGCTGAGTCCATCCAATGCCTATTCATCCCGACGTGTTGGACAGTAATTGGGGGTGTTCACATGGCACACATTTGCATTGGTGCTGCACCGATGTATTCTGTTATGATACATATGACACCGGTGTAAATTTTGTGGAGCATTCACACATATAAAGCTGCTTACTAAAGAGAAGCTTGTTGACCCTGGTGCAGCCCCACATGTGTTTACACGGCATTTTCTGCGGCCGTGCAATTCGGAAATAAAACATGCACATGCAAAAGTGTACTTCCTTTTCCCCGCCTTGTTTGTGAAATATCGAAAAACCATGGTTTATACTTCTCGAGACAAATCAACGCTGTGGTACATCAGGCCCCGTAAAAAGATGAGACAGAGAAAGGAAAGAAGTGCAAAATACCCAGGATGCAAGTTATGCAATACCCGTATGTAATCAACTTTTCTCACGGGTAGTGAGTCTATCCCCGTAGCATTCACACATCCCATTTTCATACCTGTCAACTCATACGGTTTAGCCATAGTTCATACGGATTTTGTGGTGAATCTTACGTATATGGCTGTATCACACAAATCATACGGATTCTGAAAATTTCCGGGGTTTTTTTCCCCCCTAACAGGTAGTTCCGTTTGCTTTTGTCCAGAATGGTGCTAGTCTACTCGAATGCTTTCATTTCCGGTAACTTTCCAGTAAATCACGTGTATTATGGAGATCTACAATAAATATCATTGAAAATTTCGTGGGTTTTTTTTCTGCCGTTATTTTGACATATAAAATGCTTTGGTATGTTATAAGGATTTTTTGCTCTTTATAAGGATTTTTTTGGTAGTTTATACAGGTTGGCGCTCCGAAAAGTTGACAGGTATGCATTTTATATCGGTGCTGTCCCGCAAACTAGCATTTACTCCAGAGTAAATTTTTAAACCACCTCCTGAGCAAGGTTAAATTTGCTCCCCTTTAAGCTATTTTCAGGGACTACACCGGTATAACTTTGAACGCTCTATGGGGGGCAGCCCCGGTGCTACACCGGAGTAAAAGTTGCCCTGTGAAAACCGCTATTGTTTTTTGTTTTATTTTTTCTTTCTAAGTACTAGACGTTTTTACAAGTCTCGGGACGTACCGGGTTAATTTGGGACCTTGGGTATTTTATATCATGTGGAAACGTGTTGGTGTGACAGTAAAATTCCTGAAGGCTCTTCTTTGAAATGCGAAATTGCTTTTATTGTCATTGCACATGCACAAAGTGCTAAGCAATGAATCGTGACTTAACAGGCGCATCCCGACCAAGAAACATAAATAACAAAGACCAACAGTGGGAGACAGGACCAGAAAGCCTGTCGAGACTTGTTTTTCAGTCTCCTGAGATTTTAGGTGTGTAGGGAAAACAGTTGGAAGGAAGAGAGGGCCAAAAAAACACAGCTTGAGCCATGCCCTTTAACCTGTAAAAAAACTTGCAACATACCCTTTCAGGTACAGTGGCTACGACAGTGGACACCTTATCATAGTATCAGGTTACAGGTTATCATTATTGGTGCATAAAAGTGTTAATAAGACATTACAACAGAGCTCTGAGACATGTGGAAGGAGGGGAAGGATAAAAAAAAATATGACTCCGCACCGCTCCAGATGCCCAGGGCATCCGCCAGCACACTTGGGCCATCATGGTTGGAGGTAGAGGAGAGCCAACAAATGCAGTGAAGTCTTTGGGATGTATATGCATTATGTGGAGCAATGAGTTGTTTCAACACAAAGTCTGTGTCGATGTTCTACCAGGGCACCAAAAAATATTGTCTCGTTGCCATGGAGATGACCTTGGCTGCGTAGACAGAAACAGAGAGCACATGAGAGTGGGAGAGGTGAAGTGTCCAGCAACATCACTTCCACTATTTTCCAAACTGCTGTTTTTAGTCAAGGACTTTGAGTAGAGTTCGCTGAAGTGGTGTGCAAAACTACTTTTAAAAAATAATTAATGTTGATGCATCACCGGCTTGTTGAGTCACAATTCATTTGCCTGACTTTTCTTTTTTTTTTTTAATTATTTAACAGTTAATTGCCAGGACATCATTAGGCCAAAGTTTGTCAGAAAATAGAAAATATTTACTTTTTCTTTTCAGAAAGTGCTTTCCGAGATGAAATGACAATTTCTTCATCATTTGAAACAAATTGTTCCGGATTATCACTCTACAACAAATATTATATTAAAAAAACAACAACTAAGAAACCAATTATGTATTTTTTAAATATGTCGCATGTCGAGGGAATCTAATACAAAAGCAAAACAATATATCTTCCCGACCATGCATCTTTTTCTGGAAAAAAACATCGGGCGAAAATATAGTAAATTTCGTGCAAGCAAGTACACAATCCCCAAAGTCTTTCAAAGGGAAGTCAAGTCAAAAATATTCTTGACAATAATATGTTCTATGAACCCCCACTCATCTAAACACAGTCTTCTGGTTAATAATGCATTTGTGGAATATACGTTAAGCAGCAAATTCCACTTGTTTTTATCCATCTCAGGGTGTGGCTATTTTACCACTTGCTGTCAACTGAATATGACATCACAGTTCCTAAGGGCTCAGCTTGCGAATGTCACATGACTGAACACAGAAAACAGGTGAGCCATGATGGTCAATACTGAGGCCTTGTGCACTTTGATGACATTTATAGTCGACATCAAGTGACGAAATGGCTGCCTACTGAGATAGGTGAACACAGGTGGATTTGTCTGCTTAATTCATTTAATGCCAGCTCAGAGGCGGTGCCGGCCATTTTTTACTATTTTACTATTTTTTTTGAAGGCCGACAGAAAATTGAGTTGAGTGGCTATGTAAGCATGGAACCTACCCGAAGAAAACTTTAATCCTTTCATCAGGGAAGAAAAGTTAATTCATACCCTTTACCATCATTTAGTTAAACAGCAGTTGAGCATTGGTATGTTACTTGAAAATACGCGTTTCTGAGAACAATTCTGAGAAAAAGAGCTTTTTGTGAAAGGATACATTTAAAGCAGAACTTTTACTTTGATGCTATTTATTTTTTTATTTTGGGATTTGTGATAGCTCGTCAGGCTAATATTGGCCAAAGCTTGTCGCTGCTCAGGACATACAAGTTCAGCCGCCTTCATCATGCATCGTTTCACAAAGTCATCATCGGAATACGGCTTTGATGCTAATGCTATTTCGCTAGCAATTAGGTACTTTTTTAATTAGCTTTTACTGCTGTGTTGGGTCTGTCTCAATGACAGACTGAGACTGCTGTTGTCTTCTTCTCTGACCAAAACAATGTTGTCTTCTACTCTGGTCAAAACAGTGTTCCCCTAGCGGATGATCCATGAATTGCAGTTTATTAAAATATTCGTTCCATGTCTCTTGTGTATTTTTTCACTTTTGAATTATTCTCTGGGCCTGATCGAACCTCCCTGGGGGCCGGTTCCAGGCCGCGGTCCGTATGTTTGACACCCCTGATCTACATGATTCTTTCCTACTAAATAACAACATAAACAACACAAAAAGGGCACTTTGATTACAGAAGAATAATTTATTGCAAGAAAAACACTGCACTGACGTATGGACGATGCAGGAACTTTGCATGAACTTCCATGAAAAGTTGAACTCCTGTCATCTAGTGATGCTTTGTCATACTGAAATCATTCCCGCAGCATTGATACCTACCGAGGAGCTGCACGAAAGCCTTTATTTAATGTATTTATTTGGTTATTTATTCATTGTGAGAGTCCCGCAAGTTGCTCTGCATTTCTGTGAATGCATGCGTGTGTAATTGTTGGTGGGCTTGCTTGCTTGTTGCTTGCCTGAAAATGACCCAAATCCCACATTGATCGTTATTCTGCTTTTTTATAAAGGCTGTTCGCTATTGTCGACTTAACGGTGATGCCATATGTCAAACCGGATGAAGCCCTGGTTCTCTCATCCAGCTTTATGGCATGCACTGTACATTTTTCTTTTCATATTGTGGAAGGCAGTTTCTATGATTATCAACAAGGTTGCTGTAAAATTGTCAGAGGGGAAATACAGCAGTGACAAACGTCAGTAGTTCGTTGATATGCTGTTCTGCTTTGTCAATGCATACATGATTGGGAACAATTTGAAATTAAAACATGGTGATGTGTTTTATTTGGCAAAAATCTTTCATTAAGCGAGGCTAAAACGGACTTGTTTTCTTTGAGGAGTACTTTTGCTGATCAATGACTTTATTTGAGGAGCAACTTTCTAAACTTGAGGAGATTTTTTTTTGCAAGTTAATCCTAGGGACCTGAAGCAAGAGTTTTGTTATAAAAAATGCAACACTATATAACAAGGGAGTTGGATGTATGGCTGCAGAAATCGAATATTTCAATACGGTATTTGAGTATCATACTGAAAACTGCATTGAATAAACGTGTCACAAAAAAAAAACTACCGGTACATAATAAATTTCACTTAAACGAAGAACCAATTGTTTAATTTTTCATATAATCAACAATTTGTATTTCCTAAATTCACCTTGTTCATAGTAGCAAACTATCTTGTCTTCAAATCTTTTCAGTGTGGCCATCTTTTGGGAATGTCTCCATTGTGAGACAAATCATGTTTTTTTTCCCCTTATTATCTCAGACACAAAAACGAATTTCATTTTAAATGTAGTATTTGATGGATCAAAAATATCATCTGTTTAAAAAAAAAAAAAGGGCGTCAGCATTTTTTGTGCAACTTCACTTGAGAGCAAGCATTTTACCATGCGACATAATACCTTAGGTTCATGGTTGTGCATCTGTGAGCTTTGACCGGCTGACTAAAATAAGCCAAATGTTTTGTATACAATTAGAAATTTTGGAAGTGTTTCAAATTAAAACGCGTCAAAGAGGGGGCGAGCACTATTTTCTTCACTTGATGTCATCAAAACCCCTCCTGTTTGGTTACATTACCCATTTCAAGTCCTCTCTGGCCCTCTTTTCCGCATTTTTCCACCCAACGTGACTCAAAATGTAGCCACTGACAAAACTGCATTGCCATATGCCACATAGAAGCACCCTGCGTGACACTTTTTATAACGAAGATGGCAGGATCAAAGTATGTAGTTGAATTTTGGAAACTACAATATGAAATCTTGATTTGTGGTCTTATCAATGAAACATATTTAACATGTTAGATCAGGGGTGTCAAACTCCGGTCCTGGAGGGCCGCTGTCCTGCACGTTTTCCAAGTCTCCCTGTTGCAACACACCTGATTCAAATGATCAGATCATCAGCAAGCTCTGCAGAAGCCTGACATTGAACCTGATCATTTGAATCAGGTGTGTTGCAACAGGGAGACTTGGAAAACATGCAGGACAGCAGCCCTCCAGGACCTGTGTTTGAGGCCCCTTTGTTAGATAGATCATTTGTTTCAAAAAGGATTTTAAGGACTGAATCTAATGTAAACAGAATATTGGAGAAAATCTTTAGTGGTAAATATGAGAACAGATTTTTCAAGTGGCACAACATGTCCACCGAGGCTGCTGAGTTAAGGCATTTTACGAAGTAGAGGGATAATTAAAACCCTCGGTAGCAGCGACCACTCTGACGATTTAATTTTAAAAAAATATTAGGAACAATCACGACGTGTTACAAGCGTAATGAGGTAGCGTTCAGCAATCTCTGTAACATTTGGCACCTCTGTGTTTTGCCGAGCAAAAGCCCATTCACCAGTTTACTTTTTGGAGGCGCAAAATACGAATTTTAACTTGATGCGAATGTGCTATTTTGAGCCATGGTGAATAGATTTCTAAAAAGGTAATATGAGATCGCAGCGATTCTCAAAGTGTGCTTCGTGAAATAATCAGTGAATAGTGTCGCAAGGCTGCAGCTGCGGCGAGCAGAATGTTCATGAGTTGTGCAATTTCCAATTGTCTGCAAGGTCTTAAAGGGAACCCACGGTGTGATTGTTTGAGAGAGTCGAGGGACTGTGAGAAAGGAAGCAGGGAGTTAAGTCTGTTACCTTGGAGACATGTCGGCTGGGGAATACAGAACTAGTTCAATGTTTTGGATTCATTATGGTCAACAGTAATCATTTGTTTTGAAACAGAAGTCGTTGATAGCTCACTGCTCATCCAGTTTCCTTCATCCAAGTTCAGGAAGTGCTAAGAGGACGAGAGCGAACGAATCTGCAAGCCCCTGGTTTCAGCCAGTGTGAAAAAATAATTTCAACTATGATATCTATAACATGGGTTCTTTTGGGCGTGGACGAGAGGAAGAGTTCAATCCGCATTGTGTGGTTTGTAACGTGAGCCTTGTTGTGGTAAAAGCGTAGGAAAAAACGAAATAAGCTTGATTAATTGTCGGGCTGAGGGTAACAGAGCGGGCAACAGCCCCACACAGTCGGGGAACAACTGTGTTTAAATGTTACCTTTTTCGCTAAAACTTTCACCTTTCGTTTCCGACCAGTGTTGGATGTGTAAGAAAGGCTTCTTTTCACTTCTGTGTGTTTTCTTTTTCAGAAAGCAAGCATTGAAATTTTGGATTGTTTGAGGATTTTTACTTGTAGCTATGCATGCAGCCTGTTTAGTTTCATTTTATCATTTAACTTTTGCATTTTGATTGACTCATAAGTCCAGCTTTTTGATATTCTTCGAAAAAGTTCGAGAACCATTGTTTGAGTGGACTGCAAATTGCATAATGTCAGCATCTTTCATTCTGTACAATCATATCAAATAATGCTATGGGTAATTATGAGTAAAAATCTCTGTCTCACTTTTGATGAACCCTTGGGCCAACTATGCTAATGTTTTATTTAATGTTGGTGATGATGCAACAACTTGGAGAGCTAGATTATAAATATGTTTTTGGTGGTACTCGGTGTAAAAAGTTTGACAAACATTGCCATTGGTGTAGTTATGGTTGTTGTCAAAAATAGATCCCTGGACCACATGTGAAGGCTGTAAGAATCTGAAGGTGGCTCTAAAAAAAGCATATGGATGTGTCATAGTCATTTACCCTATTAAAAATGTAGTGCATATGAAGCATCCTTACTGTGCGTCTAAATAAGTATCTATTTCAGGTTATTCGGTAACTTCCATATTTTAGGCTTGGTGGAAAATGGCTTTTCCAGCAAAAACAAAAAGTCTCACGCCAAGCAGTTTGATGAAAGTTTTTTATCTGTTTTGATGTTTTTTAGTGTTGCTGGTGTTGTTTGTCTAAAATTAGTCACAATCCTCACATTTAGTTGCCCTGACTATATTTCGTTTAACAATAAACAAATCTTGGATTCAATTGCATTTTTCCCCTTGTAGATTGGAATTTAAATGACTGTATTGATGCAAAATTGCATATTACAGCAGCACATTTTAGCACATTGTAATGTATGCCAATTATTGGTTTTATTATATTTATTGTTGCTATAAATTACTGTACTTCCATTCATGTGCATTATGAATTGTTTCACCGTTGGAGTGATTTCCAAACATGGAACATTTGAAACCATCAGCTCTAAACATGCACTCCATGTTTCTCCCATTACTCCCTGGCAGGAAGTGGCCCTGTTGGTCCCTCATCTTAGTTAATGGTGGCTGAGTGGCTCTCAGGCCTCTGATATAATGACCCATAATGCATAAAAACTCACCCCATGGGTAATTTTCTGCCTCTCTTAATCCTAATGTACATTTTCTAGTCCCTTCCAAATGTGTCATTTAGGTCAAAGTGAAATAACGGAAAAACAAACTTTGCAGTGGTAGAAATGATGAAATTGGGGATGGCGGGCTGGTTGTGATGAATCTTTGTTATTAGAGGCAAACTAGAATCCGATCATTATACAAAAACAAATGATTGTTTGGCTGGTAAAACAATTCAACTTTGGAGAGAAAACAAAAAAAAAGTGATGCTTGTTTGGGAGACCCAATACATAATACACCGTTTTAATGCAATATGATGATATAATGAGCTAACAGAACTACGAACAGAACCAAACTCAGCCAGTCAGTACATCCTGGTGGTAAGGAGAGAGAAGTGCAAGCAAATTTCGGCAAAACTGACCATGTTGTGCTCCAAAACATGCAAACAGAAAGAGTGAAAAAAGGAAGAGAAATGAATTGTTTAGGTTGTTCTATTATTTTTCAAACGTAAGAAATAATGACTCCATTTTGTTTTTTGTTTTCTTTTCCCATGCACTTAAATGCGTCATGTTCAAAAGCAGTTTAATTTTTGGGGAAAAAACATTTATGTCTTTCAATTTTATTTGAAAAAATCACCAATATCAATTGCTTGAAAGAATCAAATTGCATCTATGTTACTTCACCGTCAGATGGTGATGGCAAATATTTGGAACTGAATGCTTGTCTGCATGCTTTAACACTATGATGAATTTGTTCCAAAATTTGAACTCTTTTCAGCTATTTTTAAAATTTAGACTCAGGTGTTGATTACTGGCTTGAAAACTAAAATGAATTTGGGTTACATAACGTGAAAACATGTTGGCATTGGCATATAAATCAGGATGTATTATATTGTGTTGCATTGTATGACAACAGTGCTGACGTTTGAGACCTTATGGGAGACAACTAAGGAGGGCACCACTGATGCTTTTTTTTTTAAAAGAAAGACCGGAATATATTTTATTTTAAGTTTTCTGTTAATGTATTTAAAATATATGTAGTCATTTTTGTAAGCCCCCCCCCCTGCTTTGCCTTCATATGCCGTTGAGTGTTTGTAAATGCTTGTTGGTGTTGTATCTTTGCTTGTGTGAAGCATGTTGAGTTGCCTTATGCATGTAATGTGCTATATAAATAAAACTGCCTTGTTTTTATGTTTGAAAATATTCACAGAGATAACAGTGATAGTGTTACGATAGCTCAAGGCTGTCCTCTGGAATGGATTATGTTCAACTTTTGGAGTTTCACAATAAGTGATGCTCTTTTATCACCCGTGCTAATTGTCGCTCCAAGTGCAATTCCAAGTTGTCTCTGAGTACCTTTTTGAAGTTCCCCATGGCAGCCTGAATGACCAAAAAGCTTCACGAAGGCGATCTAATCACCCCTCTGAAATGGACTTGACTCGACTTGACTCGACTAAAGTGTACTTGTCATTTTGAGTGTGGAGAATCTGTCCTCATGTGAACTGTCCTTATATGCACCCTCTATCGAAAACCGTTGAATTTCACAAGAATGTCAAAAAAACATGGAGTTAAGTGATTACGTTACTTATTCAAATTTGTAAATGTTCATTTACAAATGTAAAACGGGCACATTGCTGAACAGTAGCAGCATCATACATGTATTCCTTCTTGCCCGTGTCATCTTGTTTTTTTTTTTCAAAACTAGACATTTCGAAAGAGTGTAAATAACGTTTTTTTTTTTAGAACTTTAGTATGGTTGTAATAAAACAAGAATTTGTGATATGCGCAGAATAGAACAACCATAGCACATGTTTTTAAGTTGAGGGTGGGTATGGTGGGGATTCTCAACATTTCCTCTTTTTGGGGAAGAGGGAACCAAACTCAGCATTTTTTTGTGAAAAAATGCTTTTTGGAGATTTGACGTATTTTAATTAATAAATTAATCTAATGAACCTATATTTTAATCTCATCTAAAAATGACTGAGAAAACCCCTATTTTTATTTTAAATTTGTTACATTATTGAGGCAGATCAAAAGATAAAAGAAAACGTGGCATTATAAAGTATTTTGTTTTTCAGCAGACTTGGACAGATGCAGTCCTAGCCATTTAGTTGCTGCTGTAGTTGAGACTAGTCCCATGTCTACCTGCAATCTTTAGTTTCAACCACACCATGAATAAGCATTTGCCTTATCTTGTAATCATGGTTATTTATCTTAGGTTATTGTTCGATCTTTATTTTGTCTTTGGTCTTACTGGGTTGGGTTAACCTTCAATATTTATTTCGTTCCATATTCTGTCGAAATTTGTGTTGGTATTACAAAAAAAAAGTCCTTGGATTTTTGTATCCTTGAATTTTGAGGAAAATAAAATCCTTGAAAACTAATGTTTAAATAAAACAGGAAAGGACAACAAGAACATTAAAGAGTAAGAAGGTAAAAATAAGAATGATTAAAAATAATAGAAATTACACAACAAATCCTGACTGTTCCTGCTGTGTGCGCGCGTTGGGGTAATGGTGGTGCCAGCCATCCATGGAGTGCACAATTATCATGAGATTAGAAGAAAGTTGCGACTGAACTCAAAATGTAACTCGTTTTTCACAGATGAGGACGATTTTGTGGCCTTGAGTATTGCTATATTACCAAGGAGTATGAATTTTGAAGAAATGTCACTCGCAAAGTCGATGCAAATTTCCCCTTAGCGCGCCAATGGGATTTTACATTGACTTTAGCATGTGATGATGTTTTAAAAACCGAGTATGTTCTTTATAAAAGAAAAATCCTCATCTCACCCCTCATTCAGCTCGGGTCCTCTACCAGAGGCCAGGAAGCTTGAGGGTTCTGCGCAGTATCCTTGCTGTTCCCAGCACTGCACATTTCTGGACTGAGATGTCCGATGTTGTTCCCGGGATCTGTTGCAACCACTCATCTAGTTTGGGGGTCACTGCCCCGAGTGCTCCGACCACCACAGGCACGACTGTCACCTTTACCTTCCAGGCTCTCTCCAGCTCCTCTCTGAGCCCTTGGTATTTCTCGAGTTTCTCGTGTTCCTTCTTTCTGATGTTTCCATCACTTGGGACCGCTACATCCACTACAACGGCTTTCCTCTGCCCTTTATCGATGATCACGATATCTGGTTGGTTCGCCATGACCATCTTGTCAGTCTGGATCTGGAAGTCCCACAGGATCTTCGCTCTGTCATTCTCCACCACCTTCGGAGGTGTTTCCCATTTTGACCTTGGGGTTTCCAGTCCATACTCTGCGAAGATGTTTCGGTAGACTATGCCAGCCACCTGGTTATGGCGTTCCATGTAGGCTTTCCCTGCCAGCCTCTTACACCCTGCAGTTATGTGTTGGATCGTCTCAGGTGCCTCTTTGCACAACCTACACCTTGGGTCTTGTCTGGTGTGGTATATCTGGGCCTCAATGGCTCTGGTGCTCAGGGCCTGCTCCTGAGCAGCCAGGATGAGTGCCTCTGTGCTGTCCTTCAGGCCAGCCCTCTCTAGCCACTGATAGGACTTCTTGAGATCAGCCACTTCAGTTATGGTCATATATACTGTATATATAATGTGTGGGTTTAGTTTTACAGTAAACTCCAACTAAGGTGTCATTAAACAAATTAAAGCACACTCCGGGACCGTAGAATCACATACACTACACGCTTGCTAAATGAACAGTGCATTCAGTTTACTTTCACAGCGTCGGGAACTTGCACCATGATGTTCTGCGCATTAAAATATTTTAAAGATTGAAAGAATCCAAACTCGAAATCACGATTAAATTTCGATTAATCCTCCAGCAATAATATGGTATGTGTTTTGGCCTTTTTTTTTCTGGTTCATGATGGACCATAATAAAAGTGGCTGCTCATTTCCAGAGGCTCAAAAGGCACACAGCAGTTTGGCCATACAAGCAACTATATCCCATAAGCATGTGTCCAGATATATCCAGTTGATAAAATTAATTGACATGGTGACACAAGCAGATTACCCATGTGATGTCTGGAGTTGCGATGAAAGCACATTGAGGATGGGTGAAATTGGCCTCATCGACTCAGGTGTGAAAAGTGGGTGAGTGGAGCCCACACACGCCCTGGCAAACAAGGCAGTCTCACCAAGCTACCCTGACCAGCCCCCAGGAGGAAGACACATGGACCAGTTTGCATGTTCTCCCCATGCTTTCATGGGCTTTCTCCGGGTACTCCGGTTTTCTCCCACATTCCAAAAACATGCGTGGCAGGTTAATGTAACACTCTAAATTGTCCCAATGTGTGAGTGTGAGCGTGGATGGTTGTTTGTCTATGTATGCCCTGCGATTGGCTGCGTGTCACCCGCCTACTGCCCTAAGACAGCTGGGATAGGCTCTGGCACGCCCCGCGACCCTTGTGAGGATAAAGTGGTTCAGAACATGGATGGATGGAAATAAGAATATACTAAAATAATAGCAAAAAGAAAAAATACTGTGTTCCTGTGTGTTTTGTCCTCTTAGGGGCGGTTTGGTGCCATGTATGAATGGAGTACACACTTGGAATTAGAACAGAAGTCGTGATTGAGCTCTATTAATCTAATTTGTTTTTCACAGATTGAGAAGTATTTGTGCCTTTGAGTGGTGTTGACCTGTGTGAATATGCTTCCTTGGAGCAAAGGCCAATTTCGTGTTAGCATTTAAAATTTGAATTGGATATTATCCCGACTTAAGCATTGTGCTAGCCATGTTTTAAAAATGAATCATGATTTTAATTAAATTAAAAATTAAAATTAAAATTTTAATGTGCAATGTGTGTAATTCTTGTTGTGTGTTTAGTTTTACACTCAACTCTAACTATGGTGTCATTGTACAGCTTATAGCATGCTCGAAGACAGCAGAATCATATGCACACGCTTGCTACGCTAATATGGTGCATTCGAGGTAATTTCACAGCATTGGATATGCACCATGCCATTATGAAAATGAATTGTTTGTCTTTGATTATAACTTTTTAAAGATCGACAGAGGCCAAAATTGAAATCCCGATTAAATTTCGATTAATCGCTCAGCCCCAATGTACATTACTAATGTAGGTAGGTACAGTAGGTACGTAGCACATGGGTGCATGTCTTTTGAACAGGTGTTTCATTGTACTTTGTCTGCCCCGCAGTCGCTCTGTTGTGTCCATTCATTTTTAGTCAATTTGGGGTGATGGGATGCATTGTTTTCTAACGCCGTGGTCCCAGTGTCGTCATCCTATTACATACCAGCCATGTATTTGTTCCATTGCTTTTCAAATTGTGTCTCTAGCTCCCCTGGGTTGTGAGATTGCTCGGTTATCACTTGAAGGAGATTATTCCTGTCTGACATTCTGCATATCATGGCAGTTATCCATGAGGGATGTTTGCTTGCCCATTTTCTTAATGTGGGGGGAGGAGACAGTGCAAAGAGTCAGGGGTGTGCCACAAGAAATGTGTGTGGGGGGGATTGGTCCTGTATATGGCTGGCCAGAAGATTTTTTTTTTTTAACACGTAATTTTACACAGTGGGGAACAGTGATAATCATTGTGTCTGATCCAGGCAGACACTGTCACTCTTTCTGTGTGTGGTATAAATACTGATTATGGACTGATGAGGCAGAATGACTTGTCCATTAAAATGAGAAATGTTCTCCGTTCTTGAAACACTGAATATCCCCTACATTGACTTGCTAAATTTGTCTTATAAGGTATAATAAATAGAATATATGTATTTTTTAGTTGTGCAGTTAAATTAAAATGTTCACGCCAGATTGTTCCTGTCCAACAGTGTCATATTATGAACGGCTTAGATAGCTTTTACAGTCGCCAACACAGTTACATACAGTCTGTTAATGTTAACATCTCACGACATTTTTAACTTCTTAAAATCAACCAAGGTCTATTACATTCTTATGCAGCACAGATTAATTTTCCAGCTCATTAAGTAAAGTCAACTACTTTCACTTACAGTCAATCTAATATGCTTTGCTGTAGCCTTCTTCAAGAAGACGTATTTTGACAAGAGTTGAATTCATTCTGTCTGGCTTTATGTGGGTCGTTCACTAAAAGGTGTGTTGTGTTGGTTTTTGCTGGCCATCAGTCCAGGGTCTAACGAGCCTCCGTCCTTGTCAGCGGTGATCGTCACCAGCTCACTCACAACCCTAAAGAGGACGAATGGTTAACTTTTTTTATTATTAAAAAAGTATAAATTGGACATGAACAATTTAAACTGTAAAGTTAATTACTGTATAAGGGGTTATCATTAAAGATTTCAATAAAGACGTGTACTGCTGTAATCTTTGTCTCAAATATGTAAAGTCTAATCACTGTTAACATATTTTAAACATGGTGCTACCCACATACACTTACACAAAAATTCCGAGGAGCGAGCCAAGCCTCCTTCGTGGTTTTTCACTTATCACGGCAGGGTCCCAGTCACCATTAACCACAATAAGTGAGAAATCACTGTACATCTTTCCCCATTCTCTGTAAAACACCCCCATTGAAAAGAGTTTGCGCCACAACCCCCCGGGAAACCCTCCATTTACTACCCGTGGATTAACCCTTCGGTATTCTCACACCAGTGTTTGTCTGATGAATACCAGTGAGTAAGGTACAAAAATGGTAGATAGAAATCTAGAAATACATATCCATGAGTGTAACAGTCTGGTTGTACAGTTGTTTTCCTTTACTCTTTTCCAATTCCAAATGATGAAATGATCCATCATATTGAACTTTGTAATGCCGGGAGGCCTTTCCCTGCATACTTTGTAACAAATGGTGGTTGAATGACAATGGATAAATAAACCTGAACAGTTATCCTTTTATACGGGAAGTCGATGGAACAGGAGAGACAAGCGTCGTGATGGTGGCATGATATAATGCCGGCTACCTGCCCACTTTCGCTTCAGTAGCTGCGTGAGTCCCCTCCGTGAGTCGTCACCTTACCGTGGTGGAGGGGTTTGTGTGTCCCAATGATCCTAGGAGCTAAGTTGTCTGGGGCTTTATGCCCCTGGCAGGGTCACCCATGGCAAACAGGTTCTAGGTGAGGGGCCAGACAAAGCACGGCTCAAAGACCCTTATGATGAGAAAAATATATGGACCAAGGTTTCCCTTGCCCGGACGCGGGTCACCGGGGCCCCCCTCTGGAGCCAGGCCTGGAGGTGGGGCTCGTTGGCAAGCGCCTGGTGGCCGGGCCTACAGCCCGAAGAGGCAACGTGGGTCCCCCTTCCCATGGGCTCACCACCCATGAGAGGGGCCAAAGGGGTCGGGTCCAATGTGAGCTGGGCGGCAGCCAAAGGCGGGGACCCTGGCGGTCCGATCCTCGGCTGCAGAAGCTAGCTCTTGGGACATGGAATGTCACCTCTCTGGCAGGGAAGGAGCCCGAGCTGGTGTGTGAGGCAGAGAATTTCCGACGGGATATAGTCGGACTTGCCTCCACACACAGCCTGGGTTCTGGTACCAGTTCTCTCGAGAGGGGTTGGACTCTCTTCCACTCTGGAGTTGCTCACGGTGAGAGGCGCAGAGCAGGTGTGGGCATACTCATTGCCCCCCGGCTCAGTGCCTGTACATTGGGGTTCACACCGGTAGACGAGAGGGTTGCCTCCCTCCGCCTTCGGGTGGGTGGACGGGTCCTGACTGTTGTTTGTGCATATGCACCAAACAGCAGCTCAGCATACCCACCCTTTTTGGAGTCCTTGGAGGGTGTGCTGGAGAGTACTCCTGCTGGGGACTCCCTTGTTCTGCTGGGGGACTTCAATGCTCACGTGGGCAATGACAGTGAGACCTGGAGGGGCGTGATTGGGAGGAACGCCCCCCCCGATCAGAACTCGAGGGGTGTTTTGTTATTGGACTTCTGTGCTCGCCACGGATTGTCCATAACGAACACCTTGTTCAAACATAAGGGTGTCCATATGTGCACTTGGCACCAGGACACCCTAGGCCGCAGTTCGATGATCGACTTTGTAGTTGTATCATCGGATTTGCGGCCGCATGTTCTGGACACTCGGGTGAAGAGAATGGCGGAGCTGTCAACTGATCACCACCTGGTGGTGAGTAGGCTCCGATGGTGGGGGAAGATGCCGGTCCGTCCTGGCAGACCCAAACGCATTGTGAGGGTTTGTTGGGAGCGTCTGGCGGAATCCCCTGTCAGAAGGAGTTTCAACTCCCACCTCCGACAGAGCTTTTCCCATGTTCCGAGGGAGGCGGGGGACATTGAGCCCGAGTGGACCATGTTCCGTGCCTCTATTGTTGAGGCGGCCAATGTGAGTTGTGGCCGTAAGGTGGTTGGTGCCTGTCGTGGCGGCAACCCCCGTACTCGCTGGTGGACACCAGCAGTAAGGGATGCCGTCAAGCTGAAGAAGGAGTCCTATCGAGCCTTTATGGCCTGTGGGACCCCAGAGGCAGCTGACGGGTATCGACTGGCCAAGCGGAACGCAGCTTCGGTGGTCGCCGAGGCAAAAACCAGAGCGTGGGAAGAGTTCGGTGAGGCCATGGAAGCCGACTTCCGGACGGCTTCGAGGAAATTCTGGTCCACCATCCGACGTCTCAGGAGGGGGAAGCAGTGCACCACTAACACTGTGTACAGTGGGGATGGGGCGCTGCTGACTTCGACTCGGGACGTTGTGAACCGTTGTGACGTTGTGGGCAGAGTACTTCGAAGACCTCCTCAACTCCACCAACACGCCTTCCTTGGAGGAAGCAGAGCCTGGGGACTCTGAGGTGGGCTCTCCTATCTCTGTGGTTGAAGTCACCGATGTGGTTAAAAAGCTCCTCGGTGGCAACGCCCCAGGGGTGGATGAGATCCGCCCGGAGTTCCTCAAGGCTCTGGATGTTGTGGGGCTGTCCTGGTTGACACGCCTCTGCAACATCGCGTGGTCAACAGGGAGAGTGCCTCTGGATTGGCAGACCGGGGTGGTAGTCCCTCTTTTTAAAAAGGGGGACCGGAGGGTGTGTTCCAACTACAGAGGGATCACACTCCTCAGCCTCCCTGGTAAGGTCTATTCAGGGGTGCTGGAGAGGAGGGTCCGTCAGGAAGTCGAGCCTCAGATTGAGGAGGAGCAGTGTGGTTTTCGTCCCGGCCGTGGACAGTGGACCAGCTCTACACCCTTAGCAGGGTCCTCGAGGGTATGTGGGAATTCGCCCAACCAGTCTACATGTGTTTTGTGGACTTGGAGAAGGCGTTTGACCGTGTCCCTCGGGGAGTTCTGTGGGGGGTGCTTCGTGGGTATGGGGTACCGAACCCCCTGATACGGGCGGTTCGGTCACTATACCACCGATGTCAGAGTTTGGTTCGCATTGCCGGCAGTAAGTCGGAATCGTTTCCAGTGGGGGTAGGACTCCGCCAAGGCTGCCCTTTGTCGCCGATTCTGTTCATAACCTTTATGGACAGAATTTCTAGGCGCAGCCGAAGCGTTGAGGGGGTCCGTTTTGGGGGCCTCAGTATTGCATCCCTGCTTTTTGCAGATGATGTGGTGCTGTTGGCTCCTTCAAACAGGGCTCTCCAACTCTCACTGGAGCGTTTCACAGCCGAGTGTGAAGCGGCTGGGATGAAGATCAGCACCTCCAAATCTGAAACCATGGTCCTCAGTCGGAAAAGGGTGGAGTGCCCCCTCCGGGTCGGGGAGGAGATCTTGCCCCAAGTGGAGGAGTTCAAGTATCTTGGGGTCTTGTTCACGAGTGGGGGCAGGAGGGAGCGAGAGATCGACAGGCGGATCGGTGCAGCGTCTGCTGTGATGCGGACGTTGTATCGGTCTGTCGTGGTGAAGAAGGAGCTGAGCCAAAGGGCGAAGCTCTCAATTTACCGGTCGATCTACGTTCCAACCCTCATCTATGGTCACGAGCTATGGGTCGTGACCGAAAGAACGAGATCCCGGTTACAAGCGGCCGAAATGAGTTTTCTCCGCAGGGTGTCCGGGCTCTCCCTTAGAGATAAGGTGAGAAGCTCGGTCATCCGGGAGGGGCTCAGAGTCGAGCCGTTTCTCCTCCACATCGAGAGGAGCCAGATGAGGTGGCTTGGGCATCTGATTCGGATGCCTCCTGAGCGCCTCCCTGGTGAGGTGTTCCGGGCATGTCCCACCGGGAGGAGACCCCGAGGAAGACCCAGGACACGCTGGAGAGACTATGTCACCCAGCTGGCCTGGGAACGTCTCGGGATCCCCCGGGGAGAGCTGGAAGAAGTAGCTAGGGAGAGGGAAGTCTGGGCTTCCCTGCTAAAGCTGTTGCCCCCGCGACCCGGCCCTGGATAAGCGGTAGATGATGGATGGATGGATGGATAGCTGCGTGAGTATCACAGGTCAAGCTGTGACAGCCAGGCCGGATGACATTTGGTGAGTTTTCGTTCATTTTCGTACATTTTTAGTTCCTCAAAATGGCAAATCTTCAAGAAAAAGAAGAAGCAGAAGAAGAATTCCTGTAAAAACATTACCGTACATTGCACTAGGCTATGTTGAACAAGTGGATTTGAGCGGCAACCTGCACTTTTGCAGTGTTTGCTCCACTCTGTGACCACTTGAGGGCATGTTGGTGTGGGTGTGTGTGACATGAATTCATACACAAGAGAGTTGGCCTATGGGTGACCACTCTGGACTGTTGCTGTGTTTTATTTATTTTTTCATCTGATTTGTTGATGATAGTATTTTCTTTGCGTTTTGTCAACCTTTAATCGCAGTAACACAATTTTATTGATGTATTGTCGCAGAGAGAGGACCACAGGGGATAGTTATTCTCTTCGAGGCTCCTTTCAGGCTGATTATGGGTCGTCATGTGCCGTGTTTGGGTAGGCACAAGGCAGAGTAGGTGAAAGATTTTTAATTTTTTATTTTTTTACCCGTTCGGTTTTTTTCCTTTTCTTATTTTTCTTTTATCTTGTCTGCACTTCATAATTACCCGATAATGGTGGGGAAATATGAATATGCCTTGTTCAATATCTGTGTTAAATTTTGACGAGTTGAGTGGTGAAATTTGTCAGTTTTAATGTGATTGGGCTGAATGGGTCTGTCAGGCGGAAAAGAGTTTTTTGAGTTGATTGCCCTTATACAAGAAACCCATTTGGAGACAATGGAACATTAGAAATTGAGAAAGGATTGGCTGGGTCAGGTCACATCATCTTTTACCTCCAAAGCTAGGGGGGTGGGTCTTTTAAATAAATAAGGTCACCCCATAACAATTGACAAAACTATAACGGACACATTGAACTGTCAAACATACTCGGAGACCTGGACTCTCGTAAATTATTATGCACCCAATTTTGATAACAGGCCAAAAAATTGAACTCATGGGGCAGTAGTGTCTGAGTATTTATCTGAACACTGTCAGACACCTCTAATGAGGGATTTTTTTGGCAATATTTTCAGATAATTACTCCTTTATCTTTTGAGCAGATGAAATTATTTCATGATGCACAGGTGCAGTGAAAAAAAGGAAATAAATACATAAATAATGGAAGGTTGAAATTATTCATTAAATGTTAAAATAACTTTTGAAATAAACAGTGACGAACACATCAAAATAAATAAATGCATAATGGAATAAAAAAATTGATGACATGACATGCATTGATTTATTTAGTTATGTCCATCCATCCATTTTCCGAACCGCTTGATCCTCACTAGGGTCGCGGGGGGTGATGGTGCCATCTCCGGGCAGTAGGCGGGGGACACCCTGAATTAGTTGCCAGCCAATCGCAGGGCACACAGAGACGAACAACCATCCACGCCCACACTCACACCCAGGGACAATTTAGAGCGTCCAATCAGCCTGACATGCATGTTTTTTGGAATGTGGGAGGAAACCGGAGCCCCCGGAGAAAACCCATGCAGGCCCGGGGAGAACATGCAAACTCCACACAGGGAGGCCGGAGCTGGAATCGAACCCGGTACCTCTGCACTGTGAAGCCGACGTGCTAACCACTGGACTACCGGGCCGCCCTATTTAGTTATGTACTGTATGTATTTCATTTTGGCCTGTTTGGTGCGCGATACTTGGGGTCCAGGTGGCATTCAGTTTGACCATGCTAAAAGTCAATTTTGCTGACTTTGAACATTCACTGCCCTCTCACAGAAGCAATGTGGGAATTCATTGGAGGCCTTTGTTCGTTTTTAAGTATTTCTCAGAAACCAGTGAAAGGGTGACTCTTAAGTTTCTTTGATGAGAGTTACGTGATCTTGGAGAGCATTTGCTGTCTTAATGAACATCATCATCTGTATTCACACATGGTGAGTACACATTTGATCTATAGTGGATTCCTTCGGTTTTTGTGCTAAGACCAGTGCATTGCAACATGGGCCTTCCAAGGCTACTGGATGGACTTTGAAGTTAGGCCTTATTTTTTTCTGTTAAGACTTCCCACGTGTCCATCACAAACCTCCTTATCCTCTTGAGTACCGATGTGCACTCCAACTGGGAGCCCCGGGAGCCCTCTTGGTTAGAGACCGACAACTGTGCGGGTTTTTTAATTTTTTTCCGGACATGAATTATTCAGAACAGGACAGTTTGGAGGAAGCTGTCTTTTCCAATGATGCCCTGAGTGCAAACAAATACTTTATTTTGCTTTGTATTCTCACATTTTTGACTTTAGTGAGTACACCCTGAACTAGTTGCCAGCCAATCGTAGGGCACACACAGGCAAACAACCATTTCCGATCACATTTAGAGACAATTTAGAGTGTTCCATTAACCTGCCATGCATGTTATTTGAGATGTGGGAGGACACCAGAGGGAGAAAACCCATGCAGGCAGGCGGAGAACATCCAAACGCCACACAGGAAGGCCGGAGCCGGAAACGAACCCTGCGCCTCTGCACTGTGAGGTGGATGTGCTCACCAGTGGCCCACCATGGCGCCCACAAACAAACAAACAAAATCAGCTTCTATATGAAACTTTAACATATATTACCGCACTTCAGCAAAAAGTAATGGGGATGTTTTAGTCAACAGCAGATTGGAGCAGGTGTCTATTTGTGGTCTTTTGTGATGATAAGGAAAGCTTTTACAGGTGTACTCTATTATAGTGTAAGTCAAGAACAATTCTAATTAAAAATAGAATAACATGGGCTCTTCTGGAAGAATGTCGCAAAAAAGCAAGAGGCAAGGCTCTGAGCAAAGAACTTGTGTAGCTTGTGGAACATAAACGTAGACACACACAGAAATGCTGAGCGAGCATATTTATACTGGAATACAAAGCACAGGAAAACCACAGGCTCCACTGAGATGTCACATGACTTTCCCCATATAGTTAAGTTTGATTGATTGATTGATAATGTCTTGTATCCTCATTTTCTGCACTAAAGTTTATTTGTCAGCTTCTACCTAAGAAAGACTTTTTTTTCTGTGTGTAATCAGTCTCTGTATACTTGTGTGTCGTTAAAATCCTGTATTCTTAATCACTGGCAGTTGTAGACAGTTTTACCTGGGGTGGTAAGGGCATGGCGAGGGGTTCAGTGAGAACGGTGGAGATTATACCCCCCCCCCCCCCACACACACACACACATACGCAAACACATGCAGGAACAAACACGTTTCTAATTCAGATTTCATCTTCTGCATTCCCTGGCAAGTTAAACGTCTGTCACGTGACTAACATAGCTTAATGTTAAGCACATATCCAGTTCGTGTAGGCTGTGCAATGATAATTCTCAAACAAGGTTACCCCTAACGATTATTTTTCTAGTCGACTAGTCACTGATCTCAGAAGAATTGAGGCTGTAAGCAACAGGTGTCACACTCCGGTCCTCAAAGGCCGTTATCATGGATATTTTCCATCTTTCCCTGCTGCGACACACCGGATTCAAATGATCAGGATCATTACCAGGGTTCTGCAGAGCTTTCTGATGAGCTGATCATTTGAATCAGGTGTGTTGCAGCAGGGAGAGATGGAGAAATGGACACCCGTGGCTTCCAGCTGGAATTCTTTAATGTAAAAGCGCTGTATAAATAAAGATGTATGGTGTATTAAATTGTGTATATCAACTAAAAATAAAGACAAGGAAGATGATAAGACATTCAGCCTTGTAACTTCTGTTCGCATGATACTGTGGCCTCAATATTTTTAGATGTAATTGTTCGGTGCATTTTCAAATAGAACCAAAAACTACTGTATAAACTAGGCAGACTTACACTCTAAATAATATGAAAGTATCTAAGAGCCCAGAAATAAATGCATGGAAACATATTTCATTCTTCAGTTTTGTTTTTTTTTTAATGTAGGAGACGTTGATAGAGGCATTTCAATGAACATATTATTGTATTTCAATGCACATGTTGAATCCAATGCCTCAAGAACTTTAAGTGCAGGCATTGGCAACACTCACACCATGAGAACGGATTTTTCTTTTAGCCACTCAAATCGAAGATTCACCTCTTTTCGTCTTCTTACGTGATGTGTGAGTTTCTCATTCGTTCGGCAAATATCATTTCTGACTGGTTGAGCTCCATGTGTATTGGCGGGAGATTAATGGTTGCGGATGCTATCAGACCAAGATTAAAAATTCACTTTCAAGGTGCACTTTGCAAGAAAAAAAAATTACTTAGTGTGGCTAGTTCAACCAACACTGCTTTGCTGAGTGGCTTGTTTCAAGAAGTTTTTTTTTTTTTTTTGGATGGGTGAGTAATATGTATGAATGGAAGTGAGCATACACAGAAGCTCCCACATCTTCATTAGCATCTGTGGTTAGTATGATGTAATAAATTTTACGAAAGTTTTTACCTTGATAAAAATTGATTGTGAAGTACTATATTCTACTGTTGAGGTTTGGGGTTGTTCAGGTGATGTATTAGAAGATAAAGGTAACTTTTGGTGTATCCTCAAATACGTGAAATGCTCTTCTTGAATGCCATACATCAGCCTCTTTTGTATCGAAATGTGCGGGTGAGAGTGCTTCAATGGGAGACGATTATAGACAATTGTCCGTGAATCTGCAAGGTTGATTTTCGTAACAGTTTTGTAACATGCTCCACAGCGTGAACAACGAAATTGTTTGATTGTGTTTTTTATTTATTTTTTATTTTAAGATGTGGATTAGGTCACAAAATACTCACTGATGGCCTCGGTCCCAAACTCACCGCCCAACACTGGTATATGTGGCGTGGCTTGGCCGAAACCTTCTCTGTCAAAATTTGGTCAGGTTAATAATTTTTTTTTTTTCGTAATTGGTACTGTTGGTCAGTCCCTATATCCCCCCTACAAAATAAATTCTGTAGGGGGGATATAGAATTTATGTTGTGATTTCCTCGCTTGACTTTTTGTTTAGATGCATTATTTTCAATTTTCGTAGTTTCATTTAAGTACAATAATAGTTCATTTACATTTTTCAGAGGCGGTCATAAACGCCTCTCAAGTTGAACAGACGCCTCTCGAGTTGAATGGAAGGAGCGTAGCACCATCTAGTGGAGGCATTGGAGATTGCGCCTTTTAATACGAAGCGTCAAATGTATGAAAAAAATGGACAAAATAGCCATTCATTGAAGGTGCGCCTCATAATCCAGTGTCTTTTCGTGCGGAAAATACGGTACAATATTGTAACGAAGGTGAATAAAATTTCTTAGAAATGTTCCTCTTGTCCTTTTAAAACATTGTAGTCACTTCTACATACAATAATTCACTGCAGATTGGTCATACACCATAGTACATAGCATTGGTATACTGAACTGCATGATGAAATAGATTGTTTGTTTGTTTTTTAATATGATGGTCGCCACATATCCATTTTCAGTGTACAGTGGTGGACAGCATCATGATTTTATCCAACATATGACATTACTGACACCTGCTTTCTCTGCATCTCTTCAGGCTTTGCAGTGAATTTGACATGTCGACCCTGCGCTTTGGACAACACATTATCAAGGCCTCTGCCGTGTTCTTGCAGACAGAATTGTCCTTTGCACTGGTCAACAGGAAGCCTGTGGTGCCTGGACGTATCCTTAACCACGAGGTGTGTGAGGTAGGCCTGCTACAAAAGAATAATTGCTCTAAAACCTCGCACGTTATGTCAAGTTAAATTGTTGATCCATGAAACATGTATCTATAGTCATAGCAGAGTACTGATACAAAGTGTGGTAAAGAATCAACGGGGTTTACACCATTTGGCTTTGAAGAATCATTTGTTTTATACAAAATATAAATGTTTGGACTACTTTTATTTTTCATTCATTGAGCATTTGCATTTTCAGGTGGAGGCATTGACCATCCACCTGGCTTACAGTCTGGGTGCTCAGTGTCAGATATTTCCGATTTAGAGTTCAATCCCGTCGCTTCCTTTTTAGATACAATGTGTCGGACCATTTCTGTTTTATACTTAGCAGCCATGAAACATTGAATAATTGTAGATGATTTGAATGCCAAACAGTCAAGCATTGATCAACATATACTCTTGGTACTCTATATAAATAGAAGCAGGCATGCACGCAGAGAAAAATATGCAGTGTCTTTCGTGCTCTTCTCGCTACAAACTTTCAAACAGATACACATATAGATAGAAACCACACACCGGCACACAATAACGTTGGCGAATTGAGTTTGATACCTGATAACCGTCATTTTCACACAATAGTCATGATTGACACACTCCTACACACACAGTAAATATAGAAAAATATAAGCTGTCTGTAAATTTGCCGATTCTGTTGATACATGTTCATAAGATCGTATACTCTTACACAATAGTCTCGATTGATCTACAGACTTATTTTTAGGTCCAAATTGAAATTAATATTTCACTGTGTTGGTTTTTGAAAGTTGTTGTTGTTGTTGTTGTTGTTTATTGAACATAAAACATATACAGTAATAATTTGACAGAAAATAAGGTAGATAAAATAGTAAAAAGAAAGAAATCAGTCTTCATTCAACACAGTTATTATGTTCAAGGGAGTAGGAAGAAGTAAAAAACTTATCTAGTCCTACCCCGTTATGTGTTTATATCTAATAAATCATTTTTATATCAATCAGAAAAGAAAAAAAGTAAGAAGAAAGAAGTCTCCATTAAGGCTCATACTTTACCCTTAACCGTGATATTTTTACAACTTTTGGTTTGTATCGGGATTATATACATCCACACCCTGGCACTCTTGTGTCAATTTTCTCTTGTATTCATAATGGATATTTCAATACCTTTCTCTATTTATCAACTTAGTTCTGATTTATCATTATATTTAATGTTTAGAATTTATCATTTTAACTCTGATTGATGTAGGTTGTTTGTACTATTTTTTTAAATTTGTTTTTGAACTCAGCAAGCGATTTACTCATTTTCAGGTCCGTTTCGAAATTATTCCACAGATTAACACCTTTGACAGATACACTTCTTTGCTTGATGGTTGTTCTTGTTTTGAGTTTTTTGAATAAGTTGGTACCTCTTAAATCATAGCTGCTTTCTCGAATTTCGAAAAACTTCTGAATGTTTTGGCAGAGCAGGTTATTGTGTGCTTTGTACATTAATTGGGCGATTTTAAAGTCAACCAGGTCATAAAATGTCATCGTATTTAATTTGATAAATAGTGGATTTGTGGGTTCCGTATATTTTGATCTATTAATAATTCGAATTGCTTTTTTTTTGTAGTTTTAGAATAGGGAGTGTGTTTGTTTTGCAGGCATTTCCCCATATTTCCACACAGTAGGTCATATATGGTAATAATAATGAAGTGTATAATGTGTACAAAGATCTCTTATTTAGCACTTCCTTGGTTTTGTAGAGGATCCCTACGGTTTTGGCTATTTTTCTTTTTACGTTATCGATATGTGGCTTCCAACATAGTTTTGATTCTATTACTAATCCGAGAAACTTGGTTTCATACGCTCTTTCTATCTCAATTGAGTTTACCATAATTTTAGCTTGGTGTTTGATTGGTCTTGTGCCAAAAACATTTAACTTCGATTTTTTCAGGTTAAGTGACAATTTATTTCTGTCGAACCAGTTTTTTAATTTGTTTAATTCGTTTTCTACGGTTGTCAGGAGCTGTTTCAGATTTATTCCAGAACAGTAGAAAGTTGTATCATCAGCAAATAGGACACATTTAAATTGTTTTGAGACCTTGCAGATATCATTTATATATAAGATGAATAGTTTTGGACCAAGCACTGACCCCTGAGGAACTCCATGAGTGATTTTCAGTTGATTCGTTTTTTTTAATGTTGAGCTGCACGTACTGATATCTGTTTTCTAAATAACTTTTTATCCATGTATAAGCTACACCTTTAATGCCATATCTTTCCTGTTTTTTCAATAATATACTGTGATATATTGTCAAAAGCTTTTTTTAGATCTAGGAAAACCCCAACAGTAAATTCTTTGTTGTCTATATTAGTGGCTATTGCTTCCACAAACTCCATAACTGCCATTGAGGTGGTCCGTTTTTCCCTGAAGCCATATTGATTCTCACTTAACAGTGCATGCTTTTGTATAAAGCTATCAAGTCTGCGAGAAAATAGTTTTTCTAATATTTTTGAAAATTGTGGTAGTAGTGATATTGGTCTATAATTTGTAAACAGATGTCTTTCTCAACTTTTATAGATTGGAATAACTTTAGCAATTTTCATTTTTGATGGAAAGATACCAGCTTTGAATGACAGGTTGCATATGTGCGTGAAAGGTCACACTACATATTCTATAATCTGCTTTATTATTGTCATATCAATATTAAAGCAATCAGTTGACTTTTTATTTTTAAAAGTTTTTATAATATTTGATACTTCTTCTTGTTTTACAGCAGTAAGGAACATCGTGGAGGAGTTTTTTTCTACGTATCTATCTATTTCAAACAAATTTGTTGGATCAGGAATTTGTTTTGCTAGGTTACTGCCGATGTTGACAAAATACTCATTAAATTCAGTTGCTATTTCTGCAGTTTTTTCCAAAATAGTATTTTTGCCTTTGATAAAATACTCTGGATAATCCATTATTTTAGGACTATTTCTGATTACTTGGTTAAGTATTTTCCATATTTCTTGTGTATTACTTTTATTCTGCTCTAGTAGTGCATGATAATGATCTGTTTTACTTGTTCTTATAATATTTACTAGTTTATTTTTATAGGTCTTATATTTTTTTTCTGCTTCTTCAGTTCTCAATTTTAAAAACAATTTATATAAATTGTTTTTCTTTTTACATGCGTTTTCTATGCCTTTCGTTATCCATGGCTTACTTGGGTCTTTATACTTTTTGGAGACTTTAGTTAATGGAAAATGTTTATCATATAAGGAGATTATGGTAGACTGAAATACTTCAAAGGCTGTATTTGGGTCTTCGTTTGAGTAGACCTCGGTCCAGTTTTGTTTTTCTAGGTCTTGCTTAAAAGCATCGATGGAGCGTTGGGTTCTTAGTCTTATTTCTGTTATGTGAGTTGTTGACTTAGCTTTTCTATCAAAAGAATTATGAAAAACTGCAAAGACAGGTCGGTGGTCACTTATGTCATTAATGAGAAGTCCACTTTCCATTTTATGATCAATCTTATTTATAAATATGTTATCTATTAATGTGGCCGTGTCAACTGTTATTCTGCTAGGTTTCAGGATTACTGGGAAAAAGCTGTTGCTGTACATAGTATTTATGAAGTCAGTTGTTTTTTTTTGTGTCTATTTGGGTTTAATAAGTCAATGTTAAAGTCACCACATATTCGTGTTTTCTTATCGTTGTAGTAACTGGGCATATCTGTTAGTTTTTTATTGAATGTGTCAATACATGATCCCGGTGTCCTATAGATGCAACTTATGATGATATTTGATGCCTTTTTATTATGTATTTCAATGGTTAGACATTCCATTAGGTTTTCTATTGTGTTTGTCAATCTCTCGATTTTACTGCATTTAAGTGCTTTGTCTACATATATTGCAACCCCCCCTCCTTTTTTGTTTTCCCTATTAGTTGCAAACATTTCATAACCTTCTATTTCCATTTCAGTTGTTTTATCTTCATCAAGCCAAGTTTCTGATATGGCAATTATTGTAAATTTATTGAATTTAGTCAGGTATTCTTTGATTTTTGTGAAGTTTTTATAGAGACTTCTACTGTTTAAGTGTATTACTGAAAGTGCATTTTCCAATTTTATATTAGTGTTGAATTGTTCATCCAGGTAATAGTCAGAGTTTGTTACCCTTTGTTTGTTCTTGAAGAAGTTATTGTCTGGGTCCAAATTGTTCTCGGGATCGAATGGCTTATAGTCAATACCTTCAAAGGGTTGGAAGTCCATGTTTTTGGGATGTGAATTTCCCGCTCCCACGCGGTCGTCGCTGGCTCCCTCGCGGTCGTCGTTGGTTCCCTCGCTGTCGTCGCTCGCTCTCTCGCCGTCATCACTGGCTCCCTCGCGGTTGCTGGCTGGACGTCTCCTGGGTCCCTCGTGGTCGCTGGCTCCCTTGCGGTCGTCGCCGACTCCCTCACGCTCGCTGGCTGGCTGCCTCCCGGCTCTCTCACGCGCGCTGGCTGGTTGTCTCCCGGCTCCCTCAGGCTCGCTGTCTCCCGGCTCCCTCGCGGTCGCTGGCTCCCCTGCAGTCGTCGCTGGTTTCCTCTCGGTCGTCTCTGGCTCCCTTGCGGTGGTCGCTGGCTGGTTGTCTCCCGGCTTCCTCGCGGTCGCTGGCTTCCCTGCGGTCGTCGCTGGCTTCCTCGCGGTCATCACTGGCTCCCTCACGGTCGGTCGTCGTTGGCTCCCTCGCTGTCGGTCGGTCTTGAAAAGTTATTTTCCGGGTCCAAGTTGTTCTCAGGGTCAAATGTCTTGTGGTCAGTAGGGTTGGAAGTCATCAAAGGGTTGGAAGGGTCATCAAAGAGTTCGAAGTCCATGTTTTTTGGTATGTGAATTTCCTGCTTCAGTAGGGTCAGAGTTTTTATCGTCGGGTGGTAAACAATTCTCAGTATGCTGCTTGATGGTGTTGAACTCAAGCCTGTTGTGTTGGAGTACTGGTGCGGGGGTGGACGATAAGTTTGTCATGTCTTAAGTAGGCAGTTTCCCCTCTGTCACGTGCAGCTTTTAATTTTGGGAGGAGCTCTTTTCTTTTTTGTCGTACGGCATCTGTAAAGTCTTCGTTGATGTGGATGTTGGAGCCTTTTAAGTATTTTGCTTTTTGTAGGATCCTTGATCTGTCCTTGTACTTTAGAAATTTCACCACAACTGGCCTCGGTCGAGGTCTTCCAGGTTCTTGTCTTCCTGTGCGGTGAGCTCTCTCCACCTCAATTTGCCCCTGTATCAGCAGCTTCTCCTTGAGGATCTTTTGAACTTTTTCCTCTGTTTCAGTCCACGTTTCTCCCGGTTTTTCCTCAATTCCATCAATTACCAAGTTGTTTCTTCTTGACTGTCCTTCCAAGTAGTCCATCTTGTCTGTTAATACAAGCATGCCGTCACATATTTTGTAGAATTCTGTTTGCATGTCTTTGGAATGGCCAGTTTGACAGATTCGATTTTTTTTTAATGTCGTCTACCTCTTTTTGGGTAAAGTTGATGCTGGTTTTTATTTCTTGGACTTCCCTGGTAAAAGTGTCAAGTCGTGAGTTTGTTGAGTCTATTATCATCTTGACAAATCCTTTGAAATGTTCCTGTTGTTGTTGCAAGAGCGCCGTAAAAAGCTCTTTTTGTTGCTGGAGTAATTAGTTTACTTGAGTGAGGGTCAGGAAGTCCTCATCCTGCTTTGTGTCTTGCTTCTGTTTGGGTGGCATTTTGTCGGGTCTCGTTGCTAGCCGGTTGTATGCTAGTTTTTGACGTGTCCAGTGGGCTTGCTGCTGGGTGTTTCTAACGTGGCAAGTGGGTTTGCCGGCTCCCTCACGCTCGCTGGCGTTCGGCTGGTTGGTCTCTGGTGGTGGGTTCCAGCTGCGTAGCGACTGTTCGCAGTTAGCTTCCGTGCTAACGTCCGCGGTTAGCTTCCGTGCTAACGAGCTAGCGTTTCGTCCAACCCCCTCTTCACGTCGCCAATTTCTACACACGCGCTGCCACCATGTTTCGCTCTGTTCTTTACTTTCAAATGTGGGAAAGCTTCACACGAGAGAAATGTTGACTTTGCTGTTGCTGCTCCTTCTTTCCGCTTGGCAATGCGTAGCAACTCACAATTTAGCATGTGATGCGTTCAATGAAGGCAAGAAAAATTGAAACTGGTGTAGTAGAATATAGAATAGTGTCACCTCTTACAAACAGTAAACAGTCCTGGTCCAATATAAATATACATTCCTGAAAGTCACAGTTGACAAGAATAAAAGGTTTTCATCCAATTACATGTGAAATGAATGTGGGTCATTTTCGAACCACTTATGGATGTTTTGGGTAGTAAAACAAAAAGTAAAATATTCAAATCCAACCCACAACGCATTATACATTTCCGTAAAATCAAGGAGATTAACCCGGACAATTTAGAATCACTTATCAACAACCTCCCCAGTACTGATTGTCTTTTTACAACAGATGAGTTTTTGACACACTACAATACAAACCTCCATAACATTCTCAATACCCTGGCCCCACTCAAAACCCGAACTGTCTCCTTCAACCAAACAGCACCCTGGTTTACCCCTACCCTCAGACAACTTAAATCAAAAGGCCGTCAACTTGAAAGATTATACAGAAAAACTGGTCTCACTATTCATAAAGAAATGTACACTACCCACTTTCTCCATTACAAGCACTCAATATCCAAAGCCAAATCAATCTTCTACTCTGGTTTTATCAGTTCCAATGAAGGTAACCCCAGATCACTCTTTTCACTCATTTCTAAACTCACCAAACCTGCTGACACTCTTCCCTCACATCTCTATTCCACTGATTTTTGTAATACTCTGGCCTCATTTTTTACATCCAAAATCCAATTTATCCACCAGCAGCTCACCCCTTCATCTGCTCCCAACCCTCCTTCTCCATTCTCCCCGGTTCCTACACACCTCTTCTCTGCATTCACCTCCCCATCTGTCCATCAAATCTCCATCTTAATCCAGAAGTCCAAATCCTCTACTTGTCAACTTGACCCTCTCCCTACTGTTCTAGTCAAAGCTTCTATCCCGGCCCTCTCCCCTCTCATCACTAACATTATTCAAACTTCCCTCTCTACTGGCATTGTACCCTCCCATCTCAAAACTGCTGCTGTCACTCCCATACTGAAGAAACCTGGCTCTGATCCCTCCGACTTGAATAACTTTCGTCCCATATCAAACCTCCCGTTCATCTCCAAACCTCTAGAAAAAACAGTAGCTGCTCAACTTCACACCCATCTTTCCTCCAATAACCTCTACGAACAATTTCAATCTGGCTTCCGTCCCCTCCATAGTACCGAAACTGCCCTCCTCAAAATATGCAATGACCTTCTTCTCTCTGTCGACTCCGGTTCACTCGCCATCCTCCTCCTGCTTGACCTCAGTGCAGCCTTTGACACCATCTCTCACTCCATCCTCCTCGACAGACTCTCCTCCATTGGCATCACCAGCATCCCCCTATCCTGGTTCCGCTCCTATCTTTCTGACCGCACCCAGTTTATCCAGCTCAAATGTTTTAGATCTCACCCCTTTCCCCTCACCTCAGGTGTTCCTCAGGGTTCTGTCCTTGGTCCCTTGCTGTTTCTAATCTATCTTCTCCCCCTTGGTAATATCTTCAGGAAACATCACATTCACTTTCACTGCTACGCGGATGACACCCAGCTCTACATCTCTACCAAACCTAATACCATACTCCCACCATCCTACCTAACCAACTGCCTGCAGGAATTAAAATCTTGGTTCACCTCAAACTTCCTCAAATTGAATAGCAATAAAACTGAACTCCTCCTCATTGGCACCAAATCCACCCTAAACAAAATAGACCATTTCTCCATTCCCTTTGACAGCTCTTCCATCTCCCCCTCTCCTCAGGTCAAGAGTCTGGGTGTCATCCTTGATAGCACCCTCTCCTTCACCTCACATATCAACCACATCACTCGTTCTGCATATTATCATCTTAGAAACATTCACCGGCTCCGCTCTTCTCTCACTCCTCAGTCCACTGCTATACTTGTTCATACCCTCGTCACCTCGCGACTCGATTACTGTAATTCCCTCCTGCTCGGTCTCCCTCAAAAAAACCCTCCATAAGCTTCAGCTGGTCCAAAATTCAGCCGCCCGCATTATCACACTCACACCATACATAAACCATATTACACCTGTCCTCCAACATCTCCACTGGCTCCCCATTTTACACCGCATTCAATATAAAATCCTGCTCCTCACATTCAAATCCATCCATAACCTAGCCCCTCCATACCTATCTGACCTCATCCATATTCCTACACCTGTCCGCTCTCTTCGTTCTTCCTCCTCTCTCCTCCTCTCTGTCCCCCCTGCTCGCCTCGTCACCATGGGAAACAGAGCCTTCAGTCGCTCTGCTCCCCAACTCTGGAACACACTCCCCGCTGACCTTCGTAATACGGACTCATTAACACATTTCAAATCCAGCCTCAAAACACATCTGTTTAGACAAGCCTACTCACTCGGACCATAAAGCCATTATTTTTATTTATTTATTTTTTGTTGTATTTTTTTCTTATTTTATTTGATGCTGTTTTTAACATTGTGTTTGTGATTTTAACTGCTTGTTGTAAGGTGTCCTTGAGTTTCTAGAAAGGCGCCCACAAATAAAATGTATTATTATTATTATTATTAAAAGGTTTTCATCCAATTACATGTGAAATGAATGTGGGTCATTTTCGAACCACTTATGGATGTTTTGGGTAGTAAAACAAAAAGTAAAATATTGTAAAATGCATAAAACTTTACTTAAAAAATAATCAGGCAGGAATGTCAAAATTATGTTTTTTTTGTTTTTTTGAGTAATGCCAAGAATATTAAATTAAGATTTTTTAAATTACCATTAAATATACGTGGGTCCCCCTTCCCATCGGCTCACCACCCATGAGAGGGGCCAAAGGGGTCGGGTGCAATGTGAGCTGGGCGGCAGCCAAAGGCGGGGACCCTGGCGGTCCGATCCTCGGCTGCAGAAGCTAGCTCTTGGGACATGGAATGTCACCTCTCTGGCAGGGAAGGAGCCCGAGCTGGTGTGTGAGGCAGAGAATTTCCGACTGGATATAGTCGGACTTGCCTCCACACACAGCCTAGGTTCTGGTACCAGTTCTCTCGAGAGGGGTTGGACTCTCTTCCACTCTGGAGTTGCTCACGGTGAGAGGCGCAGAGCAGGCGTGGGCATACTCATTGCCCCCCGGCTCAGTGCCTGTACATTGGGGTTCACACCGGTAGACGAGAGGGTTGCCTCCCTCCGCCTTCGGGTGGGTGGACGGGTCCTGACTGTTGTTTGTGCATATGCACCAAACAGCAGCTCAGCATACCCACCCTTTTTGGAGTCCTTGGAGGGTGTGCTGGAGAGTACTCCTGCTGGGGACTCCCTTGTTCTGCTGGGGGACTTCAATGCTCACGTGGGCAATGACAGTGAGACCTGGAAGGGCGTGATTGGGAGGAACGGCCCCCCCCGATCAGAACTCGAGTGGTGTTTTGTTATTGGACTTCTGTGCTCGCCACGGATTGTCCATAACGAACACCTTGTTCAAACATAAGGGTGTCCATATGTGCACTTGGCACCAGGACACCCTAGGCCGCAGTTCGATGATCGACTTTGTAGTTGTATCATCGGATTTGCGGCCGCATGTTCTGGAAACTCGGGTGAAGAGAGGGGCAGAGCTGTAAACTGATCACCACCTGGTGGTGAGTAGGCTCCGATGGTGGGGAAAGATGCCGGTCCGTCCTGGCAGACCCAAACGCATTGTGAGGGTTTGTTGGGAGCGTCTGGCGGAATCCCCTGTCAGAAGGAGTTTCAACTCCCACCTCCGACAGAGCTTTTCCCATGTTCCGGGGGAGGCGGGGGACATTGAGCCCGAGTGGACCATAATTCCGTGCCTCTATTGTTGAGGCGGCCAATGTGAGTTGTGGCCGTAAGGTGGTTGGTGCCTGTCGTGGCGGCAACCTCCGTACTCGCTGGTGGACACCAGCAGTAAGGGATGCCGTCAAGCTGAAGAAGGAGTCCTATCGAGCCTTTATGGCCTGTGGGACCCCAGAGGCAGCTGACGGGTATCGACTGGCCAAACGGAACGCAGCTTCGGTGGTCGCCGAGGCAAAAACCAGAGCGTGGGAAGAGTTCGGTGAGGCCATGGAAGCTGACTTCCGGACGGCTTCGAGGAAATTCTGGTCCACCATCCGACGTCTCAGGAGGGGGAAGCAGTGCACCACTAACGCTGTGTACAGTGGGGATGGGGCGCTGCTGACTTCGACTCGGGACGTTGTGAACCGGTGGGCAGAGTACTTCGAAGACCTCCTCAACTCCACCAACACACCTTCCTTGGAGGAAGCAGAGCCTGGGGACTCTGAGGTGGGCTCTCCTATCTCTGTGGTTGAAGTCACCGATGTGGTTAAAAAGCTCCTCGGTGGCAAGGCCCCAGGGGTGGATGAGATCCGCCCGGAGTTCCTCAAGGCTCTGGATGTTGTGGGGCTGTCCTGGTTGACACGCCTCTGCAACATCGCGTGGTCAACAGGGAGAGTGCCTCTGGATTGGCAGACCGGGGTGGTAGTCCCTCTTTTTAAAAAGGGGGACCGGAGGGTGTGTTCCAACTACAGAGGGATCACACTCCTCAGCCTCCCTGGTAAGGTCTATTCAGGGGTGCTGGAGAGGAGGGTCCGTCAGGAAGTCGAGCCTCAGATTGAGGAGGAGCAGTGTGGTTTTCGTCCCGGCCGTGGACAGTGGACCAGCTCTACACCCTTAGCAGGGTCCTCGAGGGTATGTGGGAATTCGCCCAACCAGTCTACATGTGTTTTGTGGACTTGGAGAAGGCGTTTGACCGTGTCCCTCGGGGAGTTCTGTGGGGGGTGCTTCGTGGGTATGGGGTACCGAACCCCCTGATACGGGCGGTTCGGTCACTATACCACCGATGTCAGAGTTTGGTTCGCATTGCCGGCAGTAAGTCGGAATCGTTTCCAGTGGGGGTAGGACTCCGCCAAGGCTGCCCTTTGTCGCCGATTCTGTTCATAACCTTTATGGACAGAATTTTTAGGCGCAGCAGAAGCATTGAGGGGGTCCATTTTGGTGGCCTCAGTATTGCATCTCTGCTTTTTGCAGATGATGGGGTACTGTTGGCTCCTTCAAGCAGGGCTCTCCAACTCTCACTGGAGCGTTTCGCAGCCGAGTGTGAAGCGGTTGGGATGAAAATCAGCACCTCCAAATCTGAAACCATGGTCCTCAGTCGGAAAAGGGTGGAGTGCCCCCTCCGGGTCGGGGAGGAGATCTTGCCCCAAGTGGAGGAGTTCAAGTATCTTGGGGTCTTGTTCACGAGTGGGGGCAGGAGGGAGCGAGAGATCGACAGGCGGATCGGTGCAGCGTCTGCTGTGATGCGGACGTTGTATCGGTCTGTCGTGGTGAAGAAGGAGCTGAGCCAAAGGGCGAAGCTCTCAATTTACCGGTCGATCTACGTTCCAACCCTCATCTATGGTCACGAGCTATGGGTCGTGACCGAAAGAACGAGATCCCGGTTACAAGCGGCCGAAATGAGTTTTCTCCGCAGGGTGTCCGGGCTCTCCCTTAGAGATAAGGTGAGAAGCTCGGTCATCCGGGAGGGGCTCAGAGTCGAGCCGTTTCTCCTCCACATCGAGAGGAGCCAGATGAGGTGGCTTGGGCATCTGATTCGGATGCCTCCTGAGCGCCTCCCTGGTGAGGTGTTCCGGGCATGTCCCACCGGGAGGAGACCCCGAGGAAGACCCAGGACACGCTGGAGAGACTATGTCACCCAGCTGGCCTGGGAACGTCTCGGGATCCCCCGGGGAGAGCTGGAAGAAGTAGCTAGGGAGAGGGAAGTCTGGGCTTCCCTGCTAAAGCTGTTGCCCCCGCGACCCGGCCCCGGATAAGCGGTAGATGATGGATGGATGGATGGATGGATAATATTATTAGAATATCATTTCTGAGTCATGTTTTGACACCTTGTGCATCAAAGGGTCACAGTAATCAGTAATTCAGTATTTCCCAGCCTTTATTGAGCCAAGGTAAATATTTCAATAATGAAAAATGTCACGTCACACCACACATCAAAACGATAAAAAAAGTGGATAAACTGGTTAATTATGTACCTTCTGTCATCTAGTGGAAGAGCTGTCATAGTTCTTCCTGTTCCTTGATGTTTTTGGTGTAGATCAGGGGTCCCCAAACCTTTTCCTGTGAGGGCCACATAACTTTTCCCTTCTCTGATGGGGGGCCATTTCAGTTTGTAACAGAAAAAGTGTGACGATCGTAGGGGAGCTTAAAAAATGTATTGTTATCCAGAAAGCCACACATAACCAAATAACCCTTTCCAGGTTCTTTACAGAAAAAAAGTCAGGAAATAAATAATAACTAAATAACTCTCTCTGGGTTCTTCATAGAAAAAAAGCCATGGAACTTTAACTTTCTGTTGTGCCATGCACAATCTTAACAGATAAAAGTTCAGCTCAGTTGTCAGAGCAGAGTCTCTCTGACACATATGAGCAGTCTCTTATATTTCTTGTGTTCCTTCCTTATAATCCTTTTGTAGGTTCCAGTAGGCTTGTAGACACCGCTGTTTGCAGCTCTCTCTCATCAACTTCCCTGTGAAAACCACAAAGGAAGCAGGTTGAGAAACTGAACTAAGTGATAGAGCACCGACACAGCACAATACATTTCACTACCAGTATGGTTGTAAAGATGGATTTTATCCCAGTAGATTTTATTATGATTATATTTGTTTATGCTCAGAATGACTCATTCAAGTCAGAAAAGTGAGCTTACCTATGTATGTTCATCAGTGTGAACTGTGGGCCTGCATCTGGCCGGTGAGAAGTTGAATATCAGGTTCCATTCTAGTAACAGCCAGTCTCAAGCACTGATGCAAATGTTCATCTGTCAATCTTGATCTCATCGGAGTTTTCAGCAGTTTCATGCGAGAAAAGGTTTTCTCGCAGATATACGTGCTGCCAAAAACTGTGGACATTTTCATTGCGTGTTTTTTGATGTTTGGATATATGTCGTTTGGGAGGGCGGCATAGAAGTCAATGAGACTGTTGGGCTTGAATGCGTTTTTCAGAACATCACAGTTCTGTAACTCAGCCAACTCAAACTGATATGAAGGCTGGGCTTCATCAATGTCGGCAACAAAGGGGTTCTGAAAAAGACGGATTTCTTTTGCATGAACATGTAGTTCACTGAATCGCACACCGAACTCCGCCTTCAGCATTTCCAGTGCTTCCACGCACTTTTCAGCTGGGAACGGAACCGCTGGGTTCTCTGTCGACAGGTTTTGGGTAGCAGGAAGATGGACAAAGTTTCGCTTTTTCACTTGTTCCAAAAGCAGCGCTAATTTCACCTCAAATGCTTTTATGTGTGAATACATGTCGCAAATGAGTTTCCCCTCGCCTTGTAGCTGCAAGTTAAGGCTGTTAAGTATTTCTGTCACGTCTGTTAAAAATGCGAGGTGCCATTTCCATTCTGGGTCGATCAGCTCTGGGACCATTTTGTCTTTTAAATGAAGAAATGCGTTAATTTCGGGTAGCAGCTCTTTAAAACGACTCAAAACTCTGCCCCAGCTCAGCCATCGGACCTCTGTGTAGTACAGCACATCTCCGTGCGTAGACTCCAGTTCAGACAGGAATTCTTGGAACTGCCAGTGTTTAAGTCCCTTTGCTCTGATGAAGTTTATGCACGACACCACAACCTTCATTACAGAATCCCACGTCAACACTTTGCAGCACAGTGCTTGCTGGTGAATTAGGCAGTGGACTCGTAGCGGGGCGGTGAGATTCCTTTTTTCCAACTCCCGGTTCATGCGTCCTACTAGACCACGAGTTTCGCCCACCATGCTAGGAGCCCCGTCAGTCGGGATGCTAGCTAGCTTTGACCAGTCCAGGTCCAACTTCTCCATGGTTTGGCACACTTTGTCAAAAATATCCTCTCCCGTTGTAGTCCCTTTGAGACTTTGGAGGGCTGCCAACTCCTCGCATATCTCAAAGTTTGCGCTAACTCCACGAATAAAAATGAGCAGTTGCGCTGTGTCTTGCACGTCCGTGCTCTCATCCAGTGCTAATGAAAAAAAGTCAAATTCTTTCGTCTTCTGCTGCAGCTGGGCATATACATTACTCCCGATTTCTTCAACGCGTCTGGTGATTGTACTCGCCGACAGACTTACGGCATTAAATGCATCTTTCTTCTCGGGACACACCTCCTCCGCGACAGCATCCATACATTTCTTAACAAACTCTCCGTCAGTGAAAGGCTTACCGCTGCTTGCTATCAGTTTAGCAACCCGAAAGCTGGCCCGAACGGATGCTTGGTTCAGCTGAGCTTGGCATACAAATGTATTCTGCTGAGATAGTAGTCCACTTTTTAGCTTTGAGAGTTTGTCTGCTCGTATTTGGCCTTGCAAGCTATCATACTTGTCTTTGTGACGGGATTCATAGTGTCGGCGAAGATTGTATTCTTTGAATACCGCCACCGTCTCTTGACCGATGAGACAAACAGCCTTTTCTTTGCATTGAACAAAAAAATAATCGTTTGTCCACTGCAGTAAATACCCTGCATTCTGAATCAATTTTTCTCTTACCTAACCTTTTCGCCATTATTCCGTTCTCTTTGACAGGGCCGGGCCGAGGATTTTTTTTCTGGAGGCCAAATGGGAAAAAAATCCGATAGCGTCTCTGGTATTGTTTAGAGGGCCGGGCCAAATGTGCTGACGGGCCGTATCCGGCCCGCGGGCTGTAGTTTGGTGACCACTGGTGTAGATCAATGAACAAAACTTTTTTTAAAATAGAAAATAAATATTTTTTTGTCCATATAATTGATGTTGGATAATTTCCCGCTGCGCACCTGATGAGCTCTAAAGGCACACCGGTTAGGAATCACAGCACTAGTTGACTTACTGCAGACTCATGATGTCTCTTCCTAATGTAAGAATGTAAGCTCCTACACATGCAAAAGCAACCATTTCTAGACTGCACATCAAGATAACAACTACAAATCAATTGGATTCTGCGCGAAACCCTCATAGTTGAAGTGCTGTAGTGATGCTAAAGGCTATACTGTTCGCTCTTTATCTCAAGTCATTTTCTCTCTCTCTCTCTGTCTGTCTCTCTCTCTCTCGCACGGACACACACACACACATTTCATCCTTTGTCTAGTCTAAATGTGGTTATTTGACATTTATGGTTTCGTAATTGGTTTTGGAGCGATGTATGTGAATGATGTGGACATGATAAGAACATTCTCGTTTTAATGATGAAATAAATTATTTCAAATGCATGAGATTTGTCTTCATCCCAAAGGGTTGATTAATGTTTCACTTTCAGGCCCACTTCTCTGCTGGTGATGTCAATGTAGACCCTAATCACATTTTAACATGAAATATAGAGTGGAACCTCAGTTCACGAACTTAATTTGTTCAAAGACTCTGCTCCCATGTTGAAACGTGTACAGTATGAGAGCAGAAACAATGTTTCCCATTAAAATGAATGCTTCACAAATCTACCTTTCGAGTTTTTCACCTCACTTGTAAGAAAGACTCCAAGGTAGTTAAGCTCCTCCAACTGGGGCAGTATTTCAGTCCCAGACCAGATGAGACACTTCATCATTTTCCGACTGAGGATTAGAATAAAGCCTTAGATTAGGAGATGCTGATTCTCCTCCCAACCACTGCACACCTAAACTGTGTACCATTCCATTGAGAGCTGAAGATTGTGGCTTGATGTAGCCAACAGAACAAGAACTTCTGCAAATTAGAGATGAGGCCATCAAACTGGACAACTTCAAAACCTTCCAACCATCATTGAAACAGAATTGGATTTACTTCTGGCAATGCAAACGAAGATATGAGACCACACTGTGAGACTAGTCATTACAGTGCCCTATACTCCCAGAGCCCCCTGAACTTGATTTCCTTGGGGATGCGGTTGAGAGCCTTGTCCAAATCCACAGGCACGTGCAGACTGATTGGGCATACATTCATTTACCCTTCAGAATCCTGATGAGCTGGTCCACAGCCAGACCCAACAGACCCTCCTCTCCAGAACCTCTTAATAGACCTCACCGGGGACGCTGAGGAGTGAATTGTCTCCTCAAAGCTGTCTCCATAGCTTCACTGAACTCCTCTCTCCCCATCAAAGATTTTACCTCAGTGACCACTAAAGCTATGTGAAGCTTGGCCTGTCAGTACACATCAACTGCCTTTTGAGTCTAACTGACCCCCCAAAATCCTCATAGGACTCGTTCTTTAGGTTGATGTCATTCCTCACCATTGGTGTCCATCAAGCAATTCAGGCATTTCTGCCACAACAGGCACTGACAACTACAACTCAGATCTTTCACCTCAACAATGGAGGCACAGACTATGGCCCACATGGACTCAATCTTCCCTGCCTCCCTCAGCACATGATTTAAATTCTGCCACAGGTGACTGTTGACACTCTATCCAACCGGGGAGTCTCCAAGCAGTTTGCCAGGGCGACTAGCCTCCTCCACCATCCTCCATCAGTGCGAACGCAGTGCCAGATGACTATCACTTGACAGCTCTGCACCTCTCTGCACCTAAGTATTCAAGATATGTTGTCAGAGGTCCAATGTCACGACCCTAAAGTCAACCATTGAGTTTCGAACTCAAGTGTCCTTGACTACAGTATTTTACATGGACAATACTCAATGAGCACAGAAGTCCAATAAAAAGTCTTCAGCATCTCCTCCAAGAACTCCAAAAATGGTGCATTCTCCAAGATGTTGTTTGGAACATAGGCACAAACACGCATCAGGACCCATCACACCAATCAAAGGCAGTGGAAGGCTTCCCTTGTGTCCACTGGGTTCAGTCCCAACGTACAAGCACCGACCCAGGGGACTAAGCATGTCAACACCTGCTTGGGACAGCTCCAGAGTGGAATAGAGTCAAACCCCTCAAGAGGACTGGTACCGGAGCCCAAGCTGTATGTCGAGGTGAGCCTCTCAATATCAATCCAGGACCTTTCAACCTCACACACCAGCCAAAGTTCCTTCCCTATCAGAGAAATGACATTCTACTTCCCTAGAGCTAGCTTAATTTACTGAGGATCAAACTGCAAAGCCCCAGCCGCACTTTCAACTACCGCCCACGTCACAATACCAGGTGTATTGTGTATCCCCTTGGCCCCTGCCACAGGTAGTGTGCCAAGGGGAAGTGGAATCTTGCCTCTGCCAGCTGTGCTGACCCCATGGGTGAAGGTGCAGGCTCGTCATTGACTCGCTTCCATGCCCAGTTTCAGAAAAGATAATGTTGACCAACATCGAGGCAAGGGAAAACATCTTGGCTTCAAAGAAGATGCTGTTGACCAGCATCCAGGCAAAGGAAAACATCTTTCAATGGTGTTGTACCTCATAGGAGATTTGCCTGGTCCCTCACATAGGACATTTTTGCCGTGGGTCACCGACCAGATAATAAAAGCCCCCCGACAACTTAGTTTCAAGGATAAATGGGAGAGACAAACCCCTCCGCCGTGCCAATGAGATGGCTTTAGAACGTTATTGCTGTTGCTGTTTTTATTATGGTACAGATGGTGGATTTTGACAAACAAAGCTTAAACATTCTGAATTTTACCTACTATTTCCCATTTTAAAGTAATAATAGTCATACAATTAGGCTTCACACCCTCATACTACTGCAAGCCGTTAGGAGTTTCAGTTCAGAATCAAATGCATTGGGTTCATATTGATGCCGCAACTGTTGTGTGAATCGACTGGTGCCCGTTTCTTTTTGACTTGCTGCTCATAACGGCCCATAGTTAAAAAAAGCTCCTTGCTGTTGCCTGGCACAATGTCTTTGCTGACATGAAATCACTATAAAGAATGTGTGTTGACCTTTCATGCTGTACCTATTCACCTCACATGTTTATACATGGCGATAGTCTGTAGGCCAGGATTAAGATGGAATGCATGCAAGTGTATATTTATTTCCTTGCTGTTTTCCTGGTTGCAACCCAGCAGCAGTGGCAATGTGACCACTTTCTCTCCTGTCAAAACTCCAGGTAATGCATGTTACTGCTGGTTTGACATTACTGTAGAACCTGCTGTGTGGTGAGAGAGTCTGACTGGCTAAGAGGCTGGCAGCACTATAATGACACACACTAGATCCGAATGAATGAAATATTCTTCTTAAATTGTGATTTACATAGTTGAATGTGCTGACAATAAAATCACACAAAAATTCTCAATGGAAATCAAATTTATTAACACAGAAATTAGTCGGGTTACAATATGTTCGTTTTATATCTTTTGCTGTGGCTCAACATTAAATTCACTGCAGCCATCTCGTTACCTCTGCATCCCGCGTCCTGGACGCACAATTTTCCCACGGGACGCACAGTACCAAATAATGTGCGTTTTTGGGACGCAAGGAAGTTTCTCAGTCAAAACAACAACAAAACCTGCTTTTGTTATTAGAAGCCTTCTCTCTCTCTTTCTCTCTCTCTCTCTTAGCCGCGCGCGCACACACACACACACACACACACACACACACACACACACACACACACACACACACACACACACGAGCACGCATGTAAACAACACTTAGACACCGATTAAAGATCAAAGAGTAACCCACGTGATAAGACAGAAAGAAGATGCACAGCCAATCAACATGGCTTTGCTGCATCTTCTCAGCCCCCTCTCACCCCACATGTACTGTATATGTTGCTGGATGTGACTCACTGTTGTTTTGCTGACTTTCGTTGCTCCTCTCGGACTTTTTGCGGACTTCAAAAAAAAAAGTTTTTTTCTGAATATGTTTGAAAAAATCCGCGATACACTGAAGCCGCGATAAATGAACCGCAAATTAGCGATGGATCACTGTATAGGCCAGTGGTCGTCAACTAGAAATGCTGTCGGTGCACTTTTTTTTTAATAAGACCAAGGTCCGGTCCCATGCACGGCGGTCATGGGGAGCAGGGCTATATGCCAATTTAGTATGGTCAAGCCAAGCTTATACAAATCAACACTCCTCACAACCAACCAATAATGGGGTGCATGACAATAACAATTATTCACTTTGCCAGTACACAGCAAATAATGAAAGGTATTGTGTTGAGGCACAGGAACTCTTTTATTTTGTTAAGTTGTGCCTGCTTAATAATAGAAATAGCCCTTTTAGGGGAATAAGTCATTTTTACTTTAACTTTGTTAAACAGTAGTTGTCTTTTTTTCCCTTAATTTAACAAAAACAAAACAAAATACTAATTTTACCAAAATAAATACTAAACATGAAACCAAAAATATCCTTTTCATTTGTACAATTCCCCTTTTCACATCCCCTCTGAAATCACTGAAAAATATATCAAAAGAGGAGTTAAGAACCATTTTAAATACTGACACAAGGGAGCACAGGAATGTGCAGTGCTGTTCTTCCACTAAAGGTGAATGCAATGTCTGAGGCATGCAAATATTATTTGAGGACGCCATTGGGATGTTCATTTACCATGTTGCGGTGTTCTGCTGTTAAACAGCTGCAAAGATCCCCGGGTAGACGGGAGCAAAACTGCAAAACCTCCCGCGATTCGTCTTGTCTAATTGTCTGTGTGCGGCTCTCCTGGGCTGAAGCTGTGAGCACACTGTGGTGTCGCGCATGCGTCTGTTTCCTGACACGATCATCCATTTTGAATGCGTGTGTATTGGAATAGATGCGTGCTGACGCTTATGTATGGGCACACCTTAAGTTCAGAGGAGCCAATCAGCGCATCGTAGATGCTGACGCTTATGTATGGGCACACCTTCAGTTCAGAGGAGCCAATCAGCGCATCGTTATCGCCGACATGCCCTGCTCAGCCAGGGTATCCAGTGAGTCAAACATTATACACACAAAGTCGCGCTGCCGCGGTCCTCTGCATTACATCTGTTAGTGCACGCAAAGAATACAACGGATAATTTTAACAAGCGATTGCGGTAATGCGCAGATTATAGTCCACAAATATAAAATGTATAACGTAAAAATCACTTTATAAATTATTATTTTATACAATCTGCCAAGGGTCCGGACAGAGGAGGTCGGCGGTCCGGTCGTGGATCGCGGTCCGCCAGTTGAGGAAGACGGGTATAGGCTAATCGCTATGAAAAATATTATGCAACAGTATTGGTTATTCTATAATTTACTGGTTGTAGCATGGTAACTTTAGGAAGAAAACATTCGTCACAACGTGCAGTAATGCTAACGTTAACTGTTGGTAGAACTAATGATGACCTGTGTTCGATTCTTTCGTCAAATTGAAAGTAGATTACACATGCATTGTTTTGGGAAGAGGATGTCAAGCCACATCAATACTTACCTATATTAATGATTACCAGTAAATTAATCTTTGCAGTGTGAGATTGGAAAAAAATATTGTGATTTTGTGGTATGTTGTATTCATGATGCCATATGAGTACAACATATTTTGATCCATTTATTTTATTGAATAAACCTGGAGTACACAGCTACTGATGGAATGTTCATTGTTAATGCATAGTTTTCAAACATTTACCCTTGAAACGTTGTACTTTTGAGTTTCAGAATTCTTGATCATGAATATCAGTCAAAATAGAAAAATGGGTTCCCATGATAAACGTTTACGGAACCCAAAATTAGTTACCGTGGTTTCCCATTGGGTAATCCGATGGAACCGAAAAACGGTTACCGTGAATTTCAGAAATCCTCAGGCCTGCTCCTGAATTATTTAAATTTTTGCAGCGTTTATTTATAATTGTATGTATATGTTGTTGTTTGTGTTATTATCATATGATATGAATTGAATAAGTAGACCATTTCAGAATTCAAAATTTGGGACTCTCGAAATGCATAATGGGACTCGCTGGTGGTAAACTGTAAAATTTTCACTGCACTGTATCAAATTTGATGGTCAAGTCGCAGACTTCCCCCAAAAGTGTCATGCCGCTCTTTCATAGATGTGGGAATTGCATTAAAATGTACAAAACAAACGGCTCAGCACCCCGAAACCTCTGATCCGAGAATGTATTATTTTTTTATTTTTTGGTGGTTTCTAAAGTAATAGAGGACAAGACACAAAACCTTTTTGTGACAATTCAACATCCTTCATTTTGTTTGGCAGAGTAAGTGCCCTGCTTTTTTAATGCTAAAGTTTGCTTTTTTGGGGCTTAAATTGGACTTTATTCCCACTTAAGGTGAAAAGCACCTAGCTTCGCTGACCTAAGATTTGTGTGATCCTGTTCGATGAATTCATGACAATCCATTTTATAAAAATAATGTGCTTTTTTTTTGTTTCTCAAGGCGTGCACAATTTTCTTGGACTAGTTCCATAAAACGTATTATTAGAATGTCTGTCAGGTTGGAAGAGGGGTAAGTGGTTGCAATTAGCACATGCAGAATTATGCCCCCTCATTATTCTATGATCTTATGACACACATTAGCAAATGGTCCGAGATGAATTGCAAACATGAATTGATTTTTCTCAAAAGAACATGTTCAACTGTCTTGAAGTGATAACAATGCAAATGTCAGATCTGTAGTTTGAATGTACTCCACATTGTTCTTTCAGATTATTATATTATTTTTAAATTCACAAAAACATGTGTATTTAGTGCTGTGTAAAAATATCTATACTCCCCGCTTTTTGCTTTCGCCTGAAATAAAATCACAGTAATTATCGGAAATATCAATGGAGCATAAGGTTACAGATGCAAATGTGTTTGAAACTAGTTATGTATTTCTGCGACATGAAAGAAAGTGACATTTAACAGACTCCTATCAAATGAGAAATACATCCAGTAGTGCTGCTATATACACAGTAAAATTATCAAATATAAAGGAAGCAAAGTAGCCTACATATTTTCGCTCATACTGTATGTAGATATACAGTGTTGTACTTTCTGCCGTAACTCAGGCAGGCATGGTGCAGGAGGACCAGCAATAAATTAGCGGCGGTTGACATGAAGAATGGGACTGTGGATGTTTCTGCATTCAGAGTTGACGCTATTTTTTTTCCCTGCATATATACAAAAAAGCTCTACGGTCCATAAAACTGAGCTTCAGTGATACAATGACAACCAAAATCATTTATAACAATTACCAGACGGCGCGGTCCTGAGCACATGGTCTGAAAACATGAAGGGAATCTCGCTGTCTTTGAAAGCTGAAAATTGTCTCTCACTTTCGAAAGAGAAACTCCCAGACGTCTGCGGCACTGGCAATTGCCTACGGCAGACTGAATGATTTCAGAGATGAAGTAGCAACGCCACAGTTGTTTGTTTCAAGTCTTCTCAAATTATTTTCTTCATATATACGTATTTGTAAGTGACACAGTTATGCTGTAAATGTTCACACTGTGTTATTGTAGTTGGTGGTCATTTCATTGGCAATGGTTACGACAAACTACCGTTATAACGTACAGATTTGTAATGTCCCTCGAGGTACGTTGGAACGAGATTCAACATTGCTTGTTTTTTGTCGACATGCCATGCACAACAGCTTCCTCCCCCAGGTTGCTCTGGTGATACCGCCAGGGAAGGAACTTAACTTGTCAAAATAGCTTAATCTTCGGAAGTCATGGCTGCCCATCAGCTGTGCATTTAGCTTTACGTTTGGTCAGTTTGTTCCCATTACTTTCTGTCTATTGCTTCCTCTTTCATTTACTGGCGGATTCTGTTGTTTTAACTTACAACACTATGCTCGAAGGGAGACTTCCGCCATGTCTGATACAGTAAATTTGCTCATAGCTCGCAGGTCCCAAATGGGCCATGGCACAGTACCAGTCCACGCTACAGCTGTTCTAGGCCACTCCTCACATCTGACGTACAAGATGTCGTAACATTTCCTGATAAGCTGTGTGGAGCATTATTTTGTATAATTTTCTCTCCTGACACTTAATTGAAATTGCCTATTTTTCTGTGCAACGTTGGATACGCTCCGCTTTGATGCAGTTCCAGCTCGCCCTCTGAGGCTCAAATTAAGTTCTCGTAACAGGTAAAATCTGATACTTGGTTGTTGCAATTCTGCAACACCTGCCCTGAGAGGGCTAGACCATTGTGAAAATGGTCCTCTGTCACCGAAGCACTTAATTCCATTTTATCGCGAGAACATTAGTATACCTTAGCACCTTGCATGGCTTCTGTCTTTCCTTCTGCTAATTACTCCTTGTAATCCCTTTGTGAAAATGACACTCATCAGAAGTGTAGTTTATTGGCTGCCATGAAGGCTGTGATTACTGTCTAAGGAGCGAAATCTCAACAAATTTAGGAGGCAGTAGTAACCAGCCGAAGTTTGTGGCTAAGCTTATTTTTGCTCACCTTGACCTGCCACTACCCTGCTGCAGGTGACATAAGCAGCCCAGTGAAGCTTTTTTGCGATGTTGTCTGAAACAAATAAAAAATCAGTGCCTGCACTTTTTCGTTTTTAAATGGATCAGGGTTAATTTCCCATCCAGACCTTTTTATGCAGGTGTGAATGCAATACACAAATTCTAGTGCGGACCAAACAACCAGACCGAGACACACTTTATGAGATGGTCTCTGTGCGCTTCCAAACGGGCTTGTGGTTGTTCAGAGCTGTACTCTGAATATAAACCACTACCAATGAGCACTAAATACAGCATTTGTGTGACTTTCTGGGCTTAACAAGCTACCGTAGTGACTGTTGATAATACGTAATCATCTTTTCTTTAGCTGCACTACTGCTAGCAGTTGTGGGTCAAAACACGCAGAGCACACGCTCCTGCGGGTAACTGCACGCATTTGCCGACGGTTTTGCAAAATGTTGAAACGTAGCAAAACCTGATTTGAGTGAACTGCCCTTGACACTCAAAACTATTTTGTAGCTGTAATAACAGCACGAATATGCAGAGCAAGAATGCAGCACGTGTGAATTGCATGGTTTTTTTTCCACTTCCGGGTTTGCACTCTGCGTGACACCTTGGTCATTTCTGTCCAATGGGAGCACATGCATCTATGTCTTTACAGAGTAGAGTTCATTTGCAGAAAGAAGTGTGAATGTGAACTAGACAAAAGGGGAAACAATTCTGCTTTTGGTCCAGACCAAACAAGTCGGCCAAAGGACTTGTTCTGATGTGAATACATCCTTCGTTTTGTTAATGTCTGTGTCTTGTTGAGGCTCAAAATTGACACCATCCATTTGTAATTCTATAGGCTGGTGATGTACATAATTCACATCCCTGTAATGTTTGGCACAAGCTAGATCAGTGAAAGCTTCTGCCCATCAAATCAAGTCTCCTGGTTTGATGGGCACATACTCATTACATGCAGTTTGCTGCAGATGACAATCATCAATAGACACGATAGTTGGAAAGTGACACAATAGAAAAAGATACTTGTGTCACTTCTATGATCATCACGATATGTACTTAGATTTGGTTTTACTGTTTGGTGCTTTCTACCGTCTTTTTTACCGATTTGTCTTACTGTTTATTGTGCATGTTAAATTGCTCCATGTACAGCACTTTGTATGCAGCGATGGCTGTTTGAAAGTGCTCTATAAATACAGTTGACTTGACTTGACTTGACTGTATGTTGTCATCTCGCCAAGCTCTAATTGTGACCATTCCAAGACACAACAGTGCATTTACCAAGCTGTGTAATTTGCACCATATGTGAACGACCTGGTAGATGGATTATTTTTAAAAAAGGCACTAAAAATGTTTAACTCATTTGTACGATCAGTTTGAGAACTCTAGCAATGATCACTTTGGCTTAAACTATTGTGTTTCGATAAATTGGAGGGTGGAATCACGGTTTCTGATGTCTGGACATTAATCTGATCAGATCACTCGTGCTTGCATGCCCCAAACTATACAAACAAATGGTCATCAGCTTATCTGCACATAAGGATTTGCTATTTCTTGACCTTTTCTGTCTTCCTCATCTCTGATGGGTTTATATCCCTGTCTGGCCACAAGGCATTGTTTATTTGTTAGTCTGAATTGAGGCGTATATTTTGCCGAGCCCCTGCAGACATGTCACGGCCTGCTTTCATTGTGAAAGCAACAAGTCCCACAATGACCAGCCAGAGGACAATGAGGTACATTTTGAGTGACCAGATGTGAGGACACTCGGAAAGTGACATGGGAGAACAAAAGAGCTCAATCTTTTAAAGCATTTTTCGTCTCATTTATCAGGTTACACAATAAAGTCCACAATTGTTGCGAGTGAAAAAAACCCCAATTTCCCTGCTATCTTTTTCTCTTATCTCTGTTGTCCAGATCTCCCAAGAAAGCTTTTGCTCATAAACAATTTGTTAAGAAGCAGTTAAAAAGTAATTTTCAGTTATATGTCCCCATATCAAGTGATTTGTGGCTCGTATCCTTCCGTAATGTTTGGATTATTTGTTTACCATTTATTTATTTTGATGACATATGTCTACATTTTTGTGTGTGTGTGGGGACGGGGAATCACATTCAAGTGTGCACACATCTGCAGAATGATGATGACAAATCTTTCACTTTACTTAATTCACAATAACTGTCCAATGAAACTTTTAAGCACAGGAAAATAAATAAATAAATCAACAGCACACTGTGGCATTTTCAATGACTAAATATGAGGACATTAAAAAATGAAGCCAAACACACCAATACTTTAAGTATGGACTGTTGGAGGGTAGCCTCATTTTCTACAGTGGAGATTGTGTTGTATACCGGTAATTAAAATTTCCTATTGGCCTGCTCCAGCTGTGCTGCTGAACTCGTCCTCTGTGCCACTGAGAGATAGCGCATTCATCTCAATAGCTTAAATGGAATGTGCATCCATCACAAAGCACATTTTATTTCAATTCACTCCACAGAAAAATAAGCAGGAGCTTTTTGTCGCTTTGCTTCCAACTTACATTAGGGCCTTTTACACCACAGGAAGAATAACTCGGAACTGGGAACTGTTGCAGGAACTAAATATTCCCTGTTGTTGATAGTACAACTTGAGATGCCACAGGAAGGAGCGTTTTGGGTTTTTTTTTGGTGTGTGGTCATTAACGTCTTTTATGATTGGATGACTTGTTGCTGTTTTATGCTATATGTTCGTCTTTAATTGTCTTTCACGGGACCAATTGCACAACAAATGACGGGCGGAGTGCCCCGTGTTGTTATGGCCATGTGTGACGTTGTGGACACTGGTGGGTTAGAATCCGGAAGAGAAGGCAAGTAACAATAATGTGGACTCAGAGACGGTGCGCTCAGCTACTGCATAAGCGTGAGTGCTATAGAAAACTGTTTGCTGCTGAAATAGGATGGAATGAAACCCCATTTGAAAAAGCAAGCAATACAACATCTCGTTCATTTGTCTACGTTTCAGCGCTGTGGTTCAAGTAACTGGACTGAGAAGTGTGTTACGTTTACCAGTTGAACAAGCCAAATACACCTGCAGTCAGTTCACACCTGACTAATGGTTCAGAGCTGAGGACAGTATGACAAGTCCAGTGACAGACAAAGAACGTAATCGTGTGCAAAGCCTGCACGTAAATGTGTCAGTGTCGGTCAGAGATCTCAAAGAGATATATTTTTTTCTTTAGAAAAATTGTGAGACTACTGTGTCATTTTATATGACATTCTTACAGTGAAAACATATTTTGTTAAAGCTGGTACTTCTATAGAAGATGTATTATTTAGAACATTAACATTATTTGTCAAGTAAGACTTCAAAAGAGCTATTATTATTTGTTGATTGATTTCTACAGATACAAAGGAGGCATGCTTTAAATTATGGCTGCAGAATATACTGAAAAGCTGTCATCATAGTGATAATAGAATATGCAGTAGCGAATGCCAAAAGATGTGCAATATATTCATATGGAATTGTAAACTTTAGCCATTCTTAAATTCGCATTGCCATCCAATAGGTGAACATTATCTAGCAGCATTCCTGACACTAATTAACTTAATTAGAAAATACATTGAGTCTTCTTATTTTTCCACATGAAAAAAAAATTACACAATAAAGATGACATTTACAATAAATATCGCAATATCCAATACCCAATACCCAATACACATATCACGTATTGCATGTTTTATCCAATATTGTGCAGCCTTTCTTTAAATATACTGTATTAGGCATAATATATGGCATCTTTGATGAAACTGAATATAATTTTAGGATATCAAAGTCTGTGTGTCCTCTTTTTTGGCAATTTAAATATGGTCACCCGAAATTATCCAGTGCAAAATTTCCAATCGTTCATACATCTATCCAATTTCGACCGCTTATCTGGGGGCGGGCCTTGGGAGCAACAGCTTTAGCAGGCAAGCCCAGATTGTTTTCCGGGCATGTCCCACCGGCAGGAGACCCCAGGATGACCCAGAACATGCTGGAGAGAAGATGCGTCCTCGCTGGCCTGGGAACACCTTGGGATCTCCCGTGAAAAGCTGGAAGAAGTGGCTGGGGAGAAGGGGCTTTCCTGCTAAAGTTGGTACTCCGCAACCCGACCCTGGATGAACAGTAGAGAAAGGATGGCTGATTGAATGGATGCATGTTTGTGAAATTCATTTTTAGTTAAGAACCGTTTCTCAAAGAACAACAACACATTTGTTATACAGTTGTGCTTTGAAATATGAGTTTCATTCGATCCGTGACCACGCTTGTAAGATAAATCACTCCTGTCTCAAATCATCTTTCCCCATTGAAATCAGTGGAAATCAAATGAAAAGACTGTCATTCCATGCCATGCATAAAACTAAATTATGAGCGCTGCTCCACTGGTGAAGACAATAATTTAAAATACAAGCAATCAATAAAAATAAAAGAACAATATGTAAGGCTGCCTTAGTGATACGAAGTTCACTTTTTTTCCCCCATCTGTTGTGTGGATTAATGTCACACTATTGCACGTCTTTTTGCACTTACTCACTTAATTGTTCACAGAATTCATCATTGCCCTTAGTTGCTCACAGGTTACAAGTATTGCACATAATGTTTACAGATAGTATAGCACATGTTGTTAACAGGTTTCAGGTAATGCACATTTTGTTGGAGGTAGTGTTGTTATCGCCTGTTTAGAGCGATGATGGCTCTAGGGAAGAAACTGTCTTAGAATCTGTTTGTCCGTGTCTTGTGAATCCTGTCGTGCCTTCGAGAGGGCAGCAGGTTGAACAGTTTGTGACCAGGGTGAAAACAGTCTCTAAAAATGTTTCTAGTTCTGCTGAGGCAGCAAGAGCTAGCCATGGTGTCCGATATCTTTAATTCATTACACCCTCCTAAAAAAAATACATCAACGCTTTAGTATTGTACTTTATAAAACCATATAGGCTTGACATTATTCATGGAATTTAATAGAATTAAAGCTTTTTTGTAACATTTGACCTCAACTGAATGGCCATTCTGCTGCCTCTTGCCTTCCTCTTCTTGTATGAATGTGTTTTCATTTATATGTTAGCATTAGCCTGAAGCTAGTGTACTAAATGCTACCCTAAGTGGATGTTTTAAGTACAATGCACAATTCTCCTGGTTTCATATTTACTTTGACATCAAATCTCAACTTGGAGTAGCATTAAACAGCTCATATCTCAATTTATTTGCCTATGCTTAACCCTATAACGTGGGCTTTGCCAGGAGTGAACCAGTCAACGCATATGAATATCTACAGCGTCAATGGAGAATTCAATAACGACTGAATATTGTTTTGTTTTGATTTTTTTGGGTGTGAGAAGCTGGGATAGTGCAAGGCAGTGCATGCTGGGTATTTGGGAGAGTTTTTCTGCCAAGAGTGAGTATGATAGTAGCTACTTTTCCATCAGCTGGATGCGATATGGTTCAGACACCAGATGAGTAGCGAGGAGGTTAGTCAGGACTGATGGGTTTACTGACTTGCTGCTCTAGAAGGTGATGTCTGGACACAGTTTTTGCCTGAAAATGAGATGCCAACAAACAAACAAATGAAATTGTAGCTGAATGAGTTAGCAACGAGTTACTAGTAGCAAACACCTTGCTATGATTCTACCGTTACTCACCACTTACTCATACTTTCAAGACAGACAGGTTAAATTAAACCAAATGACCACATTAACTTACCAAAAATTCCTGATTATGTCCTCTGTCCAGTCTGCGCGTTAAATAGCTTGAAGCCACAGGCTCCTCCAGTGTTTTTTGAAATGTTGTTTCCTCTTGGAATTGAGAAAAATGTCAACTCCTTTCCACTCTGATTCGGACAGTCATACACACAAATTTGAAACAATGAAAAAACTACAAGTATAAAACAATTCACAGCCTCACACACGCATGTCTCCTGTCATTTTCAGCCAATGATGCGTGCGCAGCCTTTGATGAAGTGGAATGAAAATGGGTCTACACTTAAAGAGTATTTTTTACTGGAACTATAAAAAGGATCTGGAAGGGGGTCACACATTGAATATTCTGAAACTCTCGTCTGTAAGATGAGCAATACTGCTGGATTCATTGATTTGTCAATTACCATCAAATATAGAGCCCTAGTGAGGTTAAGCAATTTGGGAGATGGATGGATGGATGGATGGATGGATATAACTGTAATGATGTGATTAAAAATAAAACGAAACTGAGCTAAGTGACTGTCTTCATTAAGCCCACGCTGCACATATTATTAATCTGCGACTGCCACCTTGAATAAATCTGTCCCAACTCTGTGTACCAGTTGTAATGGAGTGCCTAATTAGATGTTGCTTATTATAATACTCATCATAAAACCGCTGACAGAGTACATTTGGCATCGAGCCACAAATCCGCAGCAGCAACTGTGAAAGCTCCCAAACACAATATTGCAAATAATTAGCTGAATTAACGGCTGCATGTGACGATAGGTCTGAAGGAGCAGTTCCACACTTAATAGCTGTGAAATGGCCTAAACCACACCCACCCACCGCCCCATGCATTGATGGAGTGAATTTTGTGAATTGGAGTTTTGTTTATTTTGTTTATTTCTGTTCTTTAGTCATTGTAGTGGTAAGAAAGTGTATTCCGAAGGGGGATGAAGGGAATACAACTTGCAAACGGTCCCTGTGCTGACACAGAATTTCACATTGAATTAGCAAGAGTAAGACGGCCCTGAACAAACTGGGGCCCGAAGCGAAATTTTGTTTGAAGTCTGTACCCCTGCCTACCTCACCTCACCATTCCACAAAATGACCATGTCAACAGTTACCAGCTGTAATAAAATAAAATAAAAATCAATCCTTAATCGATGAAATATCCATCCAGCCAGCCGTTTTCTGATCCACTTTGTACTCACAAGGGTCACGAGGCGTGCTGTGGAGCCTATCCCGGCCATCTTCGGGCAGTAGGGGGGGAACACCCTCAACCGATTGCCAGCCAATCGCAGGGCACAAATGGATCAACAATCGTTCGCGCTCACAGTCACACTTAGGAACAATTTAGAGTGTTCAATTAGCCTGCCATGCATGTTTTTGGAATGTGGGAGGAAACCGGAGTACCCAGGGAAAACCCACGCAGGCACGGGGAGAACATGCAAAAGCCACACAGGGAGGCCGGAGCTGCGATCCAACCCACAACCTCTGCACTGTGTGGTTGACACGCTAACCACTGGACCACCGGGCCGCATAATGAAATAGTTCATCGAAAGTAATTTCAAAGTCAAATCTAAAATGAACATGCATGCGTGCATTTTACAGATAAACACCATACAGATAACAACTGTGAAACAGCGATGCCATGTAAGGTGAACCGTGTTATACCGAGTCTTCACTGTACTGAAAAGTCAATACTCATTCAGGATATCTACGTCCTCTGGTCATTTTCCTTTAACTGTAATACTTTCTAAAACATACTTTTGTCATGCCGCTTGTGGATGACATGCAAACGGAAAGCAGAATTGTGCAGTTTTGTATCTCTAAAATGGATGTGGCTCGATGGCAGGTTAAACGGCAAAGTAAACTAAAGGCTTTAAACTCATAATCTCTTTGCCAAGAATTGGCCACATGAGGTACAGTAATGCAATTTCTTTCTTTCTCAAAGTGCACTAGAAGGACAGATTCATTTGTCATCTCGAGTAACTTCTCTAATATTTACCATTTTGGTTACCATAGTAGGAAAGTGAACAATGAAATTGAGTCTTAATTAGAAGTTTGATGGATCAGATGTTTTCAAAACTGTCTACTTGAATTTCCACCAACGTCCCCCGAAAATGTGATTTTCTTACAAAAGCTGCAGGTGTGTGTGTGTGTGTGTGTGTGTGTGTGTGTGTGTGTGTGTGTGTGTGTGTGTGTGTGAGCGTGCGTGCGTGCGTGCGTTTGTGTGTTTTCAGTACTTCTTGCTCCCATGTCTGCAGACTGCCAGGAGAAAATGTCTGGCATTACCTAAACTGCTTTTTCAAACTTTTTTGCTTCTGGTAAACAGCTTTCACTTTCCAAACCCTGCCTCCAAGTGAAGCTCTAAATTACCTCTTGGCCTTATGTCAACAATTAGAGCTGCTCTGCATGTGGCTCTCTGTCTCCAGGATTTCATATTCACTCACAGCCTAAAAGGACACTTTGTGTTCAAGTAAAATAAAATGGCTTTTCCTAGAAAACTGCCGTTACATGCAACAATGTAATATACTCATTATAATACTTCTTTTTCCATGATGCACAAAATGTTATTACTGATGGTATAATCCACAAACTCATGAACCGACGCGAGAGATGAACAGGATTAATTGTCTCAAAATAAATAAGTGTGACACGTGCCATATTGATTAAAAACATTTCCCATGATGCATGCCAATTGTTACCGTGAAGTGATGACATTCCACCACTAAATTGCCGGGTGCATATCCACATCAGTGCATTTTTTTTTTTCTCGAAGAAGTAGAGAAATGCAAATAATTTGATCCCAAAATGTTCAGGCCGATTAAAATTGTTGCAGATGCAAGGTGACTCCATGTTTGTGAGACTATGTGAAATGGTTGCCAGCTTGTGCAGTTTTCAGCTCAGCTTCGTGGTGGCAGTGCGGGTTCAAACCCTGAGTGGGTGGACAGAGTAGGAATGCCACTACTACATACCGTATTTTACAGTCGCTCCTGAGTATAAGTCTCACCAGTCATAAAATGCACAATAAAGAAGAAAAAAAACACAGAAGTAGCACTGGAGTATAAGTCGCATTTTGGGGTTAATTTATTTGATAAAATCCAACACTAAGAACAGACCTCATCTTGAAACGAACTGAGAACGTGCCTGGTATATTCACGTAACATAGTAAGAGTTATTCAGATAACTAGAGCATTAATAATATGCTAACACATTTACCAAACCATCAGTGTCACTCCAAATCACTAAATCCAATGTCATCTTCATCCTCTGTGTCACTTTTAAAGAACTCCACGAACTCCGGTAGTAGAAGAGATGGCGCTTCCTCTTCTACGTCGCTTATGTAAGAGTCGGTCATCGTCAGTTGTTTTTAGTTACCGCCAACGTGGAAAGTATCAACACATGCCGAGAGTGCCCTCTTGTGGTTAAAAGTGAAAAGACCACGTGGAATGATATAACATGTTAATTTCACACATAAATCGCTCCAGAGTATAAATCGCACCCCCGGGCAAACGATGAAAGAAACTACGATTTGTAGTCGGAGAAATACGGTAAACATATAGCATTTGCCCACTCATATGTTGGTGAAAGTATTAAAAACGTTGATGATGATTTTGGGATATACCTGTATAACGACAGTTGTTAAATCTGCTTATCTGAGATCTTTTGGTCACCAATGAGGCCACCTTTGTCTCTTTTCCCATTACCGCCACACCATACAGCACTCCGCTTGGCCCGGCACATCACCACATGGCCTCCGTTGCTCTTCCATTACAACAAGCGCGGTGTGGGATCAACTGGACTTTGCAAATCTGTGCTGTACAAGGCACACCTGCAGCGTGTGGGGCCCATTACATTTCCCGAGTGAAGAATCTCAGCTACTTGTGGTAATTCAAAATATGAATTGCTCTTGCATGATGTGGCGACGTCGCAAAGTACAGCCCATCAAATGCACAGACACTTTCACATATTTCCAGGACTAAAGACGGCGAGACACAGTCGCTTGCCTGATGGCCGCTATCAATGAAAGAGTATTTACAGTGTGCATATTTTATGTTTCATGGCAACATTGAGCCATGTTTACAGTTTCAAATGACCATGGTTTAAGGTGCATGTGTGCACATCTGTCTATCTACACGAATCTACTTATCTATCTATCTATCTAGCTAGCTATCCAGACAACTCAGGTTTTGCCTTCTGGGACTGTTCGATAACAGCCTACCATATGGAACTAAGCAATTGTTTCACATGATCTTCAGTCAAAAAATCATTATATTTTTAAATATACATTGCAATGGACATCAATTATACTCAGATTTTCACTATTTCCCGGCTGACTCCAAGCCCCACAAGTAATGGGGTCCACTGTGTACAAATATACTGTATATAGTAGCAACATTTTTTCCTCATTAGCATATTAGCTACTGGCAAAATCCAAAAATAAGTGACAGTAATCAATTACATTAATATTATGGTTCTTTTACATTACAAACCCCATTTTTAACAGGTAACTGTGTCAGAATACATTTCAAAAGTAGCCGTGCCGACCCTGCTGGGTAAGTAGTTTTAATTACAAAGCCTTCATCAGTGTGTAATTAGAGGTTTTATGGGTGAAGTCGCAGGTCATAATGTGAATCCCCCATAGGATCACCACTTTCTTTTCCTGTTCCTTCTCGAGTTAAATGACTTCACACCTCAATTCAGCTGGATCTCTTTTTTTCTGATTATAAAACGTGTGTGTATGTGTGTGTGTGTGTGTGTGCGTGTGTGGCCAGATTCCTAAAGATACACTCTTATGTTCTGAATTACCCATGTCAATATTTTAAACATACTGGTTCCCAGTAAGTACAGTAATCCCTCGTTTTTTGCAGTAACTGGGGAGCAGAAATCCCCGTGAAAAGTGAAAACCACGAGGTAGGATTTCCCCCCCCCCCCACCCCACACGCACACACACAGTAGGAATTTTCATGTGGTGTGTGTGGGAACCAGTATGTTTAAAATATGTTAAACAGTATTTATACTTTACATATTTGACACAAAGATCACAACAGTACACATATTTACTTAAATCTTCAATTATAAAATCTTATACAGTATTTGACATTGATCAACATTGCCAGTCTTCAATTTTTTGTCATCAGTTCAGCAACAATGTCAGTCAATCAGCTCTCTCAGTCCACTTGTGTTTTGTCCAGGTGTCCCTCTGTCAGTTTTTTTGAATCCCTTTCAGGTTATGATCTATTATGATTTACTCCAGTACCTCTTTTTTGTCTCTTCCTTTTAAATATGTGAATTAAAACCTTTTTTTTTTTAATTCTCCAGCAGTCTTGCTTCATCTTGCCACTTTGATTCACCTGAATTTTGCCTCCACTCCATTTTGCACGACATAACCTCACCCCCAGATAACAGGACACCTTCTCCCATTCCATTAACACTTGAGGCAATCTTGACAGGTGAGAAATTACAATCTGCATCTTCTTCACTAAAATGTCTTCAATAATTATGAAGAGTATCAAAGTGAATATGGCAGTCCAGTGGCTGACTGGTTAGCCGAAGCACTTCACAGTTCTAAGGGTGTGGGTTCAAATCTGAGCTCCAAACTTCCTGTACCTTGCCTGCATCGGTTTTCTCCGGTTATTCCTGTTCCTCCCATATCCTAAAGCATGCATAATTTGTTAATGGAGGACTCAAAATTGCCTGTAGGTGTGAATGTGAGGGTGAATAGTTGTTTGCCTATATGTGCCCTCTTGCTGTTTTCTTGGGTGTCATCAGATGGAAGCCCAAATTCCATAAAAATAAACAGATGAATGCTTGAAATAGTTCAAATTCTGGGCCTTGCATCAATAGTCTATGAAAGTTTAACTTTTTGAATGGAAGTATGGAATAAAACTTTCCATGAAATTCACATTTTTGGTAAAGGGTCTGTAGATTTGTTCACTTTCCAATGAAAAAAATCTAGTTTTAGCTTTGTAAAATGATCCTATTCAACCACAATTCATAAGCAATTTGTGACTTTCATTGGTTAATTGGTCTTATTTTATTTGTCATTAACTGCAAAATAATTTGAATTTTGTGTCTGAGGGCCACGAGTGCCACGGGGCTGTGCCTCTGACCAATTACATGAATACAGATTGCCAAGGAGATGCTCCCTTTCAAATCAGATTCCTGCCCCTTGGTGACATTGAGATGTCAGACTATTATTTACCAATACATAGAAGTAGTGGCGCAACAACCCAACATCGAAAAGTCGTCAGGATGTAAAAAAGAAAAATTGCAGTTGTAGGTGATGCCAAACCACCCCGAAAGACGAGAAAGTTGTGCAAGTGCAACCTGACTTCATTTCTGTGAATATGGCTTTGTGAATGGAGGTAACGAGGGCCTCGTCTGTGAAGGGTGGTTTAATGTCTAAGTTTACATGGAAGAACAAAGAAGCACTGAAGCCTTCAAAATGTATGTGCCATACACAAAACATCCAACACTCGAGCTTTCATAACCGCTGCAGCTGTAACAAAGCGCTTTACAGAACATTTAAAATACTACATCCAAGAAATCAGAACATTGATGCATACATATAAAGCGTATCGGATTATCAGGCTTTTGGGAGAATGTAATGCTTTTATATTGAGCGAGAGAGAGAGAGAGAGAGAGAGAGATACAGTCGATGTATATTCAGAGTCAGGCAAAAGGATCTGACACATTTGTAGGTTAAATAAAAGGCAACTCAAGTAAAGAAATAAAAAACGTGTCTTTATTTTCAAAAAGTACATATAATGCCATTTTTTTCATATAATGCCATTTTACTTTGTGTTATGGAGGCTCAGGATGCTTCGATCGCAGCCTTAAGCACAGTGTTGGATCTGGTGTGCAATAAATCTAAAATATATGAAAGTTGAATTTTTATCATTACGTTATGGAAAATAATGAACTTTATCACCATATGCAATTTTTTTAGCAGGACCTGTACACAGTCAAACCTCGGTTTTCGAATGTCTCTGTTCTCGGCCAAATTGGTTTTCGGCCAAAAATTTCGAGTTTTTTATGCCTCGGATTACGACCAAAAATCGGTTCTCGACCAAACTGAGCACACTTGAATGCGCCACCTGACTCCTCTCGCCTTCCTTACACGAGGAAGTGACACTCCCTCGCGTAGACGAGGAAGTGACGCTTCCTCGTTTAGCGTTCCATTGTGAGCAGACATGTTCAATAAAGATTTTTTTTCTTTTTTAAAGCGTGGTTTCGGTTTTCGAACAAATCGGTTTTCAAACAGCTTTCTGGTGGAATGGATTATGGTCGAAAACCGAGGCTTGGTGGAGTGTGTCAGGTTAGCTTCGCCTGTCTTCTCTGTTGTGGCCTACCGGTTTGAGTGAAATAATCATTAACCGGGTTTAGCAGCTGATAGAGTGTTGGCATGCAGATGGGTTTTTTCAGTGTGTTTTTTGCAGACCTGGTGTCAGCCGCTCTCTCTGGATCCATATAGATGAGCCTGGAAATACAGTGGTCGAAGGTGACAGTATCACCATCATTATAAAGGAGGTCAGGCTGTAATGACTTGGATGCTAAAACCCTGCTTCCTCTCAGGAGTGCCACAGGTCATCAGGTTTCTCATCATCACCACAGGACTGGTAAATTACTCAGGCCAGACAATGTCTCTGGCTTGAGCGTGACATAGACTTCTTGGTAGCCCTAAGGTCACACCCCCATTTCTACTTTCATTACCCTTGAATTTAACAAGAGCGAGTTAACTAAAGATACCCTGTACAGCAGAGATGCAAGAGATTGATTCAAAATAAGCAAATTTGATTCAAGTTAAGCTACAAAGATTTGTCAGTTTTCAGAGTGACAGCAAATAATTGTCTGAAATATCACAATTACCATATTTTCCGCGCTACAAGGGGCTTTGGAGTATAAGGCACACCTTCAATAAATGGCCTATTTAAAAACTGTTTTCATATATAGAGCACACCGCCATAAGGTGCAGAGAATAGAAGCTACAATAGTGGTTGCGGTTGAATTATACATTATATATATATAAATATATAATCAATTATACATCCACTGGATGGAGCTATACTAAAGAGAATACAATACAATACAGTTTTATTTATGTTGTTTTCACAACCGCTGAGCTGTAACAAAGCATTTTACAGAAAATTAAAAATACAGTGAAACTCCTCTACAATGAAACCTGCACGGGCGAAAATGCCCCCTAGTGTGAAAAATGCTCATGCATGAAAGCCATTCCCACTTTTCTGCTCCCCCTACGACGAAAGGTCCCCCTATTCCGTTACACCAAATCTTTTTCTCTGCTCTTGCCTCGCAACGAAATTCACTACAAGGAAAACAAGCCTTCCGCAAAAGTCAAATCCAACCGCAGCATGCCACAGCGACCTCTACTGCTTCATTCGGAAACGGCAACAGCATCCACCACATTGGTTTACACGTGCAGTAGTCCAGGAAGTATTGTTCATTCCAGACGCAGCACATTGCATTGGTAAAATTGCTACGAAATGGACCAAGGAGTTAAGCAAAGAAAAGCATAAAAAGTAATAAAAATGATAAATGGAGGAAGCAAAGTAAAAGACATTATGCAAGAAATTGATGTAAGTGAAAGTGAATGATGATTGTAAATTTCGCAATTTCTTTCCCATTTTTTTCTTTCTACACTGGCTATATGAAGTGTCAAATAAGTGTGTGTGCGTGTGTTTTCATCTGAGATCAAATTTGCTACAGTGAAAAGCCCCCTGTTGTGAAAAATTTCTTGCTGCAAACATGATTTTGTCGTCGAGGAGTTTCGCTGTACTACGTCCAAGAAATCAGAATATTGACCCATATATAAGGCACCGTCGACTTTTGGGAAAATTTAATGCTTTGAGTTGTGCCTTACAGTGCGGCAAGTACGGTGCATATCTGTTTTGGTTGGAGGATCAGAGCTTTGGACAGTGATTGGGACATATTTAATTAAGACTGTGATGATACCCATAACCATATTAATTCATCATTCAAGATGGGGATGTACAGCATATGACTGCTGTGCCTGTCAGCTTTGCATGTAGGATAGTTAGTGTGTAACATGAGCCACTGGGATTTATCAACTGTGGTCTTTCATCGTGTGCTCTTCGCTAAAGTTTACTGGCCAGCTTCATGTGCTTGGCACCTAAAAGTCATTGCTATGCGTTAAGCTTCCAAAACTATACGTCCTTCGCATTTGTCTTGTCTTTAACAAGGAAAGGCATCTCCAAGCCATGCATGCTCTGCAATAAATATGTTGTCCTCAAAGTACAAAACTGAACAAAAAATTTCAAACACTGACATTGCAAGAGCGCCATGTTTTCTTTCATTTCTTGTTCGTTTTAATGTCTGGTGCCACTCAAAGTGTATCAAATGACAAATGAAAGCACCATTTTGAGCAGTGCAGAAAATCTCTTGATCAGCTGTTGAATTCAACTCTTATTAGCTGTTTTTGTTGTTGTTGATATAGCACCCTAAACAAATACATGTTTAGTTGCAAGAGGCATTTAAAATGAACAGGGAGCTAAAGAAACAAGGGTGGTCTCGTATTTCATTCCACAGCTATACAATGAAATTATTTTGAGCTCTTGTGAAATTTCATTCAACATACTTTTGGTGCAAGTGGTTTACTCTTGTTAGTTGTTATCTAAATATCTATTTTACAAAAATACATTTTTGGTCTCATTGGGACTCATGCATACAGTCGTGTTGATACAACAACCACAACGAGGAATTTGTTTTCCTCTTTCTTCCCTGTCTGAATATCTTTCCAGTGCTAAAAATAAAACTCAAAAACAGCTTTACTTAACAGACATTGCATGCAGGTAGTTGTAGCACACACTCATCAAAGAAGCTGTGCTTCTGCTGAAATGAAGTCCCCCTCCATTTTCCTCATGAAATCTCGACTAACCACCACAAACTGTGTCATAATGTGGCCTCCGGGCTCCACATTAGATCATTTTCAGTGCCCAGTCTGGCTCTTTCTCCTTTTTTTCCCCCCTCCTTTTGCTTCTCCTCCTTTGTGACTGCACATATGTGATCGACCAGGCCCTCCATCTCTCTATTTTGACTTCCTCTGTCGTTGCCTAACAGATTGATCGATAAAAGGTGTGTCACTAAAGTTGCAGAACTGGTGTCACAAAAGATGTATTTCAAACTCCTACTAAGTTTTACCCTTTGTTACCCTGGACTGTGCAACTGTGACCTCAGCTCTCTCAAGCCATTTTCCCACATGCTTTTTATATGCATATTCTCTGTGTCAGGTCGTCTGCAATGAGGGGAGTGAGTGATGATGAGACCGGATAAAATCAGATTTGCTCGGGAAAGACATCACTGGTGAAAGGGCTGAATCTTCGTATTTGACTGGAAATCAAATACCAGAACCAGGGTTCGACAGAGCCTCTGTCATGACACACCCGACTGAACGTGTCAATTAGTTATGACACGCCCGCTTAGCCATCACTGGCTGGTTCATTTTATGCACGATTAAAAAACGTACACTTATACTAATTATGTTTACTTTTTCTGTTTTTAATAAATGTGTTTTTATGTCTTGAATTTGCAAAAAAAAAAAAAATCACATTTTTATTTGTCAGGAATGAAGGGTTCGGTGAACGTGCATATGAACTGGTTGGGTGCGGTACCTCTAACAAGGTTAAGAACCACTGTACCAGGACCTTTGGAGCACGGGTCACCAACTTGGTGCCCGCGGGCACCAGGGAGCCCTCAAGGACTGTGTGAATATTCCATGGGCCTATTCCAAAAATAGCTCACCAGTGATGAGACACTGTGACGCTCCAGGAATATTTTAGAAGCGATATTTATAATAAAGTGTGGCCAGTTGATATTTATCCATTTCATAATTATTGGGAAAAATTGCTAATGTGATTCGTGTCTTCTCAGAAATGAATATCAGTAATTGAAGGTAGTTTGAGCAAATTTATTTCAAAAGTGCATACTATCAAACTGGGAGTCCTCCACATCAATCAGTAGCCAGGAAGGAGCTCTTAGTTTCAAAAACGTTGGTGACGCCTGCTTTAGAGGAAGATCAGAAGAAAAAAACAAAACAGTTGAAGTTCATAGGCCAATTCTCTTTGATTGCATTTTTCTACTGTATTTGAGCGCAGTCGGACACTGCAAGAGATTTACTTGGTTACTTTGTCAGCGTTCGGCAAAAGGCGAGACTTGAGGTGGGATAACTTGCGGCTGCTTCTGCACAGTGTAGGAATTTGTGTTCGACTCCAGCTGGGATTACATTGAAGGGGCGTAAACTTGTATTTTGTAGTTTGGATTTGAAATATATCCTTTGTGAAGACAGTCCTGGAACATTTCTGACACACATCTGATACAAACATTGACATGTGTGTCGCACACACACAGCCACACACGCTCCACATGCACGCAGTGTGAGAGAGAAATGCCAAAGCTCTGCAGGAAGATAAATGGAAGCATAATTGACTGAGACAATACAAATAATTTGTGTCTGTAGAAGAACATCATGATTGATGCTGCTGGGGTTCCCTGATGCAATAGCTTGGAGTGTGCATAGGTGAGGGTAGTTTGCCAAACGAGTGTAACTGGTCAAATGAGGAAGAAGAGTAGAGCGTGCAAGGAAGAGAGGAAAGCTGAGATGAGGGGGGGGGGGTTGGCCTATAGAGGGCACGTAGCTCGAGCTGAATCGCTCTTTCCTATCCCTGCCTAGTGTTGATTAACCCTGTCATACATTATGCATCTTGCAGTGGAAGTGAAAATGACTTTCGCAATAGGGCGACGTGTAAAACCATGCGAGCTGAGCCCTGTCATTCGGATTGGTCCCAAACAACATTTTTTTTTTTTGAAGGAATACGGCATTTGTTTTGTTTTATTTAACACCAACGACTTTCCACGCATAACAGGTGTCTTGATGAATAACATGACACTTTCTATTTCTACATTCTGTATTTTTATATCTTTGGAATTAGCATGTGGGAGCATAGGCTGAGTTGATCTTTTTTGCCAGCATTTTTTGAGCAAAGCAGCAGGATCAAAAGTAATGCATAATGGTATTCCTGTGTTTTTTTTCTTCTGCATCCTATTTCTCACATGCGCTGCCGAGATAGGAACAGATGGACAAAATAGTTTGCAGCCCTTTGTTAACTCATTTCATTCCATCCATTTTCAGATGCTTTTTTTTAAACCCTACCACTCGAAAAAAACAAATAAAATAAAAACACATATGACCCAAGATGTACATGGGATTGAATGCTTGGATTCTGAAGAAAAAAAACAACATTCTTGGCATTGAATGAGTTAATGTCAGTAAAAACCATGGGTGGTCGCGTAACCTGAAAGTGACAAAGGTTTCTGGGTGTGGTTAATATATAAATTTTGCTTAACACGACAGTTTTGAATCCGTAGATGTTTCAGCGTCAGCTGTGTTAATCGACAATGTTTTCCTGAAGTGTTCTGAATGCATTGTCGCCTGAGGTGGCGGGAGGTCACTGGCACCGAGGTTGGTTTTCAGTTTTACCGCTTTCGTTCAGAGATTCTCTCAAAGTTTTTGAGGAGCGTATGGAGCGTTGATGTAATCCCTAATTTTGTTTGATTTGCTCCCACGCAGTTATTCCAAAAGTGGTGAATTTTGGCCCATTCTTGCCCTTATGGTATGCTGTGGTCTGCTATTGTATATAGGCATGCTTCATGCTGTTTCTGTGACACTTTTGAAGGCATGAGTCGGGCGTCAAAGCTGATCCTCACGTCTGCCCTACCAACCACAAAAGCCTACTCCATCTCCTATCTGTTCTCCTAATACGGCAAATAAATCCACCTCCTCCCTTTGATCCTTTCTACATTTTACCTACTTAATCTCTAATCCCGCTCCGCATGTAAATTCTTTTCTTGTGTGGACTCGAAGGAGAGAAAAATCCTACTTTGAGGCAGGACTTCAAATCAGCCCGTGTGCTTGCTTGTGCCACATATTCACATGAGACAGGCTTTCACGAGAATGCGAGGTGCTTACGGTTTAGATACCGTCTTGAACGCTGCCGGGTGTCGTCATCTGCTCTCACATCTGAAAATTCCCATTGGTCCATTGGACACTTCAGCCCTGAATTATTAATGGCTCCCTCCCACCACAACGGCGGAGTGCTGATCAGAGCTGCTAATCTAACGCGTGCTTCTTGAAATAACATGTGACAGCCAACAAGAGCGAGATGTCACATTAACTTGGCACTAACACTGTTGGTGTGAGGCTTCATCAGGTTCAGCTCAGTCTCAGCAGTGTCAAGTCTCGGAGGAAATGTAAGCATTTAATGAGAAAATGCAGCCCCCCCCCCCCCCCCCCGCCACCACTCCACCTCCAAAACAGAGCATTGGTTTCATCGCATTCATTTTTTACTTATGTACGTATTGTAATACATTTCTTGTGACTGACTTGATGCCTCATTTCATTTCCTTTTCTTATTGTTGAAAATCGTATTTCTATCATTTGTTTCAGACGTAAATGGTGTGCAAATAAAGTCATTTGCATGTTAGTCAGCATCCTGAAAACGTAGGAGTACCTTTTAAATGCACGGTTTGACAAAGCCTTCATGAATTCATCGATTGTTGTCTCGTCCCTGTAAATCGTTCAAAGGCATTTAATGTTCCAATCTTCTGAGGATGTTGTGGGCCTTTGGCTGTCTTTATTGGTCACATCAATGTCACCATATTTGTCCCTTGAGTGTCCTCCCTCAAAACCAGGTAGTTTTTGATAGCCGTAATAGCATACTGAGTCACCTTGGGGAAAACATAATAATTTTTGTTTTTTGCATGCTGCTTGTTCTTTTTTTTTTTTTTGTCAATGCAATATGTGTTGAGGACATTATTAGTTATTGTGTGAACCATATACTGTATTTTCTACCGCAAAATAAAGGTGAATTGTAGTTTGACTACATAAAAGATTACAACCCCCCCACTAAACTCAACAGCCATAATTATCGATTTTAATTGTTTGTAATTATTAGGGGTATAACGATACATCGATTTGATCAATGTATCGAAGTGTCTGCCTTGCGCTCTAGCGACATTGATTGCATTGAACTAGTTTACATCGATGCTTACCACACATTGGCGCAATATCATTTTTATAATTAATGAAAGATAATTAACAACGTTATTTTATACTCAAAATATTCCCAATAGGGCGGCCCGGTGATCAACTGGTTAGCGTGTCGGCCTCACAGTGCAGAGGTGCAGGGTTCGATTCCGGCTCCGGCCTTCCTGTCTGGAGTTTGAATGTTCTCCCTGTGCCTGCGTGGGTTTTCTCCGGGTACTCCCATTTTCCTCCCACATTCCAACAACATGCGTGGCAGGTTAACAGAACACTCTAAATTGTACCTAGGTCTGAGTGTGAGCGCGGATGGTTGGTATTCTATGTGTGCCCTGCGATTTGGCTGGCAAGCAGTTCTTGTGCCCGGAGATAACTGGGATAGGCTCCGGCAGGCCCCATGACCCTTGTGAAGATCAGAAAATGGAAAATATGTATGTATATGAATGTATAGTCCCAATACCCTTTTATTTTTCATTCAAGTTTGAATGTTACTTTTAATCAAGATTTATTTGGTTTTTTTTCGCTTGTGAAATTGATTTCCAGTGGGCACTGGGGATTGATGTCAAGGACGCAACATAGATAATGGCAGTGAAGAAGCTTATAGCTATTTTTTCTTTTGACTAATGGTGCATCAAGGCCCTGTCATTTTATCTTGTAAAAAAAGTAAAAGACTAACTACTATTTCCGCTTTGCAGTTGATAATTTGGTATTTACTATTTTATTAGTAAGTCTGAGTGCCCTCTTCAAACGACACCGAACACTGCTTAAACTGAGAACTGGCCCCCCAGCCCTACCCCTTAAAAAAAAGAAGTAAATAATTAAACGATTAGATTCAGGGAGGGACTTGTTAAGAGTGTCGGCACACATAGCTGCAGCAGAGCTTTTCCCCTTGACAGCTTTATCAATATTCTCTCTCATCAAAACGCTCGGTCAGAGAACATCGCTGAAAGGTTACAGCTTCTCGGCTAACTGCCTCATTAAAAAGTTTGGAAGGGTATGGGGGCACCCAATGGAGCCCAGAAGGGGTCAGTTGTTGACAGAGTAGGGAGTCCCCATGGTAGGCGCCTCAGGAGAACAACTCTCATTGGAAACGCTGAACCCAGTCACTGGCCCTGCATATTTACACCTCAACAAGACAGGGACGTGAGGGAGTACGGTTCTATCTCTCTGTCACCTTTGCCTCTCTCCATTGCTGTCTTTTTCTCTATCATCTCTCTTGTGATGTGTGACACTGGCTGAAGCTGAAAAGTGATGTGCAGTAAATTTTGTGAATGAATTACTCTGTGACTTTTGAGCTCCATGAGGCGATAAGAAAAAAATAATCAGAGAATGTTCAGTGAACCACACACACACACACAGCTATATATACATATATATATATACTGTATATATATATATATATATATATATATATATACACACAGACAGATAGAAGTGTGGTGATTTTTTTAAAATAGAGGCTTTGTAATTGATTAATCTTGATCAATCAGACTTTAATTACATTGCATTATTTGTGCTAAAACACCATTTGTTGTTGTTGTTGTTGTCGTTTTTATTTAATTGTACTTTAGTGGTCAAATGAAAGAAATGCATAGATGTGACTATTTCCAACTCTGAAAAATATAATACAATACGCTACGAAACAGAACAAAAATATCTCTGGCCAGAACTGAACAGACCACAGTATAACTCGCAATGCCTTCCAGTCCTTGTAAAGCTGTGTTCGCCATCGCTCCCACGCCGCTCGCTCGCAACTTCACATGGGCTGTTTCTACGAATATGGAAACCAAGCACAACAGGAAAAGCTGACCTCACACGCCCCTTTGTGCATATTGCGATCGTGCTGGTCCCCTTCTTCTCTACAGTGACCGGAATGTCGAAAGTGAGCGGCATCTCATCCATGTTGGTGAATTGGTTGGGCTGGATGTGTTTGTCTTTTTGTTGTATTTCAAAATGCAAAGTTTGCTTGTTCCTCATCACTTGCCGTAGCCCAAGCGGGTATGTAGGAATGTGGGGATTGGTTGAGACAACAGTCGGTCATGGAAGCCAAGCGAGGCCGGCAGAGTGACAGAATAAAGGATTAAAAAATGCATCTTTATTTAATATAACGCAGAACATTCCACTTTTTAGTTCAGTAGAAGTAGAAGTTGGCCAGCTTTTCCTTGTAATCCGCCGGATGTTGCTGCACCACGTTCGTCCTTGCCCGGATGGATAGATGGTGGCTGTATCTACCCCGGTCAAGGATGACGCCTCGTACTGATGTCCAAAAACGTTTAATCGTGGAACACCGTGAAAACTAAAACACATTTCAAACAACAATCAAAATTAAAGATCTTGAACAGGACATTAAATAAATAAACACAAAATGACATACCGTGTGCACCTTGGTAAACCGAAAGTAGATCAAATTAAATCACGTAGACCACACGGTATCGTAGCTCTGTCTCTGTCTCTTTCTCTCCAGTTGTCTTCTCGAACTTTCTCTCTAATTCCTCGCTATCCACGGCACATGACCCGGAAGTGATTCTTAACAAATATTCCAAATAACATATTCAGAGGATTTAAAGAAAAACAAATATGAAAGTTCACATAGAAATATAAAATACTTTTGCAAAACAACAAGCCTAAAATAAATTGTATTTTCGTTGTCATGGCAACCAACAACTCAGTCTTGGCGCCAGTTACAGTGGCATTTCATAAAAGAAAAGCACCAAGCACTGTGGATCAGTTGATCTTGAATTCTCCTGCATCTGCTCAATTCCCATTGTCCTTCACCTTACTCAGGGGTGGCCAATCCGCGGCTCGCGATCCGGATGCGGCTCTTTGGCTAGTTCAATGCAGCTCCCGGGCTTTCACATGACAAGAGTCAAAAATGCCTTCGCGGTGGCGCTGCCATTCAAACAGCGCCAAGTGCAGCAGAATTTACGATGTCAGCCTATCATCATTCCCGTTACTTGATTGACATATAGGGCAGCCAGTCAGATGACAACTAAATGTTCACCTTTACGTCACCACTCATGCACGAACAACGGCGCTAAGTGCTAACCTAGTCAGTGAATTACTTCTGATTTGAAGGCAGGGGTGCCCAATACGTCGTTCGCGAACGGCCGGGTGCCAGCGGACTGGTCCCAAGTCGAGCGCGAGGGTTGGTAGGAGGATATGGGGTGGGGTTTGGGGGGGGGGGGGACTTCGTATATCTGTGTTTCGATTTCGTTCATGTTCGGTGACGTTCCGGCTGTTGCTCATCTTGGCGTGCATGTTTGCATGTACAGGTATATGCGCATGTGTGCATGGTTGGGCGCCCACGTGCGTGCATGTATGCCTGCACATGCGCGATCGGGTTGATCGCGGGAGGTTGGTCACTTCAAAAGGCGATCTTCGGTCAAAAAAGTCTGCCCAGTGTGGCATGCTGACCCAAGTAGTAAGAAAACGCTGCAGCTCGTGTGCAGACAGTGCCTGCTTTGAGTGGCAACAAGGGAATACAAGCCAGATTTGACGAGGACTGTTCAAGAGAGGGAATACCAGAAGTCCCTGCACTCAGGTGCTAAGCAGCATGCATAGTAAGAGAAAAACGTTATATTTTTGTTTGTGGACTTGGTTGAACTGAGAGTTTGTGTGTGTGAGACAGTGCATTATCCACAGAGACAGTGCAATATCCATTGTTGAATATGACTGGCCTGTGGTCTTAGTACTATTGGAGTCAATTTCGGTCATTATCATGTTGGTGTGTGACATTTACAATAAATGCGGCTGAGCAGAGGTCTGTGTGTGTGCGTGTGTGTATGTGTGAAAGTGATGTGGTGATGTTTATGTGTGCCCATGTGTAGGATGTGGCTCTTTGCAGTGACACAGTAAAAAAAAACAAAAAATTGGCTCTTGCTCTCTGACTGATTGGCGACCCCTGACCTAACTGATACCTTTCAGTTTAAAGTCTCTTCGTAGATGTCATTTTCGGGATGTTGTTTTGCATTTTGCATAGACCGCTACCAACTGGGGGTGTGCCTTTAGAGTCCCACCCTTCCTACTTTAACGTCCGCTTGCTTTCCTCTGTTACGTTCGCCTTTCCTCTATATAAGCGACAGCTCGGACAACATCAGTGTGTCAAGCAGGCCTGTCACCAAAGTCCCACAACTGCATTCACAGTTTCTGGAATACACACAAGGGGACCCACATTGAATCATGAGGCACCCGGTCTATTTTGTAGATAATTTAAGACTTTAATGTGCATCTTATGGTCGTGAAAATTTCACTCTAGCACTCAAGAAAGAGCTGTCCTAGCTCTTCTATGTGCATGAACTGATAACATGTGCTCAGACGAGAGGGAAATCATCGAAGAGGAACCAAACAGTCCCATTGTGATCAATTCAATGCCGTGAGAAAAAAATGACTTGGAAGAATGAGAAGATTAACAGGCATGCATTTGGACAGTTATGTTAAATGTATAATGTTTCAAAACTCCCACTTATCATGGCAATAAAAAAGCCTTGTGGATTGTGGAATAACAGTAAATAACGGAAGCAGAACAAATTAAAGTTAACTACGAGATTGAATGAAAAATAAAGAGTGAAGGATGGGAAGTTAACGGACAGCTTGCCTCCCTTCTCTCCTCGCCTTTACTGGCTGAGTGTCGAACAGATGGAGGATGACAGTGGATGCTTAATGAGGTTTCAGGCACACAGGCGCACAGACCTGCGTCGCCAGAAAAAGATTCACATGGGTAACTATTCCTCAACGTTTGGAGAGTCTGTCCTACTGAGATAGACACATTTGTCAGTAAGCTTCTTCTAGCTATACTGGGCCACTATTTTCATTTTTTTGTTTTGTTTTTTTTAAATGAGAGAATCATGAATTGAAAACTAACATTAGCCATGGCGCAGCATATTGTGTCGCCTGGACAATTACTTTTGACATATCCTAATTTTTATACTGCTTGTGTATAATTTTACATTAAATGTATGAGCAATGTTTTTGAAAGTTTGTCTTGAAGTAATTAATAACGTGCACAGACAGGCAACACGAGATTGTATTATATGTCAATCGTCAGTATTTTTAGTTCAACCAAAATCATTACCGGTGACATTTGAACATTCAGTTTTAGTTATCTCGCTCTCTGAACAAAACATTATGCACATATGATGAGACACACAAAAAAAGGGCACATTTTGTACTACATGTCATTTGTAGGTTAAAAAAATAACTGTTATGTTAATTCTATATGCAATAACATTTCTAGAGGGAACATGTTCATCTTCCAAAACAATTTCAAAAGCAATTCATGACCTCCTCCTCGGTCAGCTCATTTTGGTGACAAGCTTGACAATGCAGCTTGCTCACAATTGCTGGAATCCGTTGAATGAACTGGACACTGACACCCTGGAGTCTTGCAGATGTGTGTTGGGATGACTCGCATTGTTCTGACTAATTTTCATTGTGCAAGGTGATGGTTAACTGTCAAGGGGATGGATCATATTCATTAGTCGGAGGAAAGCATTATACCTGTTTGTTTTTTTTCCCCCCACTGATATCAGTAACTTCCTGCTTTTCCAAACTGATATAAATAACCAATAACGTTTTCCTTTGCATACTACAAATCTGATGTTGCCCCTTAAAAGCATAAACCATTTCAATCCTACTTCCCATTGATGTTCTACAGTCACCTGAAGACGTTTTCATGGACCAAAATAGAAACAAATGATTAAAAATATCACTCATCATAGCTGTACTTCAAGAAGCCGTGGACGTTTGTATTCCAAGTACAGTAGGACACAGTGCAGTGTGTAGCGTTTGTTATCCATCCATCCATTTAATGAACCACTTATTCTCACTTGGGTCGCAAACGTGCAATAAAGTTATCATTAGATGTTGTCTGCGCATATTGGACATTGTAACCTGGCGATGAAGCTTCACTTTGTGCCGCTGCGTTTATTTCTCGTTGCACTCATGCGTCAGGATTTGAGCATGTTACCATGTTTCCATGATAAATCGAATGCAATAGTCCCAAACAGAGTGACTTCCTACCAGTTGTCGTCCCAGATCATCCATTTTGTATGGTATGGAAGTTGGAACTGGTGTCAGAGGAAGCGAGGCTCATCAGCGGCGGTTTGAGGGGTTAGCCGTTATCTTAGTTTAGCTATAACTCGGCTTGGCTACCCCGCTTTTGTTTACATTCCATATGGTGCCTGCCAGAGCCAACAAGAATCCACGGAAATCCCATTATCTGGTCCGGAATGTTGAAAGTGCGGTGAAAGGTTGATAGAACTCATAAATGTGTACAGTGATCCCTCGCTATAATGCGGTTCACCTTCTGCGGCTTCGCTGTTTCACGGATTTCTTTAGTGCAGTTTTTTTTAATGCCTTTGAAGTTATCATCATCTGTCAAAACAAATCGCTGATGCACGTCGTCAGCTGAGTACATGTGTGAACATGTTATACATCTTTTAAAAGCTGAGTTTCTGGAGATTTGAATGGTGCATAACATTTTACAATTGTCAAATTTGAACTGGTACTTGGGGAGACCTCAAGTTTGATCCTGTAGTGTTTTCAAGTCCTAATCAACATAACAGCAGTTTTTTAATGCTTTTTTTTAAACAGTGAATTGTGTTCTGCATCCTGATTGGCTAAGGGACTGACCAACGTGAACAGTCTCCGCACTTCGTCTCTGTACAGCTTGCCAAATTTACCATTGGAAATTTTAGGTCTTTGGTTTCATTGTATCAGTGGCGGATGCTGATCTGTCAAGGAGAGGAAGCTCAATTTCGGCCTACATCATAAAGTGTGTCTGTTTATTTATACGTGAATTCTACTCTCCGTTTCTTTTCAAAAAATGAAAAGGATGCCTTCACCATAAGATCGGTGATTGGCTCATTTCGCTGTTAATCAAAAAGAGATTCAGCCTCAGACAGATCATCTAATCATCATGCAGAAAAGCTGAGTGTCCGTGCCAGCCTATAAACGCCCACTGTCCATAGACTCCCCGAGACGCTGAGCGTCCGGTGGGCGGGACAAAACCAGCATTTATCCAATGACTCGTCTCGTTTCAATGCATTGGGACAACGGGCTCTGAACTCTCGAGACGCCCAGCGTCTGCGCGGTCAACGCTGAGCGTCCACACAGTTTAAAGCACAGTGAAGCTGTGGGAATGAATGAGAAGAGAGTCGCGCCGTAACCAGTAATAAGAAGCTGATTCGGAATAAAAGTTGAGCGTGTTGTAGCGCATATTTAGTCAATGATGTCCACACAATTGTACGTACACGCATATATTTGATCACTTACTTTTTGGAATTTTAGAGGAAGCTGAGCTTCCCTTGCAGTCTTAGAGCAATCGATTCTGCATTGTTTACATAGTTCAGTATTGTATAATAACTGTATAAAATAAAGCTGACTATCAAGTATCAAGTACAACTTTATTGTCAAATTAATAAAGTTGAAATTTCTTCCCTCTCACATTTTTTTGCTTTTTGTTATAAATCCTACTTCACGGATTTCACTTATCATGGGTTCTTTTTGGAACGTAACCCCCGCGATAAACGAGGGATTACTGTACTGTAATCCGATGTCGATTAAAAGGCACGTCTTGATTGTCATCACTTTCTGGCGTTTGAGTCCCCCGGCACCCCCTCCATGTATCCCCCCCACCCCCTCCCACTGAAGTAGGCCACCCCGAGGCGTTCCCATGGCCATCAGGCTTAGGGAACATTGTCTGCTGTAGTCGTTCAAGTAAATGGGACACTCTCCTGCAGTGAGTGAATGGGGTCCAAAGATTCTCGAACCAAATAAGAAACCAGTATTGAAAATGGATGGATTTTACAATAAGTAAATTGATTCTGCTCGATGCGCGCATGTATAAATCAATACCGGTAGTAAATTAGCCACCCCTGAAAAAGACTTAATATGAAAAGCACATATATCTTGCCCTGTCTCAAGAACTCTTTTTTACTTTTCAGTTCACAAAAACAAGGAAGACAAAAATTATTTAAAATCAAGAATTTTTTTTGTGTCATATCAAAAAAAGAAATGCATATCTATTGGATATGTATAATCTATTTACAACAATTTTGCCTTTCTAAAGGAAATTTAATAAAGTTGGAATTTGTTTCTCATTAACAAACAAAATTTGTTTCCCTCAAGCTTGCCTGGCCTTGAAGCCGGAGGGTGTTCTGCTGCTGCTACTTTTTCTTCTACGCCGCTTGTAGCAGCAGTGGTCAAAAGGCTTACAGACGTCCGTGCGAAGTATATCATAGAGAATCTTTTTCCGTTCCGTAATGTGATTTATTTTCTCAATGATATCAACTGGAACAAGTATGTCAAGTCCTAACCAATTTCTCGTTACAAATAAGGTAAAAGAAGCCACATGAAATTTTTCACAAAATTATCTTGCAAACTATGAATGAAATAGGTATGAAATGTCCTTCCATACCTATTTGTCATGTCCTTGTTTATGATGATACTAATGCAGCGTGTTATACCGGAGACAAATTCCTTGTGTGTTCTACATACTTGGCCAATAAAGATGATTCTGATTCTGATTATTTGGCAAAGTTCAAAACGGACCTTACTGGACACCTCTACAAGGACGGCACTTTAAAATGGGGAAGTGTTTGATTTTGTTCAATTAGAAGGCAAAAAAAACCCAAAACAAAAACAGAAATTTCCATTATAAAATTGTTACTCATTCTCGCTAAATCCTGCTGAGTAGAGATAGAAACACTGCCTCTTTGCAGACGAAAGAGGGCTGGCCTTTCCAATATCTGAGACGTGTGTGTGTGTGTGTGTGTGTGTGTGCGTGCGTGCGTGCGAGTGTTTGCATGCGTGCGTGCGTGCGTGTGTGTGAGTGTGAATATCTTGAAATGTTGTGACGTTTGTGTCAGAAATACATGTGTGTGCACGCCATGAAACATTTAGGCTGACATCAAAAGGGTACAAGATTAGCCTCACTTTGCGAGGGTACTCAGGAAAAAAAAAACATCCATCAGAAGGTGCTAGTAACCTTCTTCCACTCGACCATCATGAGCATTATGGCATATTGCATCACAGTATCATCCACTGCATGCAAACTGGAAGAAGCTCCGGAGAGTGGTCAATACAGTGTAGATGATCATCGGCTGCCCCCTTCACCCCTGAAAGATATCTACATGTCCCATTGACTCAAAACCGATGAGGCACTCACAGTAGACAACACTACATCTTTGACCTGTTGCCCTCTGGCAAGCACTACCGGTCCTCCAGGACTAGAATGAACAGACCGAGAGACAGCCTCTCCAACAAGTCATCACTGCACTGAAATCTCAGAATCACCGACACTCATTGTATATTGCTGCTCTTTGAAACGTTCAAATATTCCTGCTTTTCCACTTGCTTCAGCACTGGTAACATGTGCATTACTGCGACTTGCGCAACTAATTTGGGATGATTTACTTGGTTGATTCAACATCCCTGACTTCATTGCTAGTGCACATACCCGTATAACATACATATAAAATAAAACATTTGCACTGCGTAATTTAGAACGTAATTTAGAATTTATTTTCAACATTGAACAGCCCTATCTTGACGCTACTGCACCAAATTCATGTGTGCTTAACCCTATTGCAATGTACACTTTAGTATTGTTAAGTGAAGATTTGATATTATTTCATTTAATTTGCAATTCTATTTTTCATCCTGGAAACACAAACCCTAATTTTATTGTATTTGCCCACACAATGAATTCTATTCTGTCATCTGTAAAAAATGATTGGTCGAAAGTGCATCCTCAGTTGCGATATCACTTGACTGTGGAGTCTTTTGTACAGAACCTTGTTCAGAACAAATGTTCAAATGCTTAACGCTGCCAATGCTTGCTTGTTTTTGCGGCATCGGCAGCTTTTTTTTCCCCCCAACATAATGACTGTCCCAGCATGAAAACCTCCTCTCTGTGTGACATCCATAATTAGTTGGAGTGTGACTGCTGTGTGCGCAGGGAAAATGAGGCATCACCTCTGGGTTAAACATTGTTCACCTTTTGCAAGCATGTCACTGGGTCACCGGGAAAGGTGGCTGACTTTGTACTACACCCTTCTCCCTTTTGACATGACCTCTTTGACGTGATCATAAGTCATGCAAAACAGCTGAGCCTGTTGCTTGTGGGAATATATTGAGGATTTGTAACACGTGAGGTAGGATGGGCAATGCGCCAAACAGGCCATGTTTGCACTCGTTCCCATTTCACCACTGACAGAAGATGCATAATGCACAAAGTCACCACAGTTCTATTAAAGGTTCTTCAAAAATTAACTTAAAAGCAAATTAACTTAAAAAAGTCAAATATTTCAATATGATGAACACACACACACACACAAAATATATTACTTTTGTGATTTGAGATATGAGTGACTCAACTTTGGAGATTTTCAAGATACAATTCGTCGTTGTGACATTTTTTAAAAGAATTTGATTCATGAGCACAGACTTGAGATACGAGTGCTAAATGTTGGCAGTAAACTCAATTTATGTAGTGAAAACAGCCGCATAGTTTTTTAACCTTTCAGTCCGCTAGCTTAATGGTAACACTAAATAGTATTTTGGTTCCTGTGCTGTAACCCTTAAAAAAAAAAAAAAAACGGAATACAACCCGTGCAGTAACACATGAAGACTGAAAATAGAAACAGCATTCATGGTGATATATTTTTTATCATCTTGGTAAAACAAGAAACGTTAATGCCATACTGATGAGCTGTGCCGAATTGAGACATCGCAATGAACATGTCTGTCGAATGCCGAGATCAGACGACACAAACGTAGCCTGATTTGGACCAAACAGACACGCCATAGACAAGCTTTTTTGTGAAGCAAGTGGTATTACCTCATCATCAAAGAAGGCCAATTTGCCGTCAAGGACGCTTCACAAGCACAAGACAGAAAGTCTGTTGCGTCAGAATATTTTTGTTTTTCCGCATTGGGTGATATGTCCTGTGTGTCCTCACAATTTGGCCCGAGGCATTGGCCAATAGTATGAATACTTGTGTCCCACAGTCCTGCATGTCTGCTGTTTTCCTGTTGCCTGGATGCTTTTGTTTGTTTCCCACCTCCCCAAAAACCTGTGCCGTCAAACTGAGCCCTTGGCGGCAGTGCAAATGATTGGGCAGGGTCTGGTTGGCATGAGAGTTGTCGTGTGGCCACTCACTTGGTCCGAGACACAGAATGAATTTATTACACCATGTCTGGTAATGTGACAAAGCCTGCAGATCATTCAAATAAATGCAGTTTGGAGGTTGCAGGGGGGGGGGGGGGTATATTTAATTCTGCATAATGATGTCATCATTGTATTATGAACAATGATTTTGTTCATAAGTGTTTTTTCTCAAGATGTGCTTCAATGGGGGGAAAAAAACATTTCAGACAAGTTTACAAGCATGATCATACAACGAATTCAATTGATATCTCAAGGCACCACTGTAATGCTAAATTACTGAATGATCAAGAAAACTTGTGACAATCATTTCTGGGTCACATCGAAGGTGCAGCCTACCCCAGATGACTGAGGGCGGGTCAAGTGTGACAAAATCAGTGAATATTTCTTGCTTGGCTCTCGACAAAGGCGGACGCTTTTGCTTTCTGGACTGTCTCCACGAGAAGACCTTGACGTACCAGCTGTGGCCTGACACGCACACACAACCAGACAATCACTCGCGCATACACTCCCTTGTATCACCACCTTCATTGTTTATGTCTTGTGACCTGTTGTAACTGTTATATGCTTGTGCAGGAGTTTTTTGCCTAACTCAAATTATCCTCAAAATGAGGATAGTTCGAGCGTGTTTTTTTTTCTCCCCCTCTCTCTCCCTTGTGGTTTCTTTCTGACTTCCGGGTTGAGTGAACGCTCGCGCGTTTGGCTGCCGCTGCTCAACCCGTATTGTATTGTTTTTTGTTTTTTTGTTGTTGTAAAGTGTCCTTGAGTGTCTTGAAAGGCGCTTATAAATAAAATGTATTATTATTATTATTATTATTAAATACCCACATTAGAGAATTATCCACAGTTGCAAAAATAGTTGTTCAGATTTGACATGACAAGAGCACCTACAAAAATCAAGTCACCTCATCATTAACCTGAACAAATTATGATGATAACAAGCGAACATTTTACACAAGATAATAAGGCTCTTTTTGACTCTCCATCTCTATTGCGAGGAGATTGCCACGGTTGTTCGATGGATAGGTCCGCATTTATGTCACTTACTTTCCCTTCTGGGACGTGAGAGGGAAGTGTACGTGTCTTCTTAAAGCTTAAATTAAAACAACAGCGGGCTAGACTGTCAGGGATGTCAGTGACTTCTGAAAGTTCTTCAAAGCCCAAGGAGGGCATTGCAGCTCCCCCTTTGATCAGTAATTGCTGGAAACTTTCCCACAATTAATTGATTACTCTTGAGAGAACGGGACTTTCTTACCTCACTTTGTTTTTTTCTTGAACTCAGCTTTTCCCAAGATGATAATGAAGCACTAACTTTATAATAGAACTCCCAACCATCTTTTCCCTTCGGAGTTAAGCTTCACTTGTAACTTTGTTGGAATGTCATGGTCCAGATGGAGTTGCACGCTGGTGGTTGTTACTGTTGGGACACGAAAGCCGACGGCTGCTCTTTCCCGTGGGAGCTGCATGCAATCTGTTGGAATGCCTCATTTTTCCCTTTGAGCCCTGAGGCCCTTCTTGTTAAAATAGGTCCGCTGAGAACTGTCATCCACTTGGCAGGTGGAGAAGACAGCAGATGATCTAAGTGGAGCTTGGAGCGGCAAGAAGGCTTCATTTGTGAACTTGCCATGTTGCTAAAGCTTGTATGGATGAACTTTGCCATGTTATTAGAGCAGTTTTGTGGCACCTTAAATCCCTTCTTTCGAAGAATGGACGGTGATATATACCGTGGCAATTTTCTGCCTTTCATATTTGCCGGAATGTATGGATTTCACCATGGGAATGTTATTTAGCCCTCTATATATTAGTGAAGGTTGCTTCCGGGGCTTTGAATCAGCAAATATACGGTTTGTAGATGGACAAATGACAACGTTTCTTTCGTGATTAAAAGCAATATAAGGATTGCATACAGAATTCTGCCCTTTCAAATATGATGGTTCCAGAATGACACTGTCAACGAAGTATGCCTTGATGTTCATAACGGTTCATATTTATGTCTGTTATTCACCTCGTTTAGCTTTACTAGTGGCTCCCTGGAGCTTTATAAAAAATGTTTGAAAATGGAAGATTTTGATAGTAGGCTAATATAGCTCAAATAGATATAGATACATGTTGCAGCTCCGAAAAAGGAGAGCTGTAGTGTTGTTGTTTTTTTAAAACGTACACTTTATTTATGCTTTTAGCAGTCTCGACAAACACAGACACGTCAACGTCCGACTCCGTGCCTTCTCTCTTCTCCTTCGACTCGAGAGGTGTTCAAAGACAGCCTCAGAAAAACGGAAATTAATGATCACTTCACCGACACTAGGAAAATCGAAAATAATGCACCAAAACAAAAAAATCAAGCGATGAAATCACAAAATAAATTCTATGGGGGCATTTGTGAACACACAACAAAGGAATGAATAACAAACAATTCTGGGACAGCATGTGTTTCCTTCATTGTAAGCTTTATAGAAGGCTTTTATTTCTTTGCGGCTCCAGACATATTTTTTTTTTGTATTTTTTTGTCCTATATGGCTCTTTCAACATTTTGGGTTGCCGACCCCTGTCTTAGACCAACAATTGCCTTTCCCAAAAAAGAGTGTATGCATTTATTTATTTCATTGGGAGAGTGCACACTAGTGATGGGTCCAGCGACACCGATGCGTTGACGCATGCGCCGGGCTCACAGAGCAAACCACGTGTCGGTGCATGTGCTGCTTCATTACGTCACGTGATTGACACGTGAACTGCACCGGCGCAGTTTAGACTGCATCGGCTGCGTTGACACAGTCCAGGCTGCTAATTGACACATCGGCTGCGTTGACACAGTCCAGGCTGCTAATTGACACGTGAACTGCACCGGTGCAGTTTAGACTGCATCGGCTGCTTGGCACAGTCCAAGCTGCGCCACTTAGTCCAGGGGGCGTCGACTCAGTGCAGGGAGCGTTGACGCAGTAAAAGCCCGCACAGTGTATCCTAAGGAAGTGCGTCTGGCGACACGATGCCGATTGCCGAAACAAGCCAGACCCTTTCTGTTTGCTGAGAATTGTATTCTGATTTCTTCAATAAAGATTAAAAAAAAAAAAAAAACAAGCCAGACCTCACCCTCGCTCGAATAAAAATATATGTTTGGGCAATACGGAAAACACACTGATTATCAGAAAAAATGTGTCCGTCTGACTTCGAGCGTCATGTCGGCTGTCATATAATAGGCTATTATTATATGAGAAGTGCTTTATGGACGTTTGTACTGTACGTCATACTCCAGTTGATTGAGAGGTCCCGCCTATAAGGGGGAGTTCCAGAAAGTGACTGCGAGTGAGCACACCGCACGTTTGATGACTCTGCCACGTTGCTATTAAAAGTCACATAAAACGTAAACCTTGTCTGCTGACCATCATTACATCGGCTAGGCTAGTTTAGCTGTTGTCGTAGTTCAAAGCTTAATATGTGGCGTGGGTTGGGTCGGCGCCGCGAGTACGTGCTCGCGCTCACGCGCTCACAGCAGAGAGCAGCAGACTATCGACTGCTGAGACGCGCTTCACTCGAGTGACGTTGCTACAGTACGTGCATATTATGGAGCAGCTTCCGGACAAATACAAATTGTCAGCCGTGTAGAGCCATTTTGATCTCCTTTTGGAGAATAAGGTATTTATTAAAATCTTCTTGTCTCTCCAAGTGCCTCTCGGATTTTTGACATGTCTTATTCCATTGTGTGCGTGTGTTCTCCACAACAAGGGAAATAGCATGCATTAAACGCAACAGACTGAAATTTAAAACACTGGAGCATCTTATTTTTCTAAATCTAAATTTGTGAAGACAAAGCCCACAAAAGGGCGCCGACAGGTATGGCAGCCTCGGTCACACGCTCCCTAGTATTATCCCTGTTTTTGTCATTTTCGTTAGTTTTTGGCGACCCTGAGCGGCTTACTTACACGAGGGAAAAGTTGCTGCGCATTGGGGAGTCTACGCTCGGTCTTTTTTCACCAGCACGCGAAAACCCACAAGGTTTTTCGGAGCTAATCGCAAGCGGAGCGGCTGCGCTGTACGGAGCATGGAAACGCCGCCGGAGGAGGGGGAAGAGAGCCGGCGTGCTCGTCAAGCTCCGGCAGCGCGGATTTCGAACCCCGCTCCCATCGATCCATCTTGCTAATCTACGATCTCTGCCAAACAAGATGGATGAACTTCTTCTCCTCACAAAGACCAACAAAACCTTTGCACGTTCTGCTGCGCTCTGCTTCACTGAAACCTGGCTCAGTGACCGCCACCCGGATTCCGCGCTACATCTACCCGGCTTCCGCCTTCTCCGAGCCGACCGCGACACGGAGCTATCAGGGAAATCGAAAGGTGGCGGGATTTGCTTCTATATCAACGAAGAATGGTGCACTGATGTCACGAAGCTGGACGCACACTGCAGCCCGGACCTGGAGTCGCTGTCTTTAAACTGCAAGCCATTCTACTCGCCACGTGAGTTCACCTCCTTTTTACTAATCGGTGTTTACATTGCGCCACAAGCTAACGCTAACACGGCGATACAAACGCTAGCCGAACAAGTAAACAAACTCGAACTAAAATACCCAGAGTCACCCCTGATAATTTTGGGCGATTTTAATAGAGCACATCTTAACCGTGAACTTCCCAGATATAAGCAGCACATCGACTGTTTCACCAGAGAAGGCAACATTCTACACTGCTATACAACAATCAAAAATTCATACCGATCGGTCGCCCGTGCAGCATTGGGTCTTTCTGACCACAATTTAATCCACTTAATACCTACATACAGACAGAAACTCAAATGTGCTAAACCGGTTGTTAAGACTGTGAAAAAATGGACAGATGAAGCAAAGCTAGCTCTACAAGAATGCTTAGACTGCACTGATTGGGGCGTCTTTGAAACTTCAACGGGCACACTGGATGAATACACAGACACTGTAACATCATACATCAGTTTCTGTGAGGACATGTGTGTACCAACGAAGTCCTTCCGCTCCTTCAACAATAACGAGCCATGGTTTACTCCCAAACTCAGGCAACTCAGGAAAGAGAAAGAGGCCGCATTTAGAAGTGGAGATCGGGCACTGTACAAACACGCCCGAAACCAATTGACAAAGGAAATTAACATCGCTAAGAGAAGCTATGCAGAGAGGCTGAAAAACCAGTTCTCTGCTAACGACTCTGCATCTGTATGGAATGGCCTGAAAGCAATCACTAACTATAGAATGCCATCCCCCCAAACAGTGAACAATAAGGGTCTTGCTAATGAACTAAACATGTTTTTCTGCCGATTTGAAAAGGACACCCCCATTTCCCACACACACCCACCTCTACCAGAAACTACTCTATCTACCCCTCCACCCTCTTTTTCTCCTCTACAGATCCACGAACAGGACGTGAGACGGCTCTTCAAGCAGCAGAAGATCAAGAAAGCTGCGGGGCCCGACAAAGTGTCCCCCTCCTGCCTGAAAGTCTGCGCTGACCAGCTGGCTCCGGTCTTCACACAAATCTTCAACAGATCTCTGGAGCTGTGTGAGGTCCCATCCTGCTTCAAACAGTCTACCATCATCCCAGTTCCCAAGAAATCGGCAACATCGGAACTGAACGACTATAGGCCTGTCGCCCTGACGTCTGTGGTCATGAAGTCCTTTGAACGCCTTGTGCTGAACCACCTAAAGAACGTCACCGGACCCCTGCTGGACCCTCTCCAGTTTGCCTACCGGGCAAACAGGTCTGTGGAAGACGCAGTCAACATAGGTCTGCACTACATCCTCGAGCACCTCGACAGCACAGGGACCTATGCAAGGATTCTGTTTGTGGATTTCAGCTCTGCGTTCAACACCATCATCCCGGAACTGCTCACCCCAAAACTTCTCCACCTCGGTGTGTCCCCTACGATCTGCCAGTGGATCCTCAGCTTCCTGACGGGACGGACACAACAGGTGAGACTGGGAGCAACAACATCATCAATATGCACCACCAGCACTGGAGCCCCACAGGGATGTGTCCTCTCTCCACTGCTCTTCTCTCTCTACACAAACGATTGCACCTCAACAGATCCAGCTGTCAAACTCATAAAGTTCGCAGACGACACCACGGTCATCGGTCTCATCAAAGACGGCGACGAGTCTGCGTACCGCCAACAAGTGGAGCAGCTGGAGCTCTGGTGCAGCCGACACAACCTCGGGCTGAACACACTCAAGACTGTAGAGATGATCGTGGACTTCAGGAAACATTCTTCTCCACAGTTGCCCATCACACTATCCAACTGCCCTGTGTCAACCGTCGAGACCTTCAAGTTCCTGGGAATCACAGTCTCCCAGGACATGAAGTGGGAAGTCAACACCATCTCCATCCTGAAAAGGGCCCGGCAGAGGATGTACTTCCTGAGGCTGCTGAGGAAGCATGGCCTGCCACAGGAGGTGCTACGACAGTTCTACACGGCAGTCATCGAATCAATCCTGTGTTCTTCCATCACGGTTTGGTTTGGGGCCGCCACAAAAAAGGACAAAATCCGACTTCAACGGACAGTTAGGACGGCGGAAAAAATCGTTGGCACCGCCCTACCCACTCTTGAGGACTTGCACACTGCAAGAATCAAGACAAGGGCACGGAAAATCCTCCTGGATCCCCCGCACCCTGCCCACCACCTTTTCCAGCTACTCCCCTCAGGCAGACGCTACAGATCCCTGCGCACCAAATCCAGTAGACACTTAAAAAGCTTCTTCCCTCTAGCCATTAACTCCTTAAACAGTCACTGACGTAGTCACTCTTCTTGTACTACAAATACTGCTACTGGTTACTCTAAAATGGTTCAATGATTTGTTGTTTACGATGATACTAATGCAGCGTGTTATACCGGAGACAAATTCCTTGTGTGTTCTACATACTTGGCCAATAAAGATGATTCTGATTCTGATTCTGAAGCATCCTCATTCACATGATTTTCACATTATTGAAACACATTGAATGATACAATATGAATGCATGGATGTGAATGATATTGTCAAGGGTCAATGTCGTCTTTATTGTTAAATATGCTTTATGTATGACATGCAGCATAGATGAAATTTCTTCCTCTCAATCCTCAGTGCATACATGCATGCAAACATGCTGTGCATTAAACACACACAGCTAAGAAAGGATAGCAGCTACACTGTATAAAAAAGGCATGTAATCTGAACAGTATAGACAATATAAACAATATAAACAGCATAAACAATGGCGCTTGTGGCTATTGTGGGTAGAGTGAGGTCGTGCATTGTATACACGTCATCATCAAATCAGTTTGTTCAGTCTGTCAAGTGGGTTGGCTGCAGGGATTTTGAAGGTCCAGCAGGTGGCAGTGGTCAGCGACACAGTATCAGTACAGTATCAACACAGTGTGTCATTGTGTCGACACGCCTCATGAGGCCTCATGGACCCATCACTAGTGCACACTAATCAACACAACAGTGTGAATGCGCCAGACTGAGCATAAATGCTAGTTTTTAGCTGTCGTCCCAAGGCAAGTTTCTTCGCGTAAACATAACATAAACAGTTAACATAAAATAACAACATAATATAACACAACACAAAACACAGACAGCAGCGATAATTTTACAGTTTACTGCCAGCGAGTCCCAGGGACTCGCTGATCAGAAAAGTATGAGTCCCATTATGCATTTAGAGAGTCCCAAATTTCGAATTCTGAAATGGTCTACTTATTCAATTGCATATGATAATAACACAAACAACAACATATTCATACAATTATTAACAAATGCTGCAAAAATGTAAATAATTCAGGAGCTGAGGATTTCGGAAATTCACGCTAATCGTTTTTTCGGTTCCGTCGGATTACCCAATGGGAAACCACGGTCACTAATTTTGGGTTCCGTAAACGTTCATCATGGGAACCCATTTTTCTATTTTGACTGATATTCATAATCAAGAATTCTGAAACTCAAAAGTATAATGTTTCAAGGGTAAATGTTTAAAAACTATGCATTAACAATGAACATTACATCAGCAGCTGTGTACTCCAAATGGATCAAAATATGTTCTACTCATATGGCATCATGAATACAGCATCCCACAAAATCAGAGTACTTTTTCCAATCTCACACTGCAAAGATTAATTTACTAGTAATCATTAATACAGGTAAGGATTGATGTGGCTTGACATCCTCTTCCCAAGACGATGCATGTGTAATCTACTATCAATTTGATGAATGAATCTACCACACGTCATCATTAGTTCGTCCAACAGTTAACATTAGCATGACTACACCTTATGATGAATGTTTTATTCATAAAGTTACCATACTATAACCAGCAAATAATAGAATAACCAATACTGTTGCGTAATATTTTTCATAGCGATTAGCCTATAGATCAAATGACCAACTTGCCTCCCGTCGATCTCGCTCTCGTGTTCTGTGCATACGTCACAGGTGAGTTGAGTGATACGCCCTTCGGACGATTCATACGAAAAATCTGACTGGCATTCCCATTTCTTAAATGTCGTAATTAGTCGACCTTTGTGAGTTTTTTTCGGCACCATCTCAAACTTTCATCCGTGCGATTCCTCAGTTTGAGGACTAAAATAGCAACTCGCATGCGCACATAACGTTGTGTGTTCCGTCCCCCCCAACACTGAAAACAAAACAAAAGTAAATTAGAAGAAACACACTCACACTCACACACCACACCACAAACACACATACAAGCACAGTTAAATCGCATTGATCACACGGGAGAGATTTGATCGTGTACAGTCAACTCGTGTGCAGTAACTTTTATGGTTAAACGACTTTTCGGTACCGTCAAAATGATGCTACGGAAACGACACGCTACCGGTAACGATCGTTACCGTGAAATCCTCAGGCCTGCCGCAGTTATTTTTCTTTTTCTTTTTCTTTTGACTGAGAAATTTCCTTTCATAAACGCACATTATTTGGAACTGTGCGTCCCGCGGGAAAATTGTGCGTCTAGGATGCGGGACGCAGAGGTAACGAGATGGCTGAGACAGTCAGTGAATGAAGTTCAAGGTTTGTTACGTGCTGAATATGGCTCTTGTCATTTTATAGTGACACTTATTAATTTTTTTAATTTCTGCTGTTTACAACAATTAATGGTCATGACTGTGACAGAAAAAAGGTGAAAAAGCATCTCGTATTTAGTGTTTTGTGGTCTTAGTAATCAATACACATGGCTTCGAACATTATTCATGCATATCTGATGTCTGATTTTCTTGCCTTAATTCTTAACATAATTGATTTTGATTTCATAATGATTTTTTTTTTTTTTTTACTAAGTAAGTAAGCTGGTATTTTACACACATTCAAAGGTAAAGAGGGGCAGCACAGTGGTTGACTAGTGAGCACATCTGCCCCACAGTGCAGTCAGTAAAGGTTTAATCCCAGGCTCTGGCCTTCCTGTCGGGAGTTTGCATATCCTCCCCATGTCTGTGTGGGTTTTCTCTGGGTACTGCAGTTTCCTCCCACGAGGTGTGGGCAAGGAGAGTGTTACCCCGCCTACCGCCAAATGACAGCTGGGATAGGTTCCGGCATGCCTGCGTCACTCGTGAAAATCAGCAGATCAGATAATTGATGGATGGATTGATGAAAGATATGGCAATGCAAGTAATACATTGCTTGTTCTTTTTACTTATTATTCTCACTGAATATGATATTATACTGTAGAGGTTTGGAGTTCTTGGGGTGATGTATTGGATGATAAATATACCTGGGGGTTTTTGTTTTTGTTTTTGTTTTTTTCCTGCTGGTAATATCCTCAAATACGTGAAATGCTAATGTAATGAGTCCACACATCAACCTCTTTCGTATCAATGCATGCGGCTGAGGATGCTTGGAAGGGAGATAATTCAGACTGTCTGTGAATCTGCAAAGGTCGCAATGTAGTGATAGGTATGCAGTATAGTGTTGTTGTTGTTGCATATTTTGACGTTATTATTAAGAATTGGAATAGATCATGAAATACTCACTGAAAGCCGAGGTCCCAAACTCACCCCGCCACTCTTGTTATTATTATTATTTACAATGTATTTTTTTAAACAAAAGTCCCTTGGAGCTACACAAAGACAAAATGTCAAGCAGGGCTGTAAACCAATGATTCTGGGTATCTGGCACATAGACCCTTCCCTTTGTTTCCACATCAGAAGGCATCACACTAAATAGACAGATGCTTTTCACTTGACATATCCATCAACTCTAACCAAATGTTGAAACCTTTTCTCTGTGTCTGGTTTGAGCCAAGGCCCATGATGAAAAAGAGCCTTCAGCATTGAAGTACAGTCTGTGAAATACAGCTTTCTCAATTCGTAAGTATATATCTTAATTCAGACTTGGTCAGAATATTAATTTCTCCACACCGCAATAAATGAATCAGCATTTTGTGTACCGAGTAACTATTCATGTGAGTCCACTCAAGTGTGTGAGTCATTCACTGTGAACTCTGTAGCTTCGGATGATGAGGCAATTAGCAATCTCAAAAGGTCTTCGAGGTATCAGTACGTACACAGAAATAAAGTTGGGCGTGCTCTGTTAAAAGAGTTTGGACACTGTTTTATTTATCTTGAAGCAGGTGTAGAACCCAGGTCAACCCCTATACTTCCCACTTGAAACCACATCACCTTAGTATGTGCTCCAAAAAAACAAAAACAAAGGAAAAGCTGGTACATATGAACAGCATCATTCAAGGCACATTCAGATTAAAACAGTCAATTGTTGAATAATTTATAATGTCTGTGCTGAAATCATGGCATTTTCAGTTTGACCAACAGTCCATTTGCACGTCACATAAAACATGATATCAAATTCAAGGCCTGGGGGCCAGATCTGGCCCACCACATTTTATGTGGCCCGCAAAAGCAAATCAATCATGTCAACTTCCATGATGCTTGGTAAAATCTGTACCAAAATTTCAAATTCTCATTTATAATGAACAAGCATTTCCTTGTTACAAAACCCCTTATTACAGTAACTTAAACAATAGTTGAACAAAGCATAATGGAAACTACAATGTGGCCTGCGAAAAAATGAGTTTGACACCCCTGACATAAAAACTGTACTTGTTGCCCGACTGATAATAAAGTGGTGTGTCCATTATACATATTAAATTCTACCTGATGTTCTTTTGACACTTCTCTCAAAATTCAGATGGCAACCAGACAATTCTCCATTTGTTTGTCGTAACCACAAACTAGGATGCCCGCGTTCCTCCATTTTTGTCCTCAAAATATATCAGAATCAGATTCATTGGCCAAGTATGTAAAACACACAAGGAAATTACTTTTCCAGTTACAATTCGTACAGAGGATATAAAACTATAACCAACAGAGGGAGACAGGACGGGAAGCCTGCCGGTTTGCTGTTAAGTGTCCTGATATCTTAGATGTGAAAAGAAAACAATAGGGAAGAGGAGGAAAAAACCTCCGACAGACTCCAAGAAAAAGAAAAAACCTCGGCACACATAACGTACATTTAAAAGACATGTACAACAAATATCGAGACTTATCATGTCGTAAATGGGGAGGATGGAAGGGAGGAGAGGGGGAACGCGTCACGACCAGTCTGACTAGCAGCTCAGATGATAGGAGCATTCTCTCAGTCAAGTTACGACATGGGGCAGAAGCAAATATGTTGCATACTATTTATGTTTGTTTGTATATGCGTGTCAATCACCTGTGGCTGCAATGGCAAGCATTATCTGTTTCTGGCTTGAAAAGGAGGGGTAAGGGGATTGATAGGAATGCTAGCATCCGAGCGTATTTTTCCATCCAGGGGAAAGTCCAGATAACATTTGTTTTGGGAACAGGACATCCACAATTTCAGCCAGCCATAAAGGTCTTTTAGCTTGTGACTCTCAATGGCATCAATTTGCCGATTCCTTAATCAATCAATGAATTTTTCCAGGCCGGGCCAACTACTCCGCGCTCTTTTTTGCAAAGTAACTCCAACGCCGCATCCACTTTGCGATTGAGTTCGGTCAACACATGAGTCTGATCAACCCTCCCCCTCCATGAAGACCATCAGTTTATTCTGCTCGAATGAAGCTGCTCCCGCCAGCTAAATTTGCGATGGATCAGGAAACTGCCATCTCCAAACAGCAAGGTACCTCATATCAGAAGGCCAATGATGTAGATGTCTTTCACATCCTCTACAGACGGTCAATGTCAGAGAGAGGCAAGAAGGCTCCCTACAACCTGCGCTTTTCGTCGAAAAAAATGGTATCCATAGTGCCAAGAGTCCAGCTGACTCATTCTATGGTTCGTTTTATGGAAGACAAAAAAATATGCCCGGAGGCAAAATCAAGACAGAAAATAGAAGACAGCACATTTGACTGAGTCAGCAAGCAGTGGAGTAGAGGGTGAGCAGGAGCAGAGCAAAAACATCCACCTTCGCCAAGAGCATTTTTTTTTTAGGCAGGGAAAATGAACAGGTTTCCCGCTTGCCATCTGCATCTCACATAACCTGAGTTTTAACTTAAATGCACGTATGCTGTCATAATCCTGTGTACCGATGTATTTATTCATTTATTTTTCGTCCTTGCAACATTTTATTCAGATTATTCAAGTGCTCTGTGATGTCAACTATAAACGCAAGGTCCTACTGCCATTGTGGGCACTGTAATTCCTGAACAGATTTACCTTTTTTTTTCTCCATAAATTGTCCGATTTCGCCACGTAGGTCAAAGAAGCGCTTCAGCACGTTACCTCTGCTGAACCATCATACTAGTGTGTGGTATGGCACACCATTGGTAATGTTGCTCTCACTGGGAAGGCAGTCAAACAGACGATGATTTGTACCTCTGGCTCAGATGATGTTAGCAGTTCAGACAACCACCTTCATGACGGGATTTATTTTTAACATTTTGCAGCATCATGCCTCTTGATACAAAACAGAAAATGCCAGAAATTACTCCACTTTGCGTTTCAGTTGGCAGTCCAAATCTGCTGATGATAGTTCAGAAATCCTGTCTGCCATGATATTTCCTGTCAAGCTAATATCGGCACCGATACAGTGCCAGGGCCAACAGAAAGAGTGGATAATGCGATAGAATGAAATGCTACTTACAGACGCTGCAGTTCAATGCTGCCACCTGCTGTTAGTTAGGCCGCAGTGTTGCTTTCATGTATTCTGCGCTCACTAAACACAGCGGCCATAGCTAATAATATACAAGAGGAACTGCAGACAATTTAATTTTTATTTTTTTTGCAGCTTTATCCCCTGGGCCGTACTGAACCCCTAGGTGGGCCAGATCCGGCCCACGGGCCGTGTATTTAGGGCCATGTGTTTAATTACATTTAAGTTTCAACTGAACCCAAATTGCGCAATTTGGCTTGTGATTAATGGCTTGCTCAAAATACATTTCATTATTCCTTTTAGAGAAATTGAGGATTATGTGTGAGGCCTGAATTAATTGTTCAAAACATGAATCTTTCTTGTAACTTGTGAATCAGGGTTCCTTGTCTCTGTCAAGTCATTCATGATGCACGGATCGCTAATATTGCTAGCGAATGCAATGAAGAAACTAAGAAAGATGTCATCTTTTTGCGACTATTCGAATGGCATTTTTATAAATATTTGAAATGAATCATTGCATTTGTTCTGTTGGAATAGCAACAACTCTTGGTATCTTTTTTGAACCCAACTTTTCCTTTCCCTCCCTGCTTTTTAGCTGTGAACAAAAGAATCACTCAGTTGCTCACAGTTGCCTCGCAGTACGCACAAAATGATCAAATCACTTAATTGCTCACTCACCACCCCGCAGCAGCACTTTCGCGCTTTCTACTGGGAGAGATGCTCCCATACCTGTCCTCATAGTCTGCCGCTCTGATGTGGTAGGCTGAGTGATGGCTTGGAAAGAAATTAATTCAAGATATACTTTTGTCTGGCAATGGTAATCACTCAGCTCATAAAAATAATGTTTAGCCCATTTCATTGCCCTTTCTGAAGCTAAACGGCAACTCTCATTACATGACTCGTTACTGTCTGTGTGCTGTTGTGCCCTCATTCATTATTTTTGCAAATGTAAATGTGTATGGTCCCATTCACAGTTGCATGATTAATATGATTATTTGTGAGTTGGAGGCAGAAAAATATCTTCTTTGAGAGTTGTGGTCACTGACTGACTCAGGTTTTAAAATTGACTCAAATATTTTATTGTCCTTGATATGTGACATGTAAAAGGAAAAATACATGATTATTGTGTTGATGCATTTTGGGGGGATTTCAAACAATCAACCTGCAAATCAATATTAAAATTTAAACCAGGTTAATACAGTCTTGACATGATGACAGGGACAGCAATGGCTTATCTGGAAGGATTTGCATGGCCTTTGCAACCACAGTTTCACAGTTCTTGGTCCTCTTTTTCAGCTGGAGCTGCAATTTTTCCAGTTCTTGTTCCCTAACACAAAATTCTTCAGAAAAGCATGGCAAGAAAAGTTTTGTTTTTTTGTTTGTGTGTTTGTTTTTGGAATGATCTGACCATAGAATATTATTTAAATCACGGGCCTCAAACTCAATTTATGTGGGGGCAGCTGAAGATGAGAGTTTGTGTGTGTTTGGGCCACATTAGTATTAAAAAAACAAAAAAAAAACGAAAGCAGTTTTCCCTGTCTTCATTAATTAACAGTTCAGAACATTGATTGTTCAGAAAAACTGAGATCAGTTTTCTTGAATTTGATTGTTCTGCTCCTTTTTCTTCACACTGGATTTTAGAAAATACATTTTTGGGACTGGGTGACAAGAAATATTTTTATTTCCACTTGATGGCATGTCAGAATTATGTTGAACTATGTTGCTAACTAAGCTAAAAGCTATGATGGACAGTCCCTCCCACCCTCTCCAGCCCGCCCTGACAGCACTAGGTAGCTCCTTCAGCCAGAGACTGTTACACCCGCGCTGCAAGAAGGAGAGATACAGATGCTCGTTCCTACCAACTGCTGTCAGGCTGCTGAATAAAAAATAGCAACAATAATATTTAATAATTGAATGATGTGGAAAACAACTGTAAATAGCACTGCGATTTATCCATTTTGTATTTATATTGCACTTAATTGGACGGTGTTTGTTTGTTTGTTTTTTCTTCTTCTTTCTGCCTACATTCTTGCTGCTGGAGGCTGTAAATTTCCCCAGTGTGGGACTAAAAATCAGAATCGAATGGAACTGAATTATTATAGTCAACTTCAATGTCATGAAATGTTGCATGTACGAGCGTGGTTCCCCCCCCCCCCCCTCTCCATCCCTTGTTTCTTTCTGACTTTCGGGTTGAGTGAACGCTGGCGCGTTTTGGCTGCCGCTGCTCAACCCGTATTGTTTTGTGTTTTTTGTTATTGTAAAGTGTCCTTGGGTGTCTTGAAAGGCGCTTATAAATAAAATCTATTATTATTATTATTATTAATAAAGGATATCTTATCTTATCTTATCTTAACTTAAAGCTGTCAAAAGCCTGAGGTATGGTTATTTGAAACTTTGATGTCCCATTGGGGGCCCCCAAAATCTCGCAAATAGCACAGGGCCGCGAATATGAGACCACCAAGATGTTTTGGAATGTTATCCCTCTCTGGCACAATCTTATGCCTCCAGTTTAATGTTGATTTTATTTTATATAATTTTGATTGATTCATTTCTTAACTTGTCATGGCCTTGACTAAAATTCACCAATGAGAAACTGTAGAAACAGAGGGTCTAACCGAGGGATGAGAGGCTCGTAGGAATATATGGAGGCTCTCACAAAGCAAAACTATTAGACGTTTTTGGCCAGTTAATAAACTCGGTTTCGCAACATACTGTATTTTCCGCACTATAGGGCACACCGAAAAGTCTTTTCTTAAAAGTTCACAGCGCGCCTTTAAATCCGGCGCGCCTCTTCTATGGTCATTACAGTAATATGTCGACCCCAAGATGCCTGCTTGCTGGAGACATGCTTTGAATGTTATAACTTGCAGTTGGTTCAGTGAGCTGTGTCGCTGCTTTATTAAATACGTTTTTGGTGTTGTTTTTTAAAACAGTCTCAACAAATGCAGGTACGTCTTTGTCCGTCTCAGTCCCTTCTCTTCTTCAGTTTGACTCGAGAGGCGTACAACACCGCCTCCGAAAAATGTAAACTAACGATTACTTCAATGAAACTACGAACATTGAAAATAATACATCAAAACTGAAAAGCAAGCGAGCATATCAAAAAATAAATTCTATAGCCCCCCCTACAGAATTTATATTGTGATTTCATCATTTGTAAATACACAACAAAGGAATAAATAACTACTACTGACATCTGATCGTTCTGTTGGATCTATGATCAAGGAAATGCCAATGCGTTTTTCGGAGGCGGTCATGAACGCCTCTCGAGTTGAACGGAAGAAGAGAAGGCACGGAGGCGGACAAAGACGCACCTGTATTTGTTGAAAAAAGGAGAGCTGTGGTTTTATTTACCTTTTTTAAACGCAGACTTTTTAATGGTTTTCACAGTCTCAACAAATACAGGTACTGTATGTCTTTGTCCGTCTCCGTTCCTTCTCTTCTTTCGTTCCACTCGAGAGCCGTTCATGGCCGCCTCTGAAATTACTTCAATGAAACTATGAAGAAAATCAAGCGAGGAAATCACAAAATAAATTCTATAGGGGGGATATAGAATTTATTTTGTGATTTCCTCGCTTGATTTTCTGTTTTGATGCATTATTTTCAATTTTCATAGTTTCATTTAAGTACAGTAATAGTTAATCTACATTTTTCAGAGGAGGTCATGAATGCCTCTCGAGTTGAATGGACTCCTCTCGAGTTGAATGGAAGGAGCGAAGCACCATCTTGTGGAGGCATTGTAGATTGCGCCTTATAATGCGATGCATCCAATGTATGAATTTTTTTTTACAAGATAGCCATTCATTGAAGGTGTGCCTCATAATCCAGTGCGCCTTTTAGTGCGGAAAATACGGTCAGTTAAAAAGAAGGAATTGGAAACATCTGAACTAAACTTTCAAGGGATCAAATATTGTTTAAGACGCGGACAGCTGCACATGGATGGTTGTATCATCAGGGACTGTAAATTGATTGCCTCTCATGTTTTATTTGATTTTCCATTTCCAAAAATACAACAGGCATGCTTGAGCCTATTCCAGCTTTCTTGGGGCAGTAGGCGGTGTACGCCCCGAAATGGTTGCCAGCCAATCACAGGGCACATATAGATGAACAACCATCCACGCTCACACTCACACGTAGGGACAATTTGGAGTGTTCCGTTAACTTGCCATGCAGGTTATTGGAATGTGGGAGGAAACCGGAGTACCCGGAGAAAACCCACGCAGGCACGGAGACATCATGCAAACTCCACACAGGAATGCCGGAGCCTGAATCAAGCCCTGCACCTCTGCACTGTGAAGCCAACGCGCGAACCAGTCGACCACCGGGGCAACCATCTTTTCCTATCATTGAATAAAACCATCAACGCAATGAAAACAATCAAAATAAAATTCATTCAGTTTACCCTTGGCTAAGTAAAATAGTACCTGCCATCCAGTTTTTTAAATTAAGTTCCTCATATTTTTAAATCTTTTTAATAATAATAATAATAATAATACATTTTATTTGTGGGCGCCTTTCTAGAAACTCAAGGACACCTTACAACAAGCAGTTAAAATCACAAACACAATGTTAAAAACAGCATCAAATAAAATAAGAAAAAAATACAACAAAAAATAAATAAATAAAAATAATGGCTTTATGGTCCGAGTGAGTAGGCTTGTCTAAACAGATGTGTTTTGAGGCTGGATTTGAAATGTGTTAATGAGTCCGTATTACGAAGGTCAGCGGGGAGTGTGTTCCAGAGTTGGGGAGCAGAGCGACTGAAGGCTCTGTTTCCCATGGTGACGAGGCGAGCAGGGGGGACAGAGAGGAGGAAGAACGAAGAGAGCGGACAGGTGTAGGAATATGGATGAGGTCAGATAGGTATGGAGGGGCTAGGTTATGGATGGATTTGAATGTGAGGAGCAGGATTTTATATTGAATGCGGTGTAAAATGGGGAGCCAGTGGAGATGTTGGAGGACAGGTGTAATATGGTTTATGTATGGTGTGAGTGTGATAATGCGGGCGGCTGAATTTTGGACCAGCTGAAGCTTATGGAGGGTTTTTTGAGGGAGACCGAGCAGGAGGGAATTACAGTAATCGAGTCGCGAGGTGACGAGGGTATGAACAAGTATAGCAGTGGACTGAGGAGTGAGAGAAGAGCGGAGCCGGTGAATGTTTCTAAGATGATAATATGCAGAACGAGTGATGTGGTTGATATGTGAGGTGAAGGAGAGGGTGCTATCAAGGATGACACCCAGACTCTTGACCTGAGGAGAGGGGGAGATGGAAGAGCTGTCAAAGGGAATGGAGAAATTGTTTATTTTGTTTAGGGTGGATTTGGTGCCAATGAGGAGGAGTTCAGTTTTATTGCTATTCAATTTGAGGAAGTTTGAGGTGAACCAAGATTTTAATTCCTGCAGGCAGTTGGTTAGGGAGGATGGTGGGAGTATGGTATTAGGTTTGGTAGAGATGTAGAGCTGGGTGTCATCCGCGTAGCAGTGAAAGTGAATGTGATGTTTCCTGAAGATATTACCAAGGGGGAGAAGATAGATTAGAAACAGCAAGGGACCAAGGACAGAACCCTGAGGAACACCTGAGGTGAGGGGAAAGGGGTGAGATCTAAAACATTTGAGCTGGATAAACTGGGTGCGGTCAGAAAGATAGGAGCGGAACCAGGAGAGGGGGATGCTGGTGATGCCAATGGAGGAGAGTCTGTCGAGGAGGATGGAGTGAGAGATGGTGTCAAAGGCTGCACTGAGGTCAAGCAGGAGGAGGATGGCGAGTGAACCAGAGTCGACAGAGAGAAGAAGGTCATTGCATATTTTGAGGAGGGCAGTTTCGGTACTATGGAGGGGACGGAAGCCAGATTGAAATTGTTCGTAGAGGTTATTGGAGGAAAGATGGGTGTGAAGTTGAGCAGCTACTGTTTTTTCTAGAAGTTTGGAGATGAACGGGAGGTTTGATATGGGACGAAAGTTATTCAAGTCGGAGGGATCAGAGCCAGGTTTCTTCAGTATGGGAGTGACAGCAGCAGTTTTGAGATGGGAGGGTACAATGCCAGTAGAGAGGGAAGTTTGAATAATGTTAGTGATGAGAGGGGAGAGGGCCGGGATAGAAGCTTTGACTAGAACAGTAGGGAGAGGGTCAAGTTGACAAGTAGAGGATTTGGACTTCTGGATTAAGATGGAGATTTGATGGACAGATGGGGAGGTGAATGCAGAGAACAGGTGTGTAGGAACCGGGGAGAATGGAGAGGGAGGGTTGGGAGCAGATGAAGGGGTGAGCTGCTGGTGGATAAATTGGATTTTGGATGTAAAAAATGAGGCCAGAGTATTACAAAAATCAGTGGAATAGAGATGTGAGGGAAGAGTGTCAGCAGGTTTGGTGAGTTTAGAAATGAGTGAAAAGAGTGATCTGGGGTTACCTTCATTGGAACTGATTAAACCAGAGTAGAAGATTGATTTGGCTTTGGATATTGAGTCCTTGTAATGGAGGAAGTGGGTAGTGTACATTTCTTTATGAATAGTGAGACCAGTTTTTCTGTATAATCTTTCAAGTTGACGGCCTTTTGATTTAAGTTGTCTGAGGGTAGGGGTAAACCAGGGTGCTGTTTGGTTGAAGGAGACAGTTCGGGTTTTGAGTGGGGCCAGGGTATTGAGAATGTTATGGAGGTTTGTATTGTAGTGTGTCAAAAACTCATCTGTTGTAAAAAGACAATCAGTACTGGGGAGGTTGTTGATAAGTGATTCTAAATTGTCCGGGTTAATGTCCTTGATTTTACGGAAATGTATAATGCGTTGTGGGTTGGATTTGACAAAGGACAGGTTAACATTGAATGAAAGCAATAGATGATCTGTGTATGGGAGGAGATCGGTTTTACAGTTTGTTGGTGATAATCCTATACAGCAGATCAAGTCCAGAATATGTCCTTTACTGTGTGTGGGAAAGTTGACAAACTGTTGAAAACCAAAACTGTCCAGACAGGAGGTAAGGTCTTTGGTGAGTGAGTTATTGATATTGTCCATGTGTATATTAAAATCTCCTAAGAGAATCACATTTGGTGATAGTGTATACAGATGAGTGAGGAGTGTAGTAATGTCAGTGATAAAATGCTTGTTTGGTTTTGGTGGACGGTAAATAGTGGCAATCAGTGTGGGAGTTGATCCAGAGAACTGTATAACTGTAGCTTCAAAAGATAAAAAAGCAGGCACATTTACGGGTGAAAATTTCCAATCCTCGCGCAGAATCATCGCGAGGCCACCTCCCCTCCCAGTCGTGCGAGGCACAGCGTGATAAACAAAGCCCGGCGGAGTAGCTTCATTAAGAGTATCATAATCATTTGGTTGCTGCCAGGTCTCAGTCAGACACAGAATGTCAAACTCACGGTCTGTCAGGAGGTCGTGGACAAACTGGCCCTTGCTCGTAAGGGAACGGATGTTCAGTAGGCCGACGTTGACAGCAGTGCAGCTGCGAGCGACCGCGATGCTATCCGACCTCGGGACGCGTGTTAACACAGAGGCATCCGCACGGCGTCCGGTGTTCTTCCGTGGGCGGCGAGCGGTGGACCAGAACGACCTGATGGAGCTGGAGTTGTCGTATTGATAGTTTCGACGTGAGCCCCGGTGAGTGCACCTTCGCCGGGGCACGTAAAGGATGTCCGGGTGTTGGAGCAGAGCAGGCGGTGGTGGACCGTGTGGATTAAAATAGGGTTTGAGCTCAGTGGCAGCATACTGGTGAAGCGCTTCCAATGGGTGGTGGAGAACAGACAGGACGAACCAGCAGAAAGCAAGCCACTCACAGCTGATCGACATAGCTGGACTGGAGTAATAAAGTCGGGAAGCAGCGACAGGTAGCAGGTAAGTTAGCCGCTAGCCGCAACTCGACGGCAACTCAACACTCGATGACAGGCAATGACAGTTCGACCGATCGAGTGTGGATTGATCGTTGTTCACTCAGTGACCATAAAAGCAGGTCGACAAAAATATGTCGACTTTAAAAGATCAAAAAGTTGACTTAAAAATTGACTTAAAAATCAAAAAAAATCACGGGGAGTAGCGGCGTCCAAAAATTCGCCAGCGTTCACTCCGGAAGTGCTCACGAAAAAAATGCAAAACAGCAGCTTTTTGATTGGTTGTAAGAGGATTTTCTTGTGCCTTTCTCAATCTCCCCTTACCCACTTACCTATCGTAATTCTAAGTGTCTTTCAGTCTTAGCTTTGACCAAGTTAGTACATAATCCAAAATTGTTGTTTTTTTTGTGATTTTTTTGTTGTTGTTTTGTTTTGTTTTTGCCAATTCTTTGGATTTACACCATTGCCATGATGGACACATTTTTACTGCATAATTCTTGCCATGTTAAAATAATTTTGTCATTTTGGGGACATATCTATGTCATGCAGTGTGTAAGCCCGTGACCACTGCCAAACCTTCCCTACCCACCCCAACAACACAAGCACCACCACCACACGTGCACACACATGCACATAAAAACATACCCCCCCCCCCTACTGCTACGCCAACCGTTACTGCTGGCGCTTGGCCGTCTCCTCTTGTGCGGTGGCCAGCTGCTTGCTTCCTCTAGTGGAAGCGAAGGCCAGTGTGTGCAATAACAGAATTTTAATTTGTATGTTTGTGGCGCATGGAAATTTTCTGAAACACCACCCTCCCCTTACACCACCATATTATAAGGATCACAGATAAATCAACATAGCGAGTGCAGCCAGCTAACTGTGTGTTGAAGTGAATTCTTTGCTTGAAGTCAGCATTGACTAATTTACCGTATTTTCCGCATGAAAAGGCACACCGTATTATGAGGCGCACCTTAAATGAATGGCCTATATTTCAATTTTTGTTCATATATTGCACGCACTGGACTACAATGCTTCCATTAGGTCATAGGTGTCAAACTCAGGTCCTGGAGGGCCGCTGCCCTGCATGTTTTCCAAGTCTCCCTGTTGCAACACACCTGATTCAAATGATCAGATCATCAGCACGCTCTGCGCAAGCCTGACATTGACATGGGCCACCAGGTGTTTGCCAATGAACCCCACCTCCAGGCCTGGCTCCAGAGGGGGGTCCCGGTGACCCACGTCCGGGCAAGGGAAACTGAGGTCCATATATCTCATTCATCATAAGGGGTGTTTTGAGCCGTGCTTTGTCTGGTCCCTCACCTGGGACCTGTTTGCCATGGGTGACCCAAACAGGGGCATAAAGCCCCGGACAACTTAGCTCCGAGCATCACTGGGACACACAAACCCCTCCACCACTGTAAGGTGACGGCTCATGGAGGGGGTCATGTCAAATGTGTTGCCACTACCTCTTGGGTGAAAAACTGTAGAACTGAATGAAAATAAAGTATTTTTATGTAGCATTTCATTCGACCACAAATGTTATGACTATCGGTTGTTTATCGAATTGAGGAGGATTTGTTCTTTCCTCTTGGTGCATCTGACTCGATTTTTATTGTTGTCATAAAAATGAAAGTACATACAATGTCGCCTAGTACTGTTTCCGATGATCTGTCTGAAATTGATGCAATAAAAGAAAAATGTTTTAAATTGCGGCAATTTGTTGGCAACCAATTCAGGGTGTATCCCGCCTACTGCCTGAAGTCAGCTGGGATAGGCTCTGGCACGCTTGCCACCCTCGTGAGGATAAAGCGGTTCAGATAATCGATGAATGGATGGCCAAATCTTTTTGACCGAACATCGACTTTTAAAGCGACCAACCTCCCACGATCGACCCAATCGCGCACATGCAAGCACACACACACACACACACACATACACACACACATGCACGCAGGCGCCCAACCATGCACACACACGCATATGCAGGCACTCCAAAATGAGCAACAACTGGAACGGCCCCTAACATGAACGAAACCGAACATGCACAGACACACAGATCTTTTTTTTCCCCTCATTCCCTCCTCCCAACCCTCACAGTCGACTTGGAACCAGTCCGCTGGCTCCCGTTTCATCACGATCGATGTATTGGGTACCCCTGCCTTAAAATCAGAGGTAATTCGCTGACTAGCTCAGTGCTTAACGCTGTTGTTTGCGCATGAGCAGTGACATAAAGGTCAAAATTCAGTTGTCATCTGACTGTTTGCCCTGTATGTCAATCATGTAATGGGATTGATGATAGGCTGACATCGTAAGTTCTGCTGTACTTAGTCCTCGTTTCAATGGCAGCGCCACCACCGAGGCGTTTTTGACGCTTGTCATGTGAAAGTCCGGGAGCCGCATTGAACCAACCAAAGAGCTGCATGCGGTTCGCGACAGGCTACAGGGTGCATGGTGCAGGGTGTTAAATTAAACTGCTGCTGTGATTTTTATTAGTATATTGTATATGACTGTATTAGTATAAAGAACAACTGGATGGAACAGAGCCTAATTTGCTCACCGTGCGTAACCACAACTACCACGCGCAAAACGTGTGTATGCACTAATCAATAATTCTTTGAGTGCGGGAAGATTTATGATTTAATTTTTGAATAAATAAGGCTGAAACACCTTTTTGGTCTGTCCCAGTCTTACTTCCCTCTCACGAAATACACCGCTGTTGATTTATTTAGGTTTATTTGCTGTTCGTGATACTGATCGAGATGTGTCAACGGATTGTCAAAACAACCTCCAAAGTGTTTCCACACAAGCGAATGCACTGTGTCATCTGAAAAATCTACTGTTCCTTACCACCATGATTTATATTGCTTGTTTGACGGTGCCGATCAGAGATGACGTACACAAGCAATATATATCAGAGGCGATTGCTCTAAGACTGCAAGGGAAGCTCAGCTTCCCCTAAAATGTCAAAAAATAAGTGATCAAATATAATGTAGGTGTGCACATACAATTGTATGTACATGTCATTGACTAAATATGCGCAACAACGCGCTTAACTTTTTTTCCGAATCAGCTTCTTATTACTGGTTACGACGCCACTCTCTTCTCATTTATTCCTGCAGCTTCACTGTGCTTTAAACTGTGTGGATGCTGAGCGTCTACAGCGCGGACGCTGGGTGTCTCGAGGGTAGTCCCAATGCATTGAAATGAGACGAGTCATTGGATAAATGTTGGTTTTGTCCCGCCCACCGGACGCTCAGCGTCTCTGGGAGTCTACGGACAGTGGGCATGTATCGGCTGGCCCGGACGCTGAGCTTTTCTGCATGATGATTGGATGATCTGTCTGAGGCTGAATTTATTTTTGATTGACAGCGAAATGACCCAATCACTGATCTTTTGGTGCAGGCATCCAGGGGAGCATCTTTCAATTCTCATTCTGTTCTCAGTTGAACTGGAGATTTCTCATCATCTGAGCGACACTCTCTTTGTTGAAAACGACTAGCGACAAATTAATCTTTTATTTCTGGTGGGGTTTTTTGTAGTTGCTGTAGTTGTAGGACACAAGTTAAGTCCCCGGAAAAGACGCCTTGTTGGTATGACAGGGTCACAGATAATTTTCTTGAAAAGATAAGATAAGATAAGATATCTTTTATTTGTCCCACACTGGGGAAATTTACAGCCTCCAGCAGCAAGAATGTAGGTAGAAAGAAGAAAGAAGAAAAAACCCAAACAAACACCGTTCAATTAAGTGCAATATAAAAACAAAATGGATAAATCGCAGTGCTATTAACAATTGTTTTTCACATCATTTAATTATTATTATTATTATTGTTGTTATTTTTATTCAGCAGCCTGACAGCAGTCAGTAGGAACGAGCGTCGGTATCTCTCCTTCTTGCAGCGCGGGTGTAACAGTCGCAGCGCGGGTGTAACAGTCAGAAAAGGAAAGGAGAATAGAATTCACGTATAAATAAAAGGGCACATTTTATGATGTCGGCCGAAATTGAGCTTCCCCTCCTTGACAGACCAGCATCCGCCACTGAGATATCGATATATATATATATATATATATATATATATATATATATATATATATATATGTTTATGTATACACACACACACACTCTAAATTGTCCCTAGGTATGAGTGTGAGTGCGGATGGTTGTTTGTCTCTGTGTGCCCTGCGATTGGCTGGCAACCGGTTCAGAAGACCGCTGATATAGGCTCCAGCACCCCCCGCGACCCTTGTGAGGATAGGCGGATCAGAAATTGGATGGATGGATATATATATATATATATATATACACACACACACACACAGTTTCTATGAAACTCGTAATGTATTTCCTTGTGGAGAATGATCAAAAGTGACTCAGCTTGACTGGAATTTGATAGCCTTCTCATAGAAACAACCCTCAAAACGTTTTTCTCACAAGTTGAGTTCTGGCCACGTGCACCACATGCCATCAGAGGTGATTTGCAATGATTCAGGAGGGGTGACTTGAGGAGGGAGTTTTGCTCTGAGATGGTACTCCAAAATTATGAGGTCTTAATTTGGCTTTACTGTAGATTTCTCCAGCAAGCGTCAAGCAAGTAACATTGAAAGCAAAACTACCCTCGTCCGTGTTTCTACAGACATTCACTGGTGTCCAAATACCTAGAAATCAAATGCGGAAAAATACATCAACTCAGCTTTATTTATGGAGCGCTTTGAATGTGTACCACCATGTTCCAACTTCTGTCTTTTAAATTACACATCTTGGCTGATGTGTAACAAGCCTTAGGCCATAATTGCCAACCAAATCAATGTTATGTATTCTAACTTGGTTGTCATTACAAAATAACACAAAGCTGTCAATCAAGCCCAAAGCGCAGGCACCTGGAGCCCCGACTCCCTCCTCTTTGTCCTCTCAAGCTGTTTCCTCTGTAGCGGTCATGCAAATCACCTGCAGGGTAAGATTAAAGTATTTAAATGTATTTAAATGAAATTGAAATGTATTGAGATGAGCGGCACGGCTGCCTGCAAGCCAAATCACAATGATTGCTGTGTGCATTCATAAGATGCATTTTTCCATCCTGCTTCCTCTTAGGAGATACGCAATGACATTCAGCTGACTTATCTAACATACTTTAATTATACGGGCACTGACAGTCATATGCCTCTGCTGATAGGGCATTTTTAGGATCCAATTGACAGGACTTTTTTTTCACCATTAATAATGATCCCATTTCTTGCAGACAAAGCTATTCAAGCAAACAGATCCTCCAACATGTTTTCTTTTCTATAATGGCTCCCGGGTGATTGAAAGCACACATGTAAATGTCTTCGTGACATGTGTCCATTGATTGTCATCGTGTGCCAATTATCAATCAAACTGTATCTATATTGCACTTTTCATCCATCCATTTTCCGATCCGCTTTATCCTCACAAGGGTCGCGGTGGTTGCTGGAGCCAAACAACTATCTGCACTCACACTCAAACCTTGGGACAATTTAGTGTGTTCAATCAGCCAGCCATGCATGTTTTTGGAATGTGGGAGGAAACTGGAGTACCCGGAGAAAACCCACACAGGCCCGGGGAGAACATTCAAACTCCACACAGGGAGGCCACAGTTGGAATTGAACCCGGTACATCTGCACTGTGAGGTTGACCCGCTAACCACTGGTTATTACATACATGTAAAAGGCTCAAATTTAAATATATACTGTATATATATATATATATATATATATAATTATTCCTCGTCTCACCCCCCCTCGGGTGGTGTCCATCCCCCATTTAGCTCGGGTCCTCTACCAGAGGCCAGGAAGCTTGAGGGTTCTGCGCAGTATCCTTGCTGTTCCCAGCACTGCACATTTCTGGACTGAGATGTCCGATGTTGTTCCCGGGATCTGTTGCAACCACTCATCTAGTTTGGGGGTCACTGCCCCGAGTGCTCCGACCACCACAGGCACGACTGTCACCTTTACCTTCCAGGCTCTCTCCAGCTCCTCTCTGAGCTCTTGGTATTTCTCGAGTTTCTCGTGTTCCTTCTTTCTGATGTTTCCATCACTTGGGACCGCTACATCCACTACAACGGCTTTCCTCTGCCCTTTATCTATGATCACGATATCTGGTTGGTTCGCCATTACCATCTTGTCAGTCTGGATCTGGAAGTCCCACAGGATCTTCGCTCTGTCATTCTCCACCACCTTCGGAGGTGTTTCCCATTCTGACCTTGGGGTTTCCAGTCCATACTCCACACAGATGTTTCGGTAGACTATGCCAGCCACCTGGTTATGGCGTTCCATGTAGGCTTTCCCTGCCGGCATCTTTTTTATATATATATATACATATATATGTTATTCAAAAGCCAAGCCAAAGCTGCAGTATATATACATTCCAATTTAGTGCCTATGTCTAACGTCCCTTGCATGTATGCTGATATGATCACTACTGTATAACTCTTACCAAAAACCAAAGACTCTAAATTTCTCTTTGAGTCACTTTTCTGGCCATAAGAATGACAATATATGTCAGACACTGTTATGAAAAATGGTCGACAGACTGTTGAACGTCGGCATGTGCAGTGCATATGTGATGAACACATTGACGATAGAGACACAAACAGCTCTTGTGTGAGTGCACCGCCAACTGCCTGAGTCGGTGGCTCTGTCTTGAATGCTTCATTTGACTTCTTGCCCATGCATTTTAACAGGAAATACACATTCAGCGATTTTAATGGTGAAATCTCTCACAGTTGATATGTTTGGGACCAACAGGTGGCTCTGTCAGGCTCCACCTACGGCGGCACACCTGTTTGTCATCATGTCATGAGTAGGTTCTCTGTTGAAAGGACTCTCGGCCCGACCACTCAGTGTCGGGTTATTGTTGCTGTCACTGCTTCTGTTGGTTAATGTTTGTGCGTGCCTGCCATGGAGTTTTGTTTGTATTGCTTGCCATGGGTTTTTTTTGTTTGTTACTTTGGGTTCTTATTTATTGCTCTTTATTCTGGATTTTTTTTCCTACGTGTTTCATTAATATATTTTGCTCCTCGTTCCTGCCTAGTGATGGCTCCATGAGGCGTGTCGACACAATGACACACCGTGTTGATACTATGTCGCTGACCACTACCACCTGCTGGACTTTCAAAATCCCTGTAGCCAACCCACTTGACAGACTGAACTGACTGATTTGATGATGAAGTGTATACAATATCATTCACATCCATGCTTTCTTTCATATTGTATCATTCAATGTGTTTCAATAATGTGATAATCAGGTGAATGAGGATGCTTGTGGGCTCAGTCTTCACAAATTTTTATTTAGAAAAATAAGATGCTCAGTGTTTTAAATTTCGGTCTGTTGCGTTTTTTACATGCAATTTCCCCTACTGTGGAGAACACACGCTCACAAGGGACAGATGAGGGTGGCGTACAAAGGAACTCCTTTGCGAGGTGGAAGAGGTTTGGGAAAGAAGTGTGTTGGTCCTTCCAATACAATAGCAGGTCTTGATCACGTGCAATATTCCCCTGTGCCAGGTATCGCTGGACCTCAGATATTGCATCAACTGTTGCACCTCCTCCCAGTCTCCCCACCTCATTATCCAGATGCTGCCACAGGTCATTAAAAAACAAAACCCAACAAATTGGCATTTAGAACAGTTTCCAATAACAAATTATTTAATAATGATGATGCCAGATGTAGTTGCAGAGGGTTGCGATGATGGTCAGGGCTGGACCTCGATTGTGCGCCCGATGATACGCACGCACTCAGACGGCAGTCTGGATATGGCCTCCTTGCACCTGGAGGAACTGCGGAATCCAAATGATTTGAATCTGGGGTCGAGACGTGTTGCCAAGGTTAAAGCACTCATAGACTCCAAACTGGAAGGAGTGTCTGTGACTCGACGCTTGAGGTGTTCGTGGAGTTGTATGACTGGCTGTGTGTGCAAGGTTGAATCGTGGCGCTCAAGTGCATGATAAAGCATTTCGGGATGACCTTTGAACCAGACACTCGCCTCTCTTCAGACAACTCCACTGTAGCTTGATGGAATGGAGAAAACACTAGTAATGCTTCTCTTATGATGGTGAACTCATCAGCTGTCAGTGGAGCCAAATCTGTCTTTAAGGAGGCCAGAAATACCCACACTGGTTCCCTCTCATCATAGAGCCTTGACAGCATTTCATAGGTACTGTTCCAGCGTGTTGGCACCTCATTGATGAGTTTCAGGGTTGAACGTCCCATCTGTTGCTGCACCTGAGCAAGCTTCTCCTTGGCTGTAGTGCTTGAACGGAAAAATGTGACAATGTGCCGAGCTTTGTTCCTTATGTCTGTAAGTGCAGGGACCTGATCGCATGATTTTCTAACTAATAAATTAAGACTGTGTGCAATGCAAATTGAGTGGCGTATTTGGAGGTGTCTAGCGGATGCGATCATGTTTGGTGCTGCGTCAGTCACAAGGCACTTTGTTGGTTATGGCCCAGTATTCCATCATGCCCCTTTTGACCTGGGACAAATTGTCAGCAGTGTGATTCTGTGGAAAATATTGTACTCCCAACACTGATGAACACAACTGCATATTTGCATTAATGTAGTGACAGGTGAGTGCCAAGCAGGCCTCCATGTTCACAGAGGTCCACATGTCAGTTGTTGTACTCACTGCCACAGCTTGCTGTACTTCCATTTTCACTTTTTCCCGTTCCTCCTTGTAATTATCGGCCATCATTTTCTTGAGGGTCTGAAAGTTAAACCAAAAGCAAATACATTATCGGCGATTCATCTACTACTTTATGGAAATTTCACACAGACCTTTCTTGTCGGCAAAACATGAGGGTTCAAGGACCTGAACCAGTTCCTTGAACCCTTCACTCTCCATAATGCTGAGGGGCCGGTAGTCCTTGACAATGAAGTTCAGCAGTGCCTGATCGAGCAACTGCTTCCTGGAAGCTTGATTGTCAAACATGAAGTGGAGAGTGAACCAATAATAATAATTGATTGCCAATTAATTATCAACATAGCAACAGTGAAAAGATAAGAGAATGGCTGTATACCTGGTGTTATCCTGGGTGTATCGGGAACTTCATCATGCACCATTCTCATGCTTGGCCCGATAATGCCTCAGCATGGTGGAGGTGCTTTTGTTGGCATATGATAATTCGACCTGGCAAATTTGACATTTCACCTGCAATACAATGTGAAAAGTAAACTAAGAGTTACCTTGAAATGAATTTGAATTAGAATGGCACAACACATGTCAATAATCTGAGAGGCACTTGGTGAGACAAGGAGATTTGAAACTCCACAAGGAGATTTGAATACCTTATTCTCCAAAAGGAGATCAAAATGGTCCCACACGGTGGACAATTTGCGTTTCTGCTCCATAACAGGCACAAAGTTCGACAAGCGAGCGAGGGTGAGGTCTGGCTTGTTTCGGTAGCCGGCATCGTGTCGCTAGATGCACTTCCTTATAAACACTGTGTGGCGGGCTTTTGCTGCGCCGACGCAGCCTGGACTGAGTCGACGCAGTAATGTGTTGGTCACGTGATCGTCACAAATCAGCACACCCACTGACACGTGGATTGCTCTGTGAGCTCGACGCATGCGTCGATGCATCGGTGTTGCTGGACCCATCACTAACTCCTGCCTGCTTTTTGGGGTCTTGCACCACCACATTCGTGACAAAAATCATTGATATTTATTGGACTGAAAAGAAAATCAATGTAAAGCACGCACCATAGAACTAAAATAATACATCATTTAATGTTAATAGAAGTTTTTGTTTCTATTTTTAACTTTTCACACTTGGAGAATAGCCAGCAAGGGGCGGCACTGCCTCACTTACCTACGCTGACTGCACGCCCCTTGTACTGTATACAGCCATCTCGTTACCTCTGCGTCCCGCGTCCGAGACGCATAATTTTCCCGTGGGACGCACAGTTCCAAATAATGTGCGTTTTTGGGACGCAAGGAAATTTCTCAGTCAAAACAAAACAAAACAAAACCAAAAAAAAAAACTACGGCAGGCCTGAGGATTTCACGGTAACTGTCGTTACCGGTAGCGTGTCATTTCCGTGGCATCATTTTGACGGTACCAAAAAATCGTTTAACCATGAAAGTCACCGCACACGATTTGACTGTCTGTACGCGATCGAATCTCTCCTGTGTGATCAACGCGATTTCACTGTGCCCGTATGTGTGTTTGTGGTGTGGTGTGTGAGTGAGTTTCTTCTAATTTACTTTCGTATTGTTTTGTTTTCAGTGTTCAGGGGGCGGAACAGATAACGTTATGTGCGCATGCGGGTTGCTATTTTAGTCAGCAAACTGTGGAATCCCGCGGATGAAAGTTTGAGATGGCGGCAAAAAAAACTCACAAAGGTCTACTAATTACGACATTTAAGAAATGGGAATGCCAGTTTGATTTTTCGTATGAATCGTCCGAAGGGCGTATCACTAGTGATGGCAAAATGAAGCCCCATAAAGCAGTGAGGCCCTGCAGGGAAACATGCTTGGTGCATGCAATAAAATGGTGGGGTGTAAATCATGCTCTGAACACATAATATGTATTTGAGGAGTGTTTTTACATGAATTGTTCTCTGTTACTTTGTCTATGTTTGTGCTTATGCAACAAGTAAAAATGTGAAATAAGGAGGTAAAATAAAGTGCTTATTCGTTTTTATTTAAAAACAATATTTTATCCAAAGTTTTTGGACTCAGGCAGTTTCTTTTTTTACAGAGAATTTCACCTGCTTTTGAACTAACTCTTTGACATGGTACTGATGAAGCAGGGGTGCATAGATATGTGATAGCAAGTTGGTATGAAGGGGAATCCATAGCGTTTCTTTGCCGCTTTTATTTCGAACACTCGAACCTATCGTATCATTTCCTGAATCAGTCACGTGGTACACCCCCTTCGCGGGGCTTCAAACGTCATCACTGACGTCATCAACACGCGCTTCGACTCCCCATTCATGAACCACTCATCTAGATTACTCAGCACACGCTTCAGGAATTCGAACCGTGGAGCACATCACTACGTATCACTAAACTCACCTGTGACGTATACACAGAACACGAGAGCGAGATACAACGCGAGGCACGATTACGAGGCAAATTGTTCATTAGATCTATAAGTTAATCGCTATGAAAAATATGATGAAACAGTATTGGTTATTCTATAATTTACTGGTTGTAGCATGGTAACTTTATGAATAAAACATTTGTCACAAGGTGTAGCAATGCTAATGTTAACTGTCGGTAGAACTAATGATGACGTGTGGTAGATTCTTTCGTCAAATCGATAGTAGATTACACATGCATCGTCTTGGGAAGAGGATGTCAAGCCACATCAATACTGACGTGTATTAATGATTACCAGTAAATTAATCTTTGCAGTGTGAGATTGGAATAAATACTCTGATTTTGTGGTATGCTGTATTCATGATGCCATATTAGTACAGTACAACATATTTTGAGCCACTTATTTAGTTGAATAAACCTGGAGTACACAGCCGCTGATGTAAAGTTTATTGTTAATGCATAGTTTTCAAACATTTACAATTGAAACATTATACTAGATTTTGAACATTATAGAATTCTTGATTATGGATATCAGTCAAAATAGATAAAATGGGTTCCCATGATGAACGTTTACGGAACCCAAAATTAGTTACCGTGGTTTCCCATTGGCTAATCCGACAGAACCGAAAAACGGTTACCGTGAATTTCCGAAATCCTCAGGCCTGCTACTGAATTATTTAAATTTTTGCAGCGTTTATTTATAATTGTATGAATATGTTGTTGTTTGTGTTATTATCGTATGCAATTGAATAAGTACACCATTTCAGAATTTCAAATTTGGGACTCTCCAAATGCATAATGGGACTCATACTTTTCTGATCAGCGAGTCCCTGGGACTCGCTGGCGGTAAACTGTAAAATTATCACTGTGTATATAGTGTATTTCAATCGCTCGGGTGTGGGTAACTGTGTCCTAGTGCTCTCCTATATCCCATAAATGTATTTATTTTTGCCTGTGTAAAAGCTTCAGTCCAATTTGATTGGCAATAATGTGGGACCTCGTCACATTGTGCCACTGCAATTCAACTTTTTGAATTGTTGCAAAAACAGTGGCCGAAACTCAACCACTCCTGAAATTATGTGGCAGAAAACTGCACACCGCACAAAGTCTGCAGTGAACCTCCACCGCATCGCTCAGTGTGTGGTGGCCCTTCTCTATTTGGCCTTCTTGCTGACAGCTTACTTGCTCTACTCTTGTCACAGTGGTAGTGAAAGTGTGTCTTTATTTATTTACTTATTTTCCCAGATTGATACTGATTAATACTGACGGCTGCACTTGTGCTTACAACATAGGAATTATTTGTGGGTCCACAAGCAGCCCTAAATTGATTCACAGCACCCCTAAAATGTGATTTCCCCCCCCACCCCCCATGCATATCCTTTTTAATGAATCTATAGAAGTGTGTCACACGACTCATGACTAACAAACCATGTCCATGAACATTATACTGTAATTCCTTTTTGGGACACAGAGGGAGGGAGGAGCAAAGCTCTTTGTATTCAAAGTACCGGTAGTCACGAAATGAAATTGCTGTTCATGAGTTGTACATGTTGTTCATTGCATTCCTTATAAACGTTCAAAAGTAAGGCATAAGGGCTAATTTACTCCAGAAAAAAATGTGTTTGGTTTTAGAGGTGTTGCTGTATCAAAATGAGTTCCTCCAAGTTACCATATGTGTCTTTCATAAATCTTACCCATTCCTCTTTTGCTGTGGCGTATATCTTTAAACCTCAATCATTTCGATAATAAGTTTTATCATGTCAGCAGTGCGGAATTTTTCCAATTTATATTGATCTCGTTGTGGTGGAACTTTGAGGTACCACTGTATTTTCATTGAACCGCCTGATTGAGGGGGTCAGGCCAAAATCAGATCTCTAAATTTGCCATGTCACAACAAATGACAATAATTTCAATGTTTAATGTCAATACAGCACATGCACTGACATCATCCGCTTTGTGGAAACATATTTTACTTTGCTACACATTGTCACAGAATGAGTAGCAACAATAAGCCTCAAATATTGGATTTTATACATATATATATATGTATAAAATGGATATATATATATATATATATATATATATATATATCCATCCATCCATCCATTTTCCGAACCGCTTGATCCTCACTAGGGTTGCGGGGGGTGCTGGAGCCTATCCCAGCTGTCTTCGGCCAGTAGGCGGGGGACACCCTGAACCAGTTGCCAGCCAATCACAGGGCTCACAGAGACGAACAACCATGCGCGCTCACACTCACACCTAGGGACAATTTAGTGTGTTCAATCAGCCTGCCATGCATGTTTTTGGAATGTGGGAGGAAACCGGAGCACCCGGAGAAAACCCACGCAGGCCCGGGGAGAACATGCAAACTCCACACTGTGGAGTCTACCTCTGCACTGTGAAATCGACGTGCTAACCACTGGACTACCGGGCCGCCCATATATATATATATATGATTTTTATATGCATTGAATTATCAGACCATTGAAATGTATGCTTATAACAGTTTTAAAACAACGATTTAGTTTTCCTGGACTAAATCTCATTAATACAATTAATTTGTGATGTGTTTATACATTTGTCGTCATTGTTGTTTTTAACATTTTACAAAATTAATTATTTTACATATATACAGCACTGAAGAAGAAGAAGCTAGATATTGCAAAACCTCATGTTCTAATAATAATCTAGATTTAGTTTTCCTCATGGTTACTTAAATGTGCCATGTTGCGCTATGAATTACAACATCTTCTAAAATGGCTTTTAAGGATACAGTTAGTCCATGCTTTATCAGCCTTTTGGGTTTGTGCGGCTTGCCACTAAAGCCACATTCATGTTCCCATGGGTATAATTTGTTGTAACTTTGATCTCATGACCTTGCATTTTGTTCGGCACTTAAGTTTATGAGCAAATGTCTGCTAAATTGGCCGGAGCTGTAACCTGTTTTAGTAGGGTTATAAAGACGGTGTAAAGATTCAATTGATTCATCATTACACAACCAACGAACTGACCCCAATTCTGAATAAATGTGGAAGAAAATTGATTCATCCCCTAAACTGCTGAGAAATATATTTTGGCACATATATAAAAATAGATATACCCATCTATCAATTTTCTATAGCACTTGTCAGGGTCACAGGTGAGCTGTATCGTATCTCAGCTGATTGGGCAAGAGGTGGGGTACACTTTGGACCGGTCAAGCAAACCGCCATTCACACCTACTGTACATGTAAAAGCCTTGTGTGTTTTCAGTTCTACTGACAGCCACTCTAAAGTAGCTTACCACAATAGATGTCTTCCACTTTTGATGAAAATCGTGCTGCAATTTGTGTTATTGGCAAGTGTTGGGTTTTAGTCTGGCTGGAACAGATTAAAGGTGCATTGTGTCTTTTTTTTTCTGTTTATCTTCTTACACATTAAGCCACGGTGAGTGATGGACCATCGGCAAATGAAGCAGGTTGATTAACTCCCCGATATGCATTTTGTTTTCACAAATGGTCACTCTTATTTGCACTAATGTCGTCTCTAAAGAGCTTATGTGGACAGTTTGTTGGGAAAGTAGCCCAGAGTGCGAGGTGAGGTGGCTGCTGCAAATGGATGCTCTGTGGGAAAGATGCCTGGAATACAGCTAATGGCTTGGAAGGTAAGCTTCTTTCGTGGCGTACGCAGCCTCCAAGCTTAATAATGTCTCTGCATGATCTGTCGTGTTGTACAGCAAAGAGAACAGCACTCATCAGTTCAGACTCACCTTGGTGATTTTTTTTTTTCCAGATGTGAGGTGCCAACATATGCAAATCAAACACCATTGATGTGGTCATCTGAAAGAAAAATGATCAACTAGATTAAATTAAATGAAGACTTTCATGCACCCTATAATCTGATAACATGATAAACTGTCCACTGTAGTAACCGCTGTCCCTGAAAGGGTGAAATTATTTGGGGGGGTTTTGGGAGTCTCCACTGCAGTGATAAACCACGCCCCATTTGATATGGCAATAGGGCTATAAAGGTTTTTAATTTGAATCTTAGATCATCTTGTTGACTTCCTCACGCAGTCTCATAAAACCAAATTGCCTGTAAGAACCAGTAGGAGTGGGAATGGTTGTCTGTTTCTGTGTCAACCGTGTGATTGACTGGTGATCAGTTCCTCCGACGCTAACTCATCTGGGATAGGCTGCAGTTTCCCACTTTGCTTTTGACTCTGAATAGAAAGTCTGGAAATAGATGGGTGGATGAACAAGCAAACAGATATCCACTATAATTAAGTGGAACATCAAAATTGCATCTTGAAATTGCATTTCACACACAAATTCCAAGAGAATGCTCTTTCAAAGCTGAAAAGCAAAGAAAGAAACAATTTTTGGCAGTGACATACCGATATCAGTCCATTTATTGTTCTAAGATCACCCTTGAAGATAAATGTTAATAGGATTTACATTTTAATAATAATAGGTAGATTTGGTTCAAACGCGCGGTGGTTCAGTGGTTAGCGCGTCGACCTCACAGTGCAGAGGTTCAATTCCAGCTCTGGCCTCCCTGTGTTTGCATGTTCTCCCCGGGCCTGCGGGGGTTTTCTCCAAGTACTCCGGTTACCTCCCACATTCCAAAAACATGCATGGCAGGCTGATTGAACACTCTAAATCAGGGGTGCCCATTACGTCGATCGCGATCGACCAGTAGATCAAGGACTGGTCCCAAGTCGATCCGAAGGGTGTCGAGGGAAAAAACTAACAAACAAACATTTGTGTCTCTGTGCATGTTAGTACCAGTAGTATATATTTTGTGTTAATGCACACTGTACCCTAATCATTCTATCAGTCTCACTTTCACAAAAAGTATTTAAAAACGAAAATAAAATAAAGCAGGTCATCCACGGTGACGTGCGACTATGTCACCGGAAGTTGTTAGCACTCAGCAGTCTGCAGTTGCAGCTTTTGATCAGAGTTGTTGTGCTATATCTTTTATCATTATCATTATTCTCATTCAGAGTTTGTTTTGTACAATTCACCTAGGGGACGGGCATCTGGAGGGCCGAGAGAAGCATTTTAAAACGGTACATGTGAGCTACGATTGTTCACAGGCTGCCTAAGTGTGCTGCATGCCTCAGTGTCAGGCTATTACTCGTCCTGGCACGCGTGTGTACCTGCGTGCGTTGATCGAGGTTGGTTGACCGAAAAGTAGATCTTCGGTCAAAACAATTTAGGCACACCTCCTTTAAATTGTCTCTAGGGTGTGAGTGTGAGCGTGGATGGTTGTTCGTCTGTGTGTGCCCTGCAATTGGCTGGCAACCAGTTCTGGGTGCCCCCTGCCAACTGCCCGAAGACAGCTGGGTTAGGCTCCAGGCGACCCTTGTGAGGATAAAGTGGTTCAGAAAATGGATGGATGGATGGTTCAAACACAACACTCCACCATGCCAGCAATGAAGCATGCTGATGGCAGAATAGTGCCTTGGGGCTGTTTTTCAGGCTTTTCAAAGGTGTAGGGAATTTGGAACAGTTCCAAAGTCAGGGCAAAACCTCCAGACTTACACGAGAAAGCAAAAAATAAAAATCTAGAAAAGCCTACTAGAACAGGTGAACTTTATTTGGGGTTAATCAGTGGCACTTTGACTGGCTGGTGGTGCATGTTAACTCCAATTTAACATGTGTTTGAGTGTGATGGATTAATTCTGAAAACAACCGGATTCAAGGTCACGTGAGGCTGTGCGCATTGCACAACTACATTAGATCTATCTATCTATCTTTTTAATAGATATTTACTTCCCCTCTCATGCATGTTATAGGTCCGATCAAATACTGTGTCTACAAAGTTGGTGTAAACTGGCAGTACTGTGCGTAAAAATGACTGCAGTTGTCATTGGCGTAGGCTAAATGAGAGGTGACAATGAGAATAAATCTTTTCCAATTGTGTCAATATTTTTGAAATGCCAGAAACAAAAATTAGCAAGACATTTCTGTTCAGCAATGCAGTTTTAGGGCTTCTGATTGAGCAAACTTGTAGCCCGTCACAAGAAGTAGTCATGCTATATCACCTATAAAAAAAAATCACCCTTTGTTGCTTTTGTGTCATTTCACTGTGGCAATTGGTGCTATAAATGCAGTGCTACACAAGCTGGGCAAATATATAAAATTTCCATTCTGGGTGTGAATGAGTTGAATGAAAGAAAACATGGCTGACTTGCTTCCTGTAAATCAGGGGTGTCAAACTCATTGTCACATTATTACTTTTATAAGTAACAAAATTATTGCAAAATCTCAACGTCATTGATTACACATCACAATTTGACAATTCCAGCACATGTTTTAAGCAAGGATCATGCAAGTTGACACACATGATTTTCTTTCGGGGGTCCACATATGTGGCGGTCCGGATCTGGCCCCCGGGCCTTGAGTTTGACACCAGTCACCACCACCTTGAAATGATTGGTGTGATCTTTTTTTTTTCTGTGACTAACATATGTTTTCCTCTTCCTCTAACACTTTGAATTCCATCACTTTGTTTTTTTCCGCTTTATTCTGGCTCTCAACAAAGTCAGATGCTTTTCTTTCTCTGCACTCTCCCTGCCTTATCTTCACAGTAGTCTTTGCCTTGTGTAGACTCTTGGTCGAAACTCGCAACAGAAGCCTGCCCCTGCATTTTCTTCAGACAAATCTAACGAACCCTGACAAAAAAAAAAATAATAAAATTGCTAGGTCCATAAACACCGCTCAGTGACGTATGCCCTTTAAGCGGGCAATGTTATGCTTTCCCTCTGCCGACCTCCCACACCCCTCTCACATGTGCAAGTCTTCGAGTGTTGTGTTGTTTTTGTTTTGTCGCTATTTGTGCCGAGGTGTTTTTTTCCAGATCCCACACTTTGCCCCCCCCCCACCCCATTGGGGTTTGAGAGTTGCTTTTCTTTTTTTTCCCCCCTCTTCCTAGACCTTGTCCTCCTTTTTTCATTGAAGAAATAGGGGTGTTGCCTTGTGACTCCTCAGTCGTTGTGCTTGTGTCTCCCTCTGTTAGGTATCATTGTCTTTTCATGTTTCTTGTTCTGTTTGCAACTGCAAAAATGACATTTTTTTTAGCTTTACTTGCTATATGCACAATGACAATACTGTAACTTGACTTCCATTTTTAGACTCGAGTATATGTGCTTGAGATGCTTTCCCAAAAGTTCCATGGTGAAAACCATGAGCAATAGCAAAAGTGCAACACCTTCATTTAACCCTGGAGAACTCAAAGGATCAAATTTGGCCCCTATAAATTCTGCTACTCAAACGCTACCTTTAAATCCCAAAGGGTCAAATTTGGCCCTAATCGTAAATTAGGATTAAAGCATTAAATATTTGAAAAAAAAACATATTTTAGTGTTCTGTGAACATATCGCAGTCATTTAATGTATAATTCATAATTTTCCAAAGATGAAAAGGGTTCTTGGGTTCTCCAGGGTTAAATAGGGTGGTTTCCACCACTTTTACACCTATTGCTTATTTTGTCTAATCTTACTAAATCATGCACAACACGCCCACAAATGGCATTTGCACGCAGTAAGAGTGAGCATCCAATTTAGCGCCCACTTTTTGGAATACTGTATTAATAAATCAGGCCCTATGCTCTTTAAACTAAATGTATCAGATACCACTGTCACCGTAAAATATTTGCTTTATATGGTTTAAATATTAAATATATCAACTTCTCCACACTGCTCTGTTAGGTCTTTGGCTGTCCCTTGGCCAGGTTGTCATTGTAAATGACAACTGGTGTTCAGCTGACTCAACAAGCTGGTTGAATGAAGGTAAACAAATTAAATTTACCCGCACAACGTGTTTAGAATTAGTTCTTTGATTGGATGAGTTTGGTGTAGAAGAACTTGACAGGCTCTCTCTGAAACAACCGCGACAAATAGAACAGAGACTATCATTGTCTGACTCTTTGCTAGAACATCAGCGATAAAACGGACAAGCAGGTTGTGTTTTGGAGAATTAGGAGCTAATCGTCATAAAGGGATCAATGCTTTCAGCTGACAAGAAAAATCCTGACCTGTGAAAAATCCTGACAGGGCTAATTGCTGACTAAAATGATTATTCATAATTATTATTCAATATTTTTTTATATATTTTCATATTTATACATCTAACTAGGTTCTGTCAGTTACATACTAATATATGCTGTTAATTACTTCTATGAAGACAAGGTTGACATAACATTATTGGGCGCAGCACAGTGGGGACCCTCTGCCTCAGCATGCAGCAGTATAATGAAAAGCAGTTAAGTACCGGTAGTGTAGATTGGGCCGACATCCTGTACTGCTCTGTGTGTGTGTGTGTGTGTGTGTGTGTGTGTGTGTGTGTGTGTGTGTGTGTGAGAGAGAGAGAGGTGCGCTGGGGGAGACCTGCTGAGCATCTGCAGGAGGCTGTACAGCCTAACTAACCCATTCCACAGAAAGGAAAGGCCAAACTAGCACTTCCGATACATACTGCCTGAGGCGACATGGCAGCGTGATGGAATATAAGGTTTGTGCCGGGCTTCTGTCAATGTTGCAGTTTTGACTACATGGGGCTTCAGTGAAATCATAAATAATGCTATTTGATATTTTATGATTAGTACTCATCACACAACAGTCATTAACAAGGCTCACTCCACTTTGACAAAGTCAGATGCAGCAGGCTATTAATTTTGGGCCTTGCAACTTAATTGTGTTCAACATTTATTTTATAAAACAGTAAATTGTATCGTGTTCATAATCTGCCATTCTGTACCCCTGGTAAGTTGTTGCTATTAGGAAATTAGAAGTGAAAAAGGGAAAAAGTTTCTCCGTTAATGTGAAAATGACATGTACACATATATATTAATGAGAAACCATGCCCAGATGGACCGCACGTCTTAAAATGAACCCATGACGTCGTGGGTTGGAAAAATAATGAGCACCAAACAACAATCTCTGCTCCGAATGTAAGGACCATGCCAAAACATTTATGTGCACCCCTGGTTATTATACATTTATATGATATGGGCCAATCCACCAAATCAGTGCCAAATAATTTCACACTTAAAATAAACTCAAAATGAATATGTTTTTTTTTTATGTGCTCCAAATTTAATTAAACACATATTGAACAACCCAAAATGTGTATTAGTCAATCTCAGACTTGTTTCATTTCACGTCATTGCTTTTTTTTGTAGTGAACCTTTCTGGGTTTTTAGCATAAAATTAGCAAACAGATGAACTATAGCCATATCATTCATACTAATAAAATGCTAATATTAAGCATATAAAATGTATTTAATGTCATTGTGTATAGCATTTATACATTTTGTTTCCTGGGAATGCAAATCCCAACGATTTGTGGAATGGCCAATACGTAGCATTAACATTGTGCATTTGATTGATTGATTGATTGATTTTACCCTTGTCTGAGATAAAAGAATCAACAAGTTCAAGCATTTGACTTTTTTCATGGTAAACTACACACTGACATAGTTATTTACTGGCATGTGCAGGCTGAAATGACAAATCTGTGCAGCTACATCGTTGGTGGGTACGTCTGTGATTTCTCTCATCTTACATTTATAACCTCATTAAATGTAACAAGTGGGGAACAAGCTTGCTTGTCACCATCTCATTTACACTTGTTAAACTTGTATTTGAATTGACCTCATTAGGACGCATCACAATTGCTGTCTGTCTGTTGCTCTCTCAACTATTATTTATGCCATTCAGTGGGGCTGCATTATATCAGGCAAGGAATACTTGACTTTTTTCTTTTCGCTCATCTTGAGTGTTTAGATATCATTTGTGTCTTCTTGTTGCCCCCAAACAATTCGGCTGCATGCAGAGCGAGAGAAAATAGTTTTTCTGACATATTACCACTACTACTTTCGTAAATAAGACTTAGCTAATAAGGCTCATTTTACAATAACTTACTAGCATACTAGCTACTAGCTACACATATGGACATATTTGATGGTCATTCTCTGAAACAAACGAGGCTTTCTAACATATAGCATATTGTTGGTCACTGAGAATAATTGCCTCCTTTTTCAATATGTTTGAAAACTCAACTGAAGTGTTGAGTTGCCCTCCAAAGGGAGAATTGTAGGTCTGGGAGCATCATTTATTTGATCAAACACTATGAGAGCAATTCTGTGAAATAGCACCTTCGCCAGAAAAATATGAAAATGTATAAATTACAATTACCAATCAAATTATTTGCTGTGCGGAAGAGGAATTATGAAAATTCAGGAAATCACTGTTTTCCTGTGGACATCTTTTACAAAGAAGAGGCACCTGTCTTATGAAAGCAAATCGATGAATGTCTTTATTTGTTGAATTTCAAATTCATTTGAAACTACACTCAAAATATACAACAAGTGGACATCTCAGCAAATTCCACAATATCCATCTTTCTTCAGTAGTAAGCATATAGCCACAGCCTATGTGTCAAACAATAATGTGAACGAATCTCCTCAGAAGCCTTTGAGTATTGGCATAAATGACTCTATCTTTCACTGTGAAGGAGATTTATAGATTGTCATTTCAGCACTTTTCCGACCCATTCTTTCTTTCTCGAGTCGCTCATTGAAGGCCAAACACCAGATGGGGGCTAAAACAAAACAACAGGAACCAGTTTGTCATCCTTCACAACTGCCATCTTCACAACAAATGACTGCTAGTGTTTGATCAAACGGGAAACTCAGCAGCTAAGGTGACTTTTTTTATACCGCACATCAGAAGCGGGGGACAATAACAAAGCCTCAAATCTGCTGTTGTTTTTCCCAGGAAGAAAGGATGCCCTTCAAGGGCTTTTTGAACAATGTCATTTTTAACCAGATTTTACCAGAACTGACTGTTAATACACTCTTCTGTTTGTCTATTGCGGAGGTTGGCAATTAACAAAATTTTCCGAGTCCGCCTATCGTCAGCCTGTCGTTCGATAAAAAAAATAAAATAAAATACAACAACAACAACAACCCCCCCCCCCCCCCCCCACACACATCATTGTCCAACTGATGACAAATCTAATATGATCAAAATGGTAAATGGGGTGCACTATATATGTCGTGATAGCTCGTAACAAGAACAATTAAATTGGGCACTGCTGTCAGGCTACTGAATAAAAATAAAATTACGTGAAAAACAATTGTAAATAGCACAGCCACCTGATCTATATCTATATTTATATTGCACTTAATTGAACTGTGTACATGGAAACTGAAACATTTATTTGTGAATTCAAACACTTTGTTTTTCTTCTTTCTAACCCCAATTTTGCTGCTGTAGACTGTAAATTTCCCCAGTGTGGGACAAATAAAGGATATCTTATAAGTCAAGGCATACTATTGTATGCAGGCTACGTGTACATCTCTCGTGTCATGTTGGATGTTTAGATGAAGAAACCTAAATGTTTTTACAAACATGGTGAGTGGATTATTTGGTATTGCACATCATTGCACGTCAAATGTCACGTGATTTCTCCCACTTTAATGTGTCACGTGTCAAATTTGCTCCTTTCCTTATTTCGCCAAGGAGAATGTTCCACATGCAAGCTTCTAGCAGAGCTCTAACTGAGTGAGGAGCACGGAGCATTGAATCCTGACAAGGTTTGTTACTTTGACAAGCCAGTGTTTCTGAGGTCCATGGCTTTTTGACAGCTTTAGCCCTGTGATCCAGAAAAGCAGCTCTTCCTCAGCTTGCCAGTCCCTGTACATTTCACAAGGCAGCCAGATAAGCAAAATCGGGGCGAAGGCCCGAGTTGAGTGATTTGATGTCCTTATCTCAAAGCTGCGCCCTTCTTGGAGGCAGTTACCACAAATATTGATTTCTGCCCCTTTCTCTTCTCCCTATCCCTATCCCGACTCTTTAGTATAATCATATCAGATTCAAAGGCCTGTTCAACATTGATAGAATGGATTGCTTTAGACAAAGCTGCCAATTCCGATCTCGAGCATTTTCTTCTTAAATCCAATGTTAGTATGTTTGCAGAGCCCTTGAGTTTCAATTGATTCCAAAAAAATCAATGCACTTAAGTGGGTAAATCCGAATGGAAAAATGGGAAATACTTTTATTGGCTCTGGCTTGAGATTCTTGCAGACACATTGTGACAAGCGCCTTTACTTGTGTCATCCATTATACATCTTTTTAATTTAATTTGTAATGGAGAGCTTTCTCCCTTCAGGGCTTGCTACAGCAACTCGTGCTTTTTTTCCAACCCAACATAATTTTGTTTGGCAATAATCCAAGGTTTGTGATACCAGAGGACATTTTTTAAAATTACCGGAAAGGTGGGCGGGCGCATGATCAAATTGCTTAATCTGGTTGATATTTAGTGACATTTAAGCATTTGTCTTATTTTTCCTTTTGGTTATTAACTGCAGGACACCATTTAAGATAAATTTATCGGAGAAAAATATAGAAAATATCCATCCATCCATCCATCCAACCGCTTCATCCTCACGAGGCATGCAGGAGCCTATCCCAGCACGGGATCCACCCTGAACCGGTGGCCAGCCAATCGCAGGGCACACACTCACACCGAGGGACAATTTTAAGTGTTCAGTCAGCCTGCATGTTCAAGCAAGCATGTTTTTGGAATGTGGGAGGAAACCGGAGTACCCGTTGAAAACCCACGCAGGCACGGGGAGAACATGCAAACTCCACACATAAATGCCAAAGTCGTTATCGAAACCATGACCTCTGTATTGTGAGGTCAACGTGCTAACCACTGGGCCACTGGGCCACCTATAGAAAATGTATTATCAGAATATATGTTTGGTGCTAAAACAACACAACCACCTTACATTTTTGTGTCCAAAACTTTCTTTTCTTAACGCACACAAAATTACACGTATACAGAAGAGAAAATGGAACTCAAGTATTGATGCAATTGCACTAGTATCTCAACACAACTCATTTGTATTTAAAGAGCGTTTGAAAACAACAACTGCCGATGAAACAATGTGCTAACCATAAACATGGAAGGTAAAACAAGACAACTGAACATAATTTTAAAACAATTAACAGAAGCAAACTTAAAAACAAGAACAAAGACACTAAAAATGAAAGTCTCATGCTGGATTGAAAACCAAGGCCTAAAGGTTTGAAAAATTGTCAAAATACCATTATTTGTTTCGTTCAATTTGTCCAGCACTGCTGGGTGGCCTGCCTGTTGCAACCTGAAATTTATCCAGATGTTGGGCTTGCACGAAAGAATATCATCTGCTTTGGAAGAAACTGTAGGAATTCACTCACCCTTATTTATCCACCCACATGCTTTGCAATTATCCATCCATCCATTTTCCGAACCGCTTGATCCTCACTAGGGTCGCGGGGGGTGCTGGAGCCTATCCCAGCCGTCTCCGGGCAGTAGGCGGGGGACACCCTGAATCAGTTGCCAGCCAATCGCAGGGCACACAGAGACGAACAACCATCCACGCCCACACTCACACCTAGGGACAATTTAGAGCGTCCAATCAGCCTGCCATGCATGTTTTTGGAATGTGGGAGGAAACCGGAGCACCCGGAGAAAACCCACGCAGGCCCGGGGAGAACATGCAAACTCCACACAGGGAGGCCGGAGCTGGAATCGAACCCGGTACCTCTGCACTGTGAAGCCGACGCGCTAACCACTGGACTACCGGGCCGCCCATGCTTTGCAATTAATTTTGGTTAAAAAAAAAAAAAAAGAAGACATTTTGAGGAAATTAGTAGCCATTTGGTAGTGCACATCACACGAACCCATTTCAAAGCTAGTCTCACACAACAGGTTGAATCACCTTTGAATGAGACTAACTCGAAAATCAATATATCACGCTTCCTTTTGAACACAATACACTACAGAACTTCGAAATTGAATTTCAACAATGCTCACCCATTTCTCATTAGGCTACCGTAGACTTTGAACAAACATACACAAAACTGGCGTGAATAGTGTTTGCATTGATGTGATTTTATTCCTTTTTTTTGACAGAACAGTTAACATCCTTTGAAATGTGCAAGGCATTATAAAAATCCATTGCAGTGGAGAAGTTTATTATAAAGCCCTGACAACTATCTTTGCTTTGCACAAAGCCCCTTCGTGGTCCCATAACGATAGGGATTTAAACAAAAAAATGTTATCCCCAATGATTCTTTATGGGCCTTTTTGTCTCTCTTTTCTCAGCTAAATCCATCTCGGCAATTGAGACCCAGTCCTAAAACGCGACAGTGTATCTCCAAAGCCTTTTCTTTCAAGTATGGATTGGCTTAGGTTGCTTTAAAACCTCTAATCCAAGATGACAGTTCAGTAATTATTTTGAAGTCCAGCTCTGCCAAAGAGACGTTAGATTGAATGAGGTCCTTGGTAGAGACTGACGGAAAAAAATATATATATACTGTATATATACTGTATATATATATATATATATATATATATATATCGAGGATTCCTGCTTTTAGCAGTGCAGCTTAGCTGTCATGGCATGAGAGATTGGGCACTTACAGTAAATAACCTCACCCACTTGAGTTTGTAGTCGCAGCAGTCGGCTGCTGTCTGCAACAAAATTACATCTCTTACTGTAACAATAGTCTCTTGAAGTTTGAACGCCCAGTAAGTTGTACAAATTGGAGCACAAGCAACATTTTCCTGGAAAAACCTGCTCCAAATTTCAGATATTTAGAAATTCAAATTGCCATTTTAATGTGACATGAGCATATAACACAAACCATTTGCATCCTCAGGAGAGCAGATTTGAGGCAGGTGCAAAACTATATGTCTGCTTTACTTCTTTCATGGATTTTTTTTGTTCTGTTTGAATATGTTTTATTAATCATATGCACCGGAAGTAACCTTGCACTCAAACCAGAAAAGAATTCTGTGTAGTCCAATGTCTAAGTCATTTTTTTGCCCATCATAACAGAGTCAGAAATTCTTACTGGTAGCGTTGTGGATGACTGATTGTCGAAAATGGACTTTTTAATGGTTGCATACAAATTTCAAGTTTCTCGAGAGCCTGACCACACAAGCAGTGTGAAATTAAACAACCAAGTACACCTTTTACTATCTGCATATTCCCGAAAATGTGTCCAAACCGGAACCCCGTGTTATTACAGTAATTTAACATCCATTCCCCTGTTTTCAAGTCAAAACCTCCCCAAATCGTGTTCATCTTCCCATTGGAATAAAGGAAAATTCAACTAATTCATTCCAGCCCCCGCCCCCCCAAAAAAACAAAGAGTCAATGATCATCTGATTTCAATTCAACATCAAACACTGATATCAAATTGTCATCACAATTTGGTCAAAAACGTAAATCAACACGACACCAATCCTTTGCCATCAACTGCTATATGTCAAATAATGATGAAATTGATGTTATTTCGACATTACTTCAATATCGAGCTTGTTTGAAATTTCTCCCCAATAACGATATTGATGGAATCCACTTTTTAAAAAGGGGGACTGGAGGGTGTGTTCCGACTACAGAGGGATCACACTCCTCAGCCTCCCTGATAAGGTCTATTCAGGGGTGCTGGAGAGGAGGGTCCGTCGGGAAGTCGAGCCTCAGGTTGCGGAGGAGTAATGTGGTTTTCGTCCCCGCCGTGGAACAGGTGACCAGCTCTACACCCTTAGCAGGGTCCTCGAGGGTATGTGGGAATTCGCCCAACCAGTCTACATGTGCTTTGTGGACTTGGAGAAGGCGTTCAGCCGTGTCCCTTGGGGAGTTCTGTGGGGGGTGCTTAGGGAGTATGTGGTACCGAACCCCCTGATACGGGCTGTTCGGTCCCTATACGACCGATGTCAGAGTTTGGTTCACATTGGCGGCAGTAAGTCGGAATCATTTCCAGTGGGGGTTGGACTCTGCCAATGCTGCCCTTTATCGCCAATTCTGTTCATAGCCTTTTTGGACATAATTTCTAGGCACGGCCGAAGCGTTGAGTGGGTCCGTTTTGGTGGCCTCAGTATTGCATCTCTGCTTTTTGCAGATGATGTGATACTGTTGGCTCCTTCAAGCAGGGCTCTCCAACTCTCACTGGAGCCTTTTGCAGCTGAGTGTGAAGCGGTTGGGATAAAAATCACCACCTCCAAATCTGAAACAATGGTCCTCAGTCGGGAAAGGGTGGAGTGCCCTCTCCGAGTCGGGGAGGAAATCTTGCCCCAAGTGGAGGAGTTTAAGCATCTTGGGGTCTTGTTCACAAGTGAGGGCAGGATTGAGCGTGTGATCGACAGGCGGATCGGTGCAGCGTCTGCTGTGATGTGGACTTTGTATCAGTCTGTCCTGGTAAAGAAGGAGTTGAGCCAAAGGACGAAGCTCTCAATTTACCGGTCGATCTACGTTCCAAGCCTCATCTATGGTCACAAGCTATGGGTCGTGACCGAAAAAACGAGATCCCGGATACAAGCGGCCGAAATTAGTTTTCTCCGCAGGACGTCCGGACTCTCCCTTAGAGATAAAGTGAGAAGCTTGGTCATCCGGGAGGGGCTCAGAGTCAAGCCGTTTCTGCTCCACATCAAGAGGAGCCAGATGAGGTGGCTTGGACATCTGTTTAGGATGCCTCCTGAACGCCTCCATGGTGAGGTGTTTCAGGCATGTCCCACCTGCAGGAGGCCCTGGGTACGACCCAGGACAAGGTGGAGAGACTATGACACCCAGCTGGCCTGGGAAGAACCTCGGGATCCCCCGGGAAGAGCTAGAAGAAGTGGCTGAGGAGAGGGAAGTCTAGGCTTCCCTGCTAAAGCTGCTGCCCCCACGACCCGAGCCCGGATAAGCGATAGAAAATGGATGGCTGGATGGATGAAATCCACACATGAAAGATCCCGCACTGTTTTGTATTGACAAAATTGGCTTTATTTACATAAATGAACATTCGGTCTCATGGGATCTTCATCAGACTTCAAAGCTGAAGTTCCTGTGAGGCGGAAATGACCCTAAATGAAGCCACTTGTTTGAAATACAAGACCATGGACGAGATCTTTGCATTTTTTGCATTGTTTCATGCAGATGACCTTTAAAACAAGAATTCTATGAAGTGAATTGTCTGTAGGCATTCTCTCTCAATGATCAAAACATGCAAGTAGAACAAAAATGTTTATTCATCCCAGTTTGGATGGATTTTCATTGCTATGCAGCTGTTGCTAACAGATAGCTGAGCAACAACAGGTATAAACTACAATTCTAACAAAACAGCACAAGGCAACAAATACATGCAATACAAAAGTGATTGCACATCATAGTTCAACATCACTGTCAGCTGCGGCAGGCTTGGAGCTACAACTGGCAGCCATCTTTCCTGTCTGGCGCTGAGCGCAAATAGGCTGCCATTGCGTCTCGGATGGACAGTGACTGGGAAGTCACTGACTCCAGGCTGTGACTTCCCAGTGGAATCTGAAAAAAAATCATTTTGTAAATTTTGAGTATGAGGTCAATATTTGGCTGAGTAGCGAGTTGATTAACTGCTAACTATTAGCATCGCTATAACTGGTGGCTAATTACCCAGCCTTTTCACCAACTTAGAGGCAAGTTAAACACGGATAAATTGCACATTATTTAAAATAATGGTTTTTACTCAAGTCGAGTGTGAATGGTTCGATCGTCATGGGTGTTAGTTACTATCATATGTCTAACTTGTATTAGTGTCATTTAATGCCACATAGTTTGAAACATTGACGATACACCCTTTACAATATCAGGTCAATATGAACGAATTATGAAAACAACATGACCATAATGTGCATACTTATAAACAAAAGTTCTTAGCAATGTTGGCACCACAAAAGACCTGACTTCCCGGCTTGTGCCAGCCGGTGCAAATCTGTGCACGCGCCTAAACTGCTGTGTGCCAAGGAGTGTCTCAGAGCGCCGTGTGAGGCAGGATTTTGGATTATGATGGCATGGAGAGGCAAATCGCAAACATCTTGGCTGAATCAGATTGGCTGATGGGGGTTAGATGTATTTTCTGCTTGAATATTTAGATTGAGCGTTTAATAGCTTCATGCTTGTTGCCAAGTCTTTTGTCTGTTTTCATCCTTAAAGCAAGAACAAAAAAACAAAAAAAAAATCACACCATTGCAAAATGTTTCAACTTGAGCATTTTTATCAGGACATCAACGTGACATCAATTCAATGCCTTGTTTCCAGACATCAAATCAAGTTTTGTCCAGCAAAATTGTTTTCATGTCAAATATTTTGATTAACAATGTATAATGCAGTAATTGGACGTGAGATTGATTCTTTGGTTGGACTTTTTTTTACATCTTTAAGGAGCTCATAGCTTCTGTAGGCTATTTATTGTGGTAGTCAAAATATTCAACTTCACATTGAAGTCATTGTGCCCGCTGCGTTCCCAGATCACAGTTGGACTTGAGTTGGGTTGACTTGTCACTGGCTGCAGTTATTTATATCATATGAGTGTTGAAATCTTAATGGACATTGTACATTATCGTGTCATTTGACAGAAAAAAGAATATATATACTGTATATATATATATATATATATATATATATATATATTAGAGCGGTCAGTTTAGCTATCGGCATTAATTTAAATGAATTTTAACGTGATTAAATTTTTTCTCGCAAGAATAACGCGGCACACGTCACAGCAGATTTTACGTTGCTCTATAAATAAACCAGAAACAAAACAACAAGCGCTGCACAAGTCCACACCCATGTCTGTTTTGCCAGCCATGGCAGCGCGAGACACCTAAAACGGATACTTAAAGAGTTTATGAATGGAAAGTTTACTTTTAAAAAGTTGCCAGATTGTTCCACTGACAAGACCAAAGTTACCTGTATGTTTTGTAGTCGTAAACTGAGCTATCATCATAGCACGTAGAGTCTGAAATACCACTTAATGGTAGTGATGGCCAAATGAAGCCCCATGAAGCAATGAAGCTTTGCAGCCAATTGGTTTGCACGTGTAGCAAAGCTTCATGGTGCATTATACTCTATGGCGCCATCAAGTGGTCCAGAAGCCCAACAGGTCAACAGTGTTAAGAATTCAATGGCTATTTGTCTAAGACAAAGATATGAATGTGCTTGTGTTAGTAATTTAGTATGTGAACAAAATACAACAAGTGCTAAGGATAATTTGTTGTTCATTTTTATTTCGAAATAATAGCTTTCCCACAGTGGCTGGCTTTAAACGGTTTCTTTTTTTGGACAATATTTCACCAGCTTTAGAAAATATTCTTTCACAAGGCACAGATGAAGCCGGGGTGCAGAGAAATGTGAGTGCCAGTTTATATAAATTTGGGTAGGTATGGCCCAGTTTCATGGCTCTCCTTGCTCTCATGCAAGGCTCTATAATGCCTCAACATAATAATAATAATAAAAATAATACATAAAAAACACAAAAGATGAGGTGTTATTGTTATACAAGTTCCCTTGCACACAACAGACACTTCACCTGTGAAATAACAATAGTTAGACAAAACAACAAGCGAAAAGCTGCATTGTCACATTTATGTTAATGTCGTTTTTCTCCATTACCTTATTGGAAGCGATCAAATTAAAATGTTCCCATACAGGGGAGGATCGCCTTTTTCACGCAGGTTCCATCGCAAGCAACGGACAAGGCTCGAAAAAAGATTGCACGAGTTGCCCTGTTGCGCACAGGTGTAACAAGTACAGGAGCCCGAAATCCACAAAATGCGAGAAAATAGGCGATCACCATTGCGTTTTGCAGCTGATTTATACCGTAGTCTGGACTGTGTTTGCAATGCCGCTCACAAAGCGATTCAGCCGGCCGGCCGAGGCTTCACACATCATCATTTCCGGGTTTTGCCAAATGAAGCGTGTCTCGATACAAGCTTTGTGGAAACGCCCCTCCCATTACTCGACACAAGCTTCGGGGCCTCGACCCATCACTACTTAATGGCCAAGCACACAGCTGATGTGAGTACTCCGCCCCCTCGTCTCAGACAGACAGCTATAGATCATTTCAAACCGAAGAAAATGGATGACACGACGAAGAACAAATTTGCTGAAGCCATAGCTAAATGTATGGATACTGCATGCAAGCCTGTCAACATTGTCCACAGCTCGACTCAAGCTGAAATCATTCGCATTGCATCTAACGACTCCACTACATATTGCCAGCGAGAGCCTCCATTACAAGCTATGTACAGAAATTGTACGTAGCGGAGAAGGCTGAGGTCCACCAAGCGGGAGAAGACACTGTTTCGGGACAGAAATAAGAGACTAGGTTGATGAGCCTCTGTTGATTAAAAAGCAGGTAGCCTGTTGAGTACGATGTATGCCACTGACGCGATTGTTACTTGTTTGGAACTATTTTGTGTGGAAGGTTACTGTGTTCCATGTCCATATAAATAAAGGCAGTGGAACTTCTCTGTGTTCGTCTGACAGTGCGTTGAGGCACGTCGAGAGTTCAGCGGTGCAGTCATAGCAACCTAGCGACCACACTGAAAATAAAACGTCTCCAGTGTTGTGCGTGCCTCGAACCAAGTGTAGTCATCCGAAATGATGTCTCGACAAAACCATACAGAGACTTCCGCGCAAGAAGGACCAACAGAGTCAAGATAGTCTGACTGCTGTGTTCGAAGCAAATTTGAGAAAAACGAAGTATGCAACCATGGCTTGAATCCACTATGGGCTGAGTACTAGTTTACCTTAGATGTGCACTTGATACTTTTATATTGCTCTGTTTTGATTCCCTAAAAGGAGCTGTTAAAGGAGCTGTTGTGTGGCAAAATATTTTTTTCACTGTTGTTGATGGACAGTAATATTGTGTGAGAGATTATGTGTGAATAACTGCTCCAAGTGAAAAATGTTCATGTAAAATTGAAAATCGAAATTGTTGTTTCAGTAAATATTTGCATTTTGCACACAGAAAACTGATCCATAATTACATGTTGATGAGAGCATTAAAACGGGAAAAAATAGGACAAACGATAATAAAAGGAAATTCAGAAACAATAAAATATGTGTGAGTAATCACTTTTAAGACCACACAGATACACATCATATGTCGTTTTCATTTTCATGATTTTGTTTTTGTCTGTTTCAATGTAACTCAGCTGGGCGGGAGGGCTTCCCTCGAACACCTTCTATTGAGTGCAGATTACAGTTTTATATCTTGAACAACAAGTTGATAGCTCCTCTTTGAGGCCTGTAGCTTCACTTTTCCCATTTAGTGTATATTTATCAAAACTACAGGTGCTCATGTCAGTTTTATGGGGCAAATATAAAGTAGGCCATGCATAATTTCAAGCACCCCACCTGTTCCTAATATGATTATTTATCTTCACCTTTTGTACGATTTTCATGCTAGGCTATATTTCAATCAAATGATGTGTTGAGCTGAGTCGCTGAATAAATTGCGCTCCGATATATGTGGATTTATCATGGGAAGTGAAGCAAGTGCATTTTCATGCACTTCAGTTCAGGTGAAGGCCCTCACCAAATCATAGATCACAACTTGTATTACGGCTGCAGGCACTCTCTGTGATCGGCTGCTTTGCCTCCTCCCACACGACGTATACCGTGACTGTAAAAATGTCAGTTCACCCACATCGGTCATGTAGACACAATTTGAACATATGATTCTTTTGTGGGTATGGGCCAAGTACGTTTCTGGTTGTGGTGGTGAAAAGGGTGCATGCTGCAATTATCTCATTGCCAATGAGATGAGAATCTCAACTGTTCTTGAACTAAGCTGTCTTGACAGAGGGAGGATTGAAGTCAGTCACGTAGCTGCTGTCCTTTGTTGCTTTGCGGCCCTTGAAGTTCTCACAATGTGTCTGTTTTTGAATAACTGACAGACCATCCAATCTTCTCAAACAGTCGCTCTCTGATTTTGATGACTTGAGTCTTGCTCAGAGGCACACCATCTGTCAAATCTCAATAGAGTGCAATGAAATATAATTCTGATTAAACCTCTTTTTTTTTCTTCTTTGTGATGGCAGCAATGATGGGATTTTAAGCTTGCAAATGTTTGACTGAGATGACACGTTTGAGCTGGAGGCGCACTCCCAATGAGTGCGAGCCTTTGTTCTTCTGAAAGGAACATGGCAGGGAACAATTATTCTTCTGACATCATCCTGTCTGCCTAAAAGTTCTATTGTTGGCAAAGTCTGTTGAATGCGGGCTTGACTATATAAATTGTTTCATACATTAGCCTGCATTTCAAGTGCTCCATCAGTTCATTATTTTGAGGATGGAACCATGTTATTTCACCAAGTAAACACAAATTTGCATGTTCACCCTGTTGCAAACCGCCGATATTTACTGTAGGGTTTGACCAGCATTTGCTCACATTTTCTGAAGTATTCTCGACCTATGTGGTGCTGACATCACCCACTTTAATTCTGAGTTACTGCAAAAGTCAAGTCGACTTTTTTGGGGGGGGGGGGTGGTTGGGCAAATACATGGAATTAGAGTCCGTGGTCCAGCCAATACTCCGATTTCAATTCAACAGAGTCAGCATTTTTTTCTTTTTTTTAATTTCAGTACTGAAGAACGGGCAGCCCGGTAGTCCAGTGGTTAGCACGTCGACTTCACAGTGCAGAGGTACCGGGTTCAATTCCAGCTCCGGCCTCCCTGTGTGGAGTTTGCATGTTCTCCCCGGGCCTGCGTGGGTTTTCTCCGGGTACTCCGGTTTCCTCCCACATTCCAAAAACATGTGTGGCAGGCTGATTGAACGCTCTAAAATTGTCCCTAGGTGTGAATGTGAGCGTGGATGGTTGTTTGTCTCTGTGTGCCCTGCGATTCGCTGGCAACCGATTCAGGGTGTCCCCCGCCTACTGCCCGAAGACAGCTGGGATAGGCTCCAGCACCCCCCGCGACCCTAGTGAGGATCAAGTGGTTCGGAAAATGGATGGATGGACATTACTGAAGAAAATGAAGCCAGCAAGGATTACTAACAAGCAGCAACTGTAAGAGTGCTGCATTAAAATGCCTGGCAGGGGGAAAAAACAGGTGGGAAAACAAAATGGGCTTAATGAGGATAAGCAGTTCAGACACTAGATGAATGGAAGGAAGGCAGGGGTGTGGTCGCCATCAGGAATTTTAGGAAAATATGTTCATTTTCCCGAACGGCCGGTGTATTTTCGGAAGTGATGGTTGCCGGTGGCGACTATTCCGGGGACAAATCGTATTCCCAGCATGTCCCTGCTGGATGGTGATATCAAAGAGCTGCATGAGGTCTAGCAGAATGTTTTTTAAGGTACTTAAGATAATTTGGACATTTAAAAAAATTATGACGTACCGAAAAAGAGTTCTCCGGGTGCCCCCACCACTATCAAAAGAACAGTTAACATCAAATGACAAAATAATACAACACAACACATAAGACACAGACAGTCGTGCAATCTTAACCACTTTTCCTGCATACACTTTGTTGTTCGAAACAGTTCTAGATGAAAGAGGAGGGAATCAAAGTGCCCTTTTCACCAGTAGATCAAAGACGTCGTGCTGAAAATGCGCACACGTCGGCTACAACCTGCTTCTATGGTGCCTTGCAAAAATATTCACCCCTCTTGGCACGTTATCCATTTTGTTGCATTACAACCCCAAATTTCAACTATTTATTTGATAGGTCTGCACAAAATAGTCAAAGTAAAATGGTAAATATGAAAGAACGTAAATTTGGCACCTGCATAGCCATTCAACCCCCTAAGTCAGTACTTTTAGCGGCAATCATGGTTGCAAGTTGTTGTGGATCAGTCGCAATGGGCTTGCCACATGTTCCCACTGGGATTTTTGCTCATCCCTCATGGGACGACTGCGCCAACTCCTTCATGTCTAGTCACGTACATCCTGGTACGTGTTTTGCTCAAGAATATCACTGCATTTAGCACCGAACTTATTTCCCTCAATTCTGACCAGTCTCCCAGTTACTGCTGTTGAAAAACATCCCCACGGCATGATGCTGCCACTGCCATATCTCTTGTATTCCAGGGGTGATGAGATGTGTTGGGTGTGCACGAAATTTCCTAAATTTCTAAAAAAATCTAAAGTACATGCATGACAAATATTTCTCATTTCACTTTGACTTCACTATTTTGTGCGGCACCGCCAAATGAAATTCAGAAAATCTTTTCAAATCGTTTGTTAGGAAGCAAATTTCGTTTAAAAAATAAAAAGCCAAAGGGGTGAATGCTTTTTCAATGCATTCTAGCGAGCGTTTGTGAAACTTCAAATCTTCAAACAAGACTATTATATCTTTTTTTTTTTGTTTGTAGATGTTGGATTGCTGAAATGCTGTCTATTCCTCTTACATTGCTTTTTGTCTGTAGTTCAAAGTGAAGAGAAAAAAAACCATGACATTCTATTTCTGCACAAGAGACAAACAACGGTGAAACAGACGTGGAGACAGAGCCAAATGATGGCTTGGAGACACCTGATGAGAAGTAAGCTCACAGCGCCCCAGCGAGAGAGTCAGAGGAATTGAGAGACATTGCTTTTCAGAGAGAGGACAGAAAAGGAAAGTGGGACAGCTGAAGATCACGGCAATAGAGATCAAAGCAGAGTGTGAGACAAACTGAAAATACAGTCTTATGTGCATCCACAAGCAGTGGAACATGGAGTTTTTAATGTTGGAATAGAAAAAATTGTACATCTGCCTGCTAATATAGTGTGTGGCCATGTATGTATTCAAAAATCGGAATACATCACAAGATTTCCTGGGGTCGAAGCGGTTGTATTGATTTTTTTTTTTTTTCCTCCAAGAAACTGGCTCACAAGAGGGAGCTGCCCTTTGATCCACTCACAATTCACAGTGAACTAAACCATTCATTCATTATCCAAGCCGCTTTTTTCTCACGAGTGTACTGGAGCCTATCCCAGCTCTCTTTGGGCAGAAGGTGGTGCACACCCTGAATGGCCATTCGCCGAAAGATGGATGGCCAGTCGTCTGGGATCTATCTATTGTTGGGGGAAAGTTTGTTGAATTTCGGACGAGCAGGATGTTGGTTATCCAAATACAGGCTGGAGTCGATGAGCAGTTTCTTTGAAGCTTTTAATAACAGAATATTCCGGGCACCCGCGGTTTACAGACAATGGCTGCGGTGGTCACGAGTGCAAAGGAGGAAGGGATTCACAACATATTTATATCATCAGAAGGGCGGTACCAAAACTCATGGTGAGGCATCAGGACTTTCGTTTCTCCTAAACTGGTTCTTAGCTTGTATCAACTGGTGCATTCCTTTGTCTGTGCATATCTACAAGGAGTGTTCCAATTGTAAATGGTGATTGCTTCAAGGGCGCAGTCTCGCTGCGAGCATGTGAAAGTTATACGTCATGACTAAATATGAGCAGAATACACACTTCACACTCTATATTGGTCTGGTCGGTCATTATTTATTTATCTTATTTAATTAATGCATTTATGTATTATCACCATATTTGTGCGTCGAGAAAACGTTGGGCCAGAAGCACTAACGATGTAATGATTTCAGCTATTCTATGTCAAGCATTATGGTTGATCTCGCTTTGAACTATGTCGTTGATTATACAAACGCTATCTATCGTTCACCATCTGTCCGAGTCACGAACGCCTCGGTGTTGCACATGCCGGGGTGTAAAGGTATACCGCGGATCAGTCAGGGACACGATTTTCTCATGGGGTTCCGGCAGAAAGGGCACTTTTCTAAACCAGGGCACAAAAGCCCTTGTTGAAGCTCCACTTGGGGGGTATTTCTGGCCCTTTTGACTTTAGCTTAATTGAGTATTCTCAACTGTGCATATGAAAGTGTTTAATTATGGTGTACATTCAACCAAATAAAAAAAACAACAACATTGCTTTCGGACAATGTAGTCAGGGTGAAAGCATCCTCCTTTCCCCAAAATGTAAGTGATAGTCATTTCCCTTTATTCCTGAATTAATGTGAACATATTGATGGGCAAACCAAAAACAATTTGGCACTCATTTCCTCTTCCTCTCTTCATTTGTTAAATTTTTTTGGCACTCTGAATTTGTACAAGGGCAACCGCTAAACTCCCATGTCTCCTGATGACAACCTGGGACAAACACACATTGTGGTCCAAATTCTATTGTGCAAAGATTTAGAGAAGTCATAAACATCTCTTTTCACATTGTGCACTGTGTTTTACTTTTATTTAATAAAACTACATCTTCATTGTACAAAAGGCTTTCAGGAGGAATTGGTGCTTGTGCTATAAAATTGAGAAACAATTGAGATGTAATGGGGGGGAAATCCCCCAAATCTTAGTGTGTGTAAGGTTCAGGAGATCGGCCAGAAACATTTTGTCTCGGGTCTATCAGACCTTTGGGAGAGATGAGTGGGAGAGATTGCAGCCAATTGGCCTTGTTGGTGGGGGGAATGATAAATTGCAGACTTGTCCTTGGCAGTGACTGCAATGTACCAGATGGTGATGTACTGTAGAATGAAGAACTAACTAATTGATTTTACAGTAGAGGTCTGGCCTAAATAATACAGGACTACGACCTAAGACTACTATGACCTAATTAATTTCGAAACTTTGACAAGCTATGCTAAAAAAAAAAAAAAACTCCAATTCGCGACGGAGGTGTGTACAAGACGAAGCCGCTTGTAACTCTCAAGGAAGTGACATCAGGATTCACTGCTTGTCCAATCCAGAGGAAAGAAAGCCAAAACCACGTGCGGTATAGTGTTTATCCTGGAAATGGCACCATATTGATGGTTTTTGCCCTAAATTCAAGATATGTCAAAATAATGACCGAGGCATGTTGACAATATTAGCAGACCCCCGTTTATGTAGTTTCTCAGTAAACAAAAAGTTGCTTTGGGAGTGAGAACCCCTTTCATCATTCGCAGTTCATTTAAAGAGCAGGTCAGTGAATTTACAAACCCTGTACCTGAGTGTGTACATCTATATCGATTTTGATCGTACTTATTGCCAATACAACTCCAGTATCTGGAGTTGACGGTATTCTTGAAGCCCCATACAATCAGCACTTTAAAAGAATACACATAGAATGTTGTCTGTAGATGCTGTACATAAAACTGTGCGCTACGTTGCTTAATTAGATGAGCTCGCTTAGCTAACTGTAGGTTGATTAAATGACTTTCAATAAATGAAGCATGTTTTAATTTGATGCGCCCTGCGACTGACTGGCGACCACTTCAGGGTGTAGTCCGTCTTTCGGCCGGCTAATCTCCAGTGAATGTTTGCTTATTCATGGGAGAATCCGAAAAAAAACTATTCCAGTTGATGACATAAAAGTTGACCCTTTAATGTTCTTTGTTCACTGGAGCTGTAATAACCAGTATATCACAAGCAAATGACTCAGTTGAAGCCTTTTGCCGTTTTCTCCATGTGAGATACTGTATGTGTATGCCCAGGCTGTGATGGGGTGATGGAGGCCAATGTGGGCCAGGAGTAATCAGGCAGAAAGAGACCATTGTTGCAACGGCAGTGATGGATCTTTTTGTTTTGGCCATCCACAATTTTAAACTGCCAAGTAAAAGGGCATTTTGATTGATTTGAGGGTATGCTGCCTTCATCATGGCCTGTAATATTGTGGGGGTTTTTTTTCCCAGAGTCTCCTACTTACTGGCAAAGTGAGCTTCCTTTCCAAGTGAAGACATGCTTTAACACAAATGTTAGTTCCATTTCATGGAACTGACGAAAGCAAGTTGTCGCCACAGATGCTTGATGTCAATGGTAAACACATTGTGTTAAATAAGAAAACTTGTTTTTGTAAAATGCAGTAAATTCTGGACAAAATGTCCACATTTATTATACTGTAAATCCAGACTTCTCAAGAACAACAATAACTGTACAATTTCTACATAAGCAGTCGCTGTCAAGTATCTTTGTATCATGTTTTAATTTATTGTGCAATGTAGTTAATATAATTTTGTTTCCTTGGATTCACAAAAAAAAATAGTGGGCTTGTAATTCAAGCTCACCTACGAGCGTATTATTTTCACATGACATTTTCCTCTTTTGTTTACATAAAAGGAACTAACGATGGGCCAATACAATGCAGTTTTTCTGTACCTTGCATGCATGAGATGTAGAAATAGTGTAGACAATTAAGAGAACATTTTGCCCTGTTCCGACTCTTCTGCAGTGGATGTTTTGCTGGTTGCCACTCTCAAAAGATTTTTGTGAAAATGTTTATATACTATGGGTCACTCTTTATTTAGATGCTATACAATTTCAGAGTGAGGACTGACAATTAGACCTTGGACAGATTTATGTTGTTTTGTGTTGACGCGATTAACTTATAAAAAATGTCCACATGAAATGAGGGATTTTTTTTCAAATGCCCTTGCATATTTAATGTCATCCCTGACCCAGTAAAGGTAATGTTTGATATCAACAGCCAGTTTGCATAACAAGCTCCTGTCCTCATGACTGGATGAAGCAAAATGAAACACTGTCCCTTACCAAATAAAGACTAATCAAAATGAGACATACAGTATATCCATTCATTCATTGCTCCATTTTCTAGACCTTATACTCTCATTCACATCCATGGGCAAATTAGTTTTCAATTCAAATAACAAAGAAAAGAAAAAGCTACATGGTGAACATTTCACGGATGCACTGGAAACCTGGCCAGCTATCCATTTTTAGCACCACTTGTCCTCATTAGGGTCATGTGTGAGTTGAAACAAATCCCCACTGACTTTGGGTGAGAGGCGGGGTGTACCCTGGACTGGTCTCTAGCCAATGGCAGACCGTCTGGCTAATATGTGCAAATTTTTGTCTCCACACTTCCCTCCATTTTGCATGTTTGCATGGGCATGAATTGTACTTCATCAAGTCATTTTCTTGTGTGAACAGTTACAGCCCACTGCTTCAAACACCATCAGAATTAGTGTGAAAATGGTCTGCGAGATGAGCTTGACAGGGGCCAGGGAAAGATGTTTATTTCAGGCTAATGTGAATTCATTGTTGTAGTTTTAGTACGGAACAATGGCATTGGAAATTTTAATGGGTTTCAGGGGCGTGGGGAGTGGCGGGGTGGGGGTGTTTGGGGAGGTGGTGTAGGAGGGCGGATGTCTTGCCTCAAAGGAATGATTGCATTTGCAATGTAAAACGAATCTGCAATACCTTTTTTTTTTTACATGAACGGTACCTCTAGGACTGAATTATTAAAAAAAAAACAACAACAACAACAGCTGTGGCAGAAAATAATAATAGGATATCAAATGTTGTTGGTCTTCATTTTCAACATAAAATCCCAAAATGAAGTCACTGTCTGTAGACTCAAGCAAGAGATTGTCCCAGACAAAGACCTATGGAAAGCTCCACATGTACGGACAGATCTCTTGCTGTTAGCCTCTGACAGGGTGAGGTTAATTGGAATCAAATGAATCTAGGTCCTGTTGGTGTGTACACAGAAAGTAATTGATGGTCCCTCTTCCAGCACCCCATCCTCTGTTCCCCATTGTCTGAGACATTTTCTCAGTACGTCATCCATTGGAGCCTTCTCCTTGATGTATTCACGGAGCTTGGATGTTTCATCCTGGACAGTGGCTAAGACACTCACTCGTCCCCGGCCTCCTTCCTTACGGCTTACGTACAGTCTCAGGGTGCTGGATTTGGTATGGAACCCTCGGTGCATGGTTAGGAGCTTTCGGGTGTGAACATTCGTGGTCTGAATCTCTTCCTTTGGCCACCTTATTATTCCTGCAGGGTATCTGATCACTGGCAGGGCGTAGCTGTTTATTGCCTTGGTCTTGTTCTCGCCATTGAGCTGGCTTCTTAGGAGTTGGCTCACGCGCTGGCGGTATTTGGCCGTAGCTGCTTTCCTTGTTGCCAAAATCGAGGTTGCCGTTGGATTGTGGTATACCGAAGTACTTGTAGCTGTCCTCAATGTCTGCTATTGTTCCTTCAGGGAGTGACCCCTTCAGTGTGGACTACCTTGCCTTTCTTAGTCACCATCCGACTGCATTTCTCGAGCCCGAATGACATCCCGATGTCACTGCTGTAGATCCTGGTTGTGTGGATCAGGGAGTCTATGTCCCTTTTGCTCTTAGTATACAGCTTTATGGCATCCATGTAGGGGGGTGACTGATCGTAGCTCCATTTTTGAAGCGGTATCCATAGCCTGCCTTGGTGATTACTTGGCTTAGGGGGTTCAGTCCTATGCAGAACAGCAGTGGGGAGAGTGCATCACCTTGGTAGATGCCACATTTGATGGACACTTGGGTAAGAGGCTTGCCATTGGCTTAAAGTGTGGTTTTCCACATCCTCATCGAGTTCGCAATGAAGGCTCTTAGGGTCCTGTTCACCTTATACAACTCCAAACATTCAGTGATCCATGTATGTGGCATCGAGTCATAGGCTTTCTTGTAATCAACCAGGCTGTGTACAGGTTGGTATGTTGGGACCTGCAGTCTTGTGCAACTGTTCTGTCAACCAGGAGCTGATGTTTGACTTCTCTGGTATCTCTACCAATGCCCTTCTGAGCTTCGCTCATGTCTTAATCCATGTGTCCACTTATCTTAGCCGCAATGATGCCTGACATGAATAGAGATACACACATACACACACGCGCACACACACACTCTTTTTGTCATAAATGTTAAAACAGTGCGACCTGACAGTCGAACATCATTAAAATGATCCTTTGAAAAATTATCCATCTCTGGCTTTATCTAAATCCTCTGTCTTAATTGTTGATTGTTATTCTTGAGCTTGTTATGGTGCTACAAACATGTTCCATCAGAGACTGTAGAGGCAGAAGGCGTGGCCCAATAATCAGTCATTTTCCCGTGGGCACACATGCAGTCACTCATGCGCAAGCAGTCTGACGGCCATGGCCGCACAGCCCTGTCGCACTGAGAGTTTTCTTGGCTGGATTTTTGGACTCTGGTGAACAACAAAAGTTAAAAAGAAGAAATTGGACAGCCCTCGATTTAAATCAAAGATGGGGGGGGGGGGGTCGTCAAGGGGTCAAAATGCGGTAATGTTTTTTTGTTTTTGTTGTTTTGTTTTGAATAATGTCGCAGTGTCCATCCAACTCAGGGATCGCAAATCAGGTTTGGGAGCACAATGCGCTGAGGTAAGAGTCAGCTCAAAACCCGACTGAATAGAAAGCACAAGAACTGAAGTTACGCACAAGAACATACGCAGCTCAAGCTGGCATCCATTCCACGTGACCTGAAGTATTTCATGGACAGAAAATGAGAGGCTGGGGTGACAAAAGACCTCTCTCAAAGTATATGACCCCTTTTTCCCTGCAGGATGGCCTTTCAACATGCATGTTAATCTTTTCACGGACAGCGCTTACTCCAGTGGACAGCTTATCATGTTACCAGGTTACAGGGTGCATGAAAGGGTTCTTCTATGACTGATCTTCAATATATGTGCACCTAATTAGATTTATGTTGATTGGACTCTTGTATCGCCCTTCCAGGTAGATGACTGGGCCATCGTCATGTTAGCCAGACCTGCGCACACCCCTGCCCATATTATGAGCAAAGCCTGAACCTCTTGTTGTAATTACGATGAAAGCAGCAGAAAAAGAGCACCAGGCTACTATCTCTTCTGTATCTTAGCAATAAATATTGACAGGCTTGCACGAGAGGCCTTTGTCCTTGCACCATACTGCGTCGTATCCTGCTATGAGCACCATAAAAACCAAGTGCTTTGTGAAAAGGGCTTTATTGTGCAGACAGAAATAACAAGTTGACACATATACCACTTATACTACAAGATCAATGTTTCAGATCCAACATGGTATTCAAGAGATCATGTTATGTTTATCGAAAAATATTATGGATCCCATAAGACAAAGAAAACAATAGCTTGCCTCCTTCTTGCCTCTGCGCTTCGCAATCCTCGCCACATCTCACCTTTCAAGTCACCAACCTCCGTCACCAGAGGGAGGCAGAAAAAATTAAGATATCAACCCATATGACATGATTTTCTCCCCATTGGAGAAGTCGTACATCTACTCACACGCACAGACAAGTGCACAAAGACACCATTTGATCATTTGTGTAAGGAGCTCTTGGGTTGAAGTGCTCACAGACGAAGGCCACTGTGGCATGAAATGCTAAGATTTGATCATCTCAAAACAGGATGCTTTTTCTTAGGTGGAGTGAACTTCAGTTTTCCTTTGTTTTTCTCACCCGTAACATGATTTTGTCTTTGTCTCTTTTTAGTATCTGTATTCTGACCCCACTGGGGCGTCAGTAAATCATTTGCAAGACTCGAGTCCCGCTCTGGACAAAAATGTAAATCAGAGCAACTCGTTGGTGGAGAGAGAACTAATCTGCTTACTGGCTCTTGTTGATGTGCCTTTGAGCAAGGCATTGTCCAAACGCCCCCAGCTCAAATGATGCAGCACTGTTTGCGTGTCTCTTTCAGTCTTTCGTGTTTCTCCTTGCACGGCTGCATGTGTGTGTAAACTGGTTGCATGTTTGGTGTAAGACACAATATATACTGTACTCTGCATTGGACTGTGAGTGTGGGTTGAATTTCCACTTGAGGGATTACACAAATCGTCTGGTTAGCGCGTTGACCACCTGCGAATTCTTGCAAATGCAGCACTTCTGCTGAAAATATCTAGACCTAATTTCAAGGTTACATGCAGGAATACAAAGTTAAATACAGCATGTGTGTGCATGTTTGCCATGCTTTTACACAAACGAATTATGTTACACTCATTTTTAATGACGATCTTCAACTCACAGAGCTGAAAAAGATCTGCTTCAGAATTAACCCAATGGAGGAACCCATTTGCAATTAATAGGGGTGTTCACAGGGCAACATTTGCTCCGGTGCTGCGTCGGAGCTGCCCCAGTAGAGCGTTCACACGTGCAAAGTTACACCGGTGTAGCCCCTGAAAACAGCTTAAACCGGAGCAAATTTAACCCTGCTCAGGGAGGTGGTTTAAAATTTTGCTCAGGAGCAAATGCTCGTTTGCGGGGGGAGTAGCCTCGCTACACATGAGAAGAGTTGATTTCATACGGCGAGAATGCGTTACTTTCGTACTCTGTTGTACTTCCGTCAACTGTTTGTCGAATAACGACACAAGACATGATAGCGTTTGACTGGTGCTTTAGTTGATTATAGAATGGCAACTGGCAATAACAGTAGCAAGCGGCACCTTGCCTCTTGGGTTAGACCATCTCAACTAGAACGGGGTGGGATAGTCGCCAAACATCATCTTTCCTTTTGTATGAGAATGGACTGTCTCTGAGTTGTTTGTGTAGTTTGTTCTTTTGTTGTGTGTTCACCCCCGCCCTAGAATTTATTTTGTGATTTCCTCTCTTGATTTTCTGTTTGGCGCATTATATGTTTGCTTTTCTGAGTGTCATTGAGTCATCGTTGATTTACTTTCGGGGGCGGTCACGCACGGAGACCACGAAGGAGAAGGACGTGCCTGAACAGTAGTTGCTTAAAGAACCAACATGACAGCTCTTTGTTTTCGCTTTGCACCGCTGCAGAAACTGCCGTGTGAACGCAAGTGGCGCTGCACCGGGGTTAACACTCTCAGCGGCTTTGTATGTGTGAACGCTCCACAAAATTTGCTCCGGTGTCAGATATATCACAACAAAATATATCGGTGCAGCACCGGAGCAAATGTGTGCCGTGTGAACACCCCTAATTTCTGTCCTGTTTGGTGTTTTGTGCCAGCCCTCCAGATCTAGTTCCTATGACTCCACCTATTTTAAGTATTAAACATTCTTGTATTTTTGTGTCCTCTATTTGCAGAAACTTGAATGTCATGAGATTGTGAGGTTACATTTCGGTGACCCGCCAATAGCCCCACCGCCCGATAATAACTTTATTGACATTAGCCATTGAGTCAAGGCATTCCCTGCCACCAGGAAAGTGTTGCATTTTCTCCTGAGTGAATCATTTCACCATCATGAGTGTTGTGCCATGCGATTGGCTGGCGACCAGCTCAGGGTGTACCCCGCCTACTGCCCAAAGACAGCTGGGAGAGCCTCAAGAATGCCCGCGACCCTCATGAGGCTAAATGGATGAGAAAATAAATGGACGAATGGAGTATTTTGTGTTCAAAACTTGCCAAGGGCTGGCAAATGAATAAATACAAAATATTAAGAGTCTGTGCCTTTTTCTGCAATTCCAAACTTCCTTAACAGAACCTTTTCAGATATATTGGTTTGCCCACTCAGACAAGTGGAGCGTTTTCGAGATCTTCGACCAGATGAAGTGACAGATTTATTCAGCGCTACCCAGAGGGTTGCCAACCTGGTGGAAAAGCATTTCAACGCCACATCTCTCACCATTGCCATTCAGGTAAAAACACCAACAACATTATTTTGGCTTTTGTGACACACAGGATTAAACATGACATGATTTTCTGTATTCAAATGTTCAACTCTGATTTTCTAATTAAATAGAAATTACTACAGCCAATGTTGACATATTTGTTTAGAAATGGCTGCATTCAGCAATCTGCTATTTCCGAAGCCTGTTACCACTAACTCCATAAGCATTGTGTAAAACAAGTGGAAGTGTCCTTGAATGATCGGCTGAATCCCTACTACGTTCTGAACATGCCTATAGATTTTTTTTTTGCGATGTGCACACTTTGACACCTTTTTTAAATGATGATGTCTAATTTGTGAATGTTCCAATGACAACCAACCTTTTTTTCCATTATAGTATAGTATGTCTATAATAATATGGACTTTTGTTTTAAAAATCCAAAACAATAGATTTTCAAAACATTTCATAGTCATCATGTAAAGTCAAAAACAAATTGTATCAAACTCTACTTTCATTACATCAACATTTTACACCTTGATCCACTCTTGTGTCAACCATTGAACACGATAGGAGAGGCATGGAATTCAGAGCCATCTCTGACACCTACGAACGTTTTACAGACAGGCTCTCACCTCAGATTGAAAAGCCCTTTTTGCATAACGGGTGATATATATGCTAATATGAAAATAGCACCTTACCTGCACTGTGGGCCCCTCGGACAAAATTGTTTCACAGGTTGGCAAGAAAACCAGAGGGGAAGAAAAAAACAGCAAAGAGCACCTTGATGTCACTTTCTTTGACTGTGAAATTGATCACTAAGATTAAAATTGTAAGATTAACTCATGACAGCTCCCTTTTTTTCAGACACCGCATTAAAGTACTACTCTCTGCAGGAGTTATCCATTTTTCTCATCAGTGTGCCATTCCTGTGAAAAATAGTGTGATACAACTCATCTAGGGTTGATGATAAGAAGAAAACGTTTTGGGCAACACGAGAGATTTTCTTTTTTTTTTTTTTGTTCTCCAATCAGTGCAGGGACAAGATTATTAAACCTCACCTGATGTATTTATTCATTCACTAACATTGGCATTTAATGATTAAACAAATTTGAGTCCTTGATTTTTGTAGCAAATAAAACAGTTTAGTCATGTTTAATTATTTCAAAGGGTTACAATGTTGTACTGTATTAGAACAGCATGTTCATGAATTATTAACAGCAACATATGCTCCAAAAAATGAATATTAGTGTTTGTACACAAATAATTGGTCTCTGAGATACCTGCCCATCTACTGAATGTGAAAGTTGAACAAGAAAGTCAAGCTTCCATGTTCCTGTTTCTGAAAATGTGACAGTCATTGAGTTGTTCTTTACTGTTAGAAAATAGCGGGGCTAACCAACATAACAACCATCCCCACACCAAGTTTTGAAACCAAGGACCTTATCAGTATAGGTTTCAAATTCGAAAGCTTTAATTAATGTACCCACTGCTGAGCATCACCCTTGAATGCAATACAAATGATTGAAATTAGAAGTATCGCAGCATTTGTCAACAAGGACATGAGAACGTGAACACGCAATGCAGGGACTAGTTTAACTGGTTAGAAAGTTGATACAGTGTTCCCTCACTTATCACGGTTAATGGGGACCGGGCCCGGTAGTCGAGTGGTTAGCGTGTCGACTTCACAATTGCAGCTCCGGCCTTTCTGTGTGGACTTTGCATGTTTTCCCCGTGCTTGCGTGGGTTTTCTCCAGGTCCTCCGGTTTCCTCCCACATTCCAAAAACATGCATGGCAGGCTGATTGAACACTCCAAATTGTCCCAGGGTGTGAGTGCGAATGGTTGTTTGTGTCTGTGTGCCGTGCAATTATCTGGCAACCGGTTCAAGGTCTCCCCTGCCTACTGCCCGAAGACAGCTGGGATAGGCAGCTCCAGCACCCACCGCGACCCTATGAGGATAAAGCGGTTTGGAAAAATAATGAATGATTAGACTTTTCATATTTAAGACAAAGACTACAGCAGTACACATATTAACTTAAATCTTTAATTATGAAACCTTATACAGTAATTAACATTCATCAGCATTGCCTTCTGAGAGAGGCTAAGAGACTTGTGTTGGTGTGCGTACAAAGTGGCTCTCACTTTACGCTCTGACGGTGTAGTTAATGTTAACCTCCAGCTCGCTCCTGGCCAGCTATCCCCATTTGCAGCCAATGTGTTTATGATAAGACAATTAATCTGTATTGATGAGGAGGAGGCAAAGAGAGACATGCTGTTCCTTTTGGACAAGCCCAATCTTTCCCAGATCTGCCGGCTGCATCACATTTTTGCAGGCCTGGCGACCAGGCGCACACTATCAGGCACATTTCATCTAGGTCTGGCTCTACTGGGGGCCCATGTGGCCCTTGACCAAGCAAGGAAAAACGCAGTTCAAAGACCGACTTTGTGGTTCTTTCATGTGACTTGCGGCTGCGTATCTTGCGACGCTCGTGTGAAAATGGAGAGAAGCTGTCAACCGATCACCACCTAATGGTGTGTTTTCTCCAATAATGGGGGAAGATGCCGCTCCAACCTGGCAGACTCAAACATATTGTAAGGGTCTGTTGGGAATGTCTTACGGATTCCCCTGTCAGGAGCTTCACGTGCCACCTCTGGCAGAACTTTGCCCACGTATTGGGGAAGAGTGGACCAAATTCTTCACTTGAATTATTGAGGTGGCCGAGTGGAGCAGCATGGGACGCTGACAAGCTGAAAACAGAGTCATGCCAGGAGCCGCAAGGAACTACAACGCTTCTTGGGGTTTGCCAACTTCTACAGACGATTCATTCGTAACTATAGCCAACAGGCTCTTCCGTTAACCCTGTTGACTTCCGTTAAGCTTCCGTTTAAATGGGACCCGGACGCAGACACAGCGTTCGCGAACTTGAAAAGAGCCTTCACTAACCCACCGGTACTGCAACATCCTGATCCTGACCACCCTTTTGTAGTACAGGTGGACGCCTCGGATTCAGGAGTGGGGGCAGTTTTGTCTCAACGTTCTCCGGTTGACCAGAAGCTGCACGCCTGCGCCTTTTTCTCTCGTCGTCTCAGTGCCGCCGAGGCGAATTACGACGTGGGAAACCGTGAACTACTAGCTGTGGTTGCGGCACTACAGGAATGGAGACACTGGCTCAAGGGGACTAAAGAGCCCTTCACTGTTTTCACGGACCATAAGAACCTGGAGTACATTCGGTCCGTGAAAAGACTGAATTCGCGACAGGCCCGGTGGCGCTTCTGTTGACGCGATTTAATTTCACCCTCACATATTGTCCCGGATCCAAGAACACCAAGCCTGACGCCCTCTCCCGCCTCCACGATCCCGCGGAAAGGGACCCCACACCAGGAACCATCCTTCCGGACCATTGCATCCTGGGGGCGTTGAGGTGGGAGATCGAGCGGAGGATTCAGGAGGCTCAAGATGGGGCCCAAGTCCCGGCTGAATGTCCCGCAGGGAAGCTGTTTGTGCCTCCATCACTGCGGTCGGAGGTGTTGCAGTGGGGGCACGTGTCAAAGGTGGCTTGCCACCCTGGGGTGAACCGGACACTACATCTCATCTCCCAGCGGTTCTGGTGGCCTGAGCAATGGAAAGACGTCTTGGAATACATCAACGCCTGTTCCGCCTGCGGCAAGGCCTCGCATCGGCCTCCGGCTGGATTGCTCCAACCTCTACCCATTCCTCCTCGACCTTGGTCCCACATCGCCCTGGACTTCGTCACGGGTCTTCCTCCGTCCCGTGGGCGGTCCGTCATTCTCACCATTGTGGACCGCTTCTCTAAATCCGCCCACTTCATTCCGCTGTCCAAGTTGCCGTCGGCATTGGAGACCGCCAACCTCCTCGTCAAGCACGTTTTCCGTCTCCATGGCATTTCTCTGGACATCGTATCTGACCGGGGACCCCAGTTCGTGTCCAGAGTATGGAAGCGATTCTGCCGGTCCCTGGGGGCCACGGCGAGTTTGACGACGGGATACCACCCGCAGTCCAATGGGCAGGCGGAGCGCGCTAACCAGGATCTGGGGGCGGCCCTCCATTGTGTGTGTCTCCACTGTCCCTCGTCCTGGGCTGACCACTTACCTTGGGTAGAATATGCTCACAACACCCTCGTCTCTTCAGCCACTGGGCAGTCCCCTTTCATGACGGCCTACGGGTATCAGCTGCCGCTGTTCCCGTCCCAGGAGGGTCAGGTGGAGGTTCCGTCGGTGCAGCTCCACCTCAAACGGGCCCATCGCGTGTGGAGGGAGGCCAGGGCCGCATTGTCCCGCACCGCATCCAGAAACCAGCAGATCGCAGACCGTCGGCGACACCCTGCACCGACCTATGTGGTGAGGCAGAAGGTGTGGCTGGCCACGAGAGACCTGCGCTTGGCCGGCACGTCTGCCAAGTTGGGGCCACGTTTCACCGGACCGTTCGTGGTGGACTCCGTCATCAGCCCCGTCACAGTCAAGCTCCGGTTGCCAGCCTCCATGAAGGTTCACCCCGTGTTCCACGTCTCGCTGATCAAGCCGGTAGCGACCAGTCCCATGGCTCCTTCACCCACCCCGCCTCCTCCTCCGCGGGTCGTCGACGGTGACCCCGTGTACACTGTGCCGGCCATCCTGGACTCTCAGCGCAGGGGTAAGGGGTTCCAGTATCTGGTCGACTGGGAGGGCTACGGGCCAGAGGATCAGCAATGGGTCCCCCGCTCCTGGATCTTAGATCCGTCCCTACTTCGCGACTTCCACGCTTCTCACCTGTCCAAACCGGGTAGGCCGCCGGGAGGCGTCCGTTGAGGGGGGGGTACTGTCATGTTCCGTATTCGGCAGCAGGTGGCACGCGTTCATTTCTGCCGGCTGCACACCTGCTGCCTATTTGTCAGTGATTGCACCTGCTATATCTAGGCGCTCCGGCGGTCGACTCATTACCGGAGTATTGCATGCCGTGCCACTGCTGTTACCCATCCATCCATCCATCCATTTTCCGAACCGCTTGATCCTCACTAGGGTCGCGGGGGGTGCTGGAGCCTATCCCAGCCATCTTCGGGCAGTAGGCGGGGGACACCCCGAATCAGTTGCCAGCCAATCGCAGGGCACACAGAGACGAACAACCATCCACGCCCACACTCACACCTAGGGACAATTTAGAGCGACCAATCAGCCTGCCATGCATGTTTTTAGAATGTGGGAGGAAACCGGAGCACCCGGAGAAAACCCACGCAGGCCCGGGGAGAACATGCAAACTCCACACAGGGAGGGCGGAGCTGGAATCGAACCCGGTACCTCTGCACTGTGAAGCCGACGTGCTAACCACTGGACTACCGCTGCTGTTACCCATGTACGCAAATATTGTTCGATTACCATTTACTGTTAGTTACATTTCCTTCGTCCCATGGCGATTATACTAAGCGCCTACATGTACTAATAATTGTTTATTCATATTTCCTTGCCGTTTTTTGCAAGCGTTTTCTGTTGTTGCGATTCCTCATTTCCTGGTTCTCGTTTTTACCAGCGCTTTCTGTTATTTATTAGACGGTGTTTTTTGTTTACAATAAATATTATTGTTTAGACTAAGTCCTTGTCGATGTCTGCTATTTCGGGGATCCACTTATTCTTGTTTTCACTGTTACGCACGAAGCAGTTCCCTTTTTCCTGCTTCGTGCGTAACATGACACCAACACGTTCAAGTGACTTGTTAGTTACTGTAGACCACATTGTGATTGTGTGCGCCACACGTCCAGTTTCTCATCATAAGTAGGAGGGCACTGTCTTCCTATTGGTCATTGCTGAAGAACCAATCAAAAGTTGTAGTACATGTCACACTATGCGGCAAGATGAACAAAAATTCTGACATGCCAGCCATTCTTTGTCGTGAAACCTTCCAGACACATCGCGACGAATCATTTCGTATGTCACACTACACTGTCTGTGACACGTCAAGACAATTCAAAGTCGGCGACCAGGCACTATATTTGTCTGTGACATGTCTGACATCGGCTCAACTCCTCTCAAAGTAGCATACCGTCTGCTCTCTCCACACCTTGTCCTGTGATTCACGTGATGCATTCAGAAACATTTAGAACTAACATTGCTCAGCTTTTATTGTTTTATAAAAGATGCTTACACAATTTATATTTCACCCAATTGAGTTGCATGGCCTTTTCGAAAAATGGCAGCCATTCTCTGTGATCACTCTGTTTTTGCACCACGCACCACTTTTGTGTTAAGACATATTTGGATGGACTGTCAAGGTCGCAGCGCAGCGACATGGAGATAACTATCTCACTGGCAGTCCTCCTACTGACTGTCTCACGGTGAATGTAGCAGTTAGTAGGGGGTCAGCATAGTCAAGCCAGCCGCCTCAATGGTTATTCCTAGGCTCCTACGCAAGGTACTTCGAGGGTCAACTTCAAAATAAAAGTGAAACAAGTTATACGGTACATGGATATCAATGCTTGACTTTGATTTTATTTGGAAGTTGGCCCTCGGAAGCAATCTTTATGGTGGCTTCCATCACTTCGAATTGGGGCCGGCCTGAGCGCAATGTAGTTGACTGGTTGAGCAGCAATATGGTTAATACACAAATGTGAAGTGACAGTCTTGTATCTGCTGCGCAATTTAATATTTTCGGTGTGCATAGGGGCAACCACGCACTGCTTATGTGCACCCCTTGATTATCCTAAGTCATTATCCTGCATTACAGCAGCGCTGAATTCAAGTCTGAGCATTTTGCAAGCCTTTTGCCTTTTTTGGACTATTGTATCCAATCCGTGGGCGTGGATGGTTGTTCGTCTCTGTGTGCCCTGCGATTGGCTGGCGACTGATTCAGGATGTCCCCCGCCTACTGCCCGGAGACGGCTGGGATAGGCTCCAGCACCCCCCGCGACCCTAGTGAGGATCAAGCGGTTCGGAAAATGGATGGATGTATCCAATCCACAAACCGCACAAATGTCACCCTTCTGTGTCAGAGACACATTTTGACATGTGTCATGCATAAAACAGTGGTGGAAAATGGATTATGAGGGAAGAGCACCTTCAAATACTATAGAATTTCTGAATCTTTTCTAATGACATCTTTATGTTCCCTCTAGGATGGTCCTGAAGCCGGACAAACTGTGAAGGTGAGAAATAAATATTTCACAACTTTTTAATATGTCATGAGGATTCCGCAATAGTTCGACAGCATTAAATAACCATTGTATTTTATTTCCAGTTCCAAACTCTTGGCATTGATGAATTATTTAGAGTCATATTCTAAATAGTGGCAAGGTTCACATTAAACCGAACTTTGATGCTTTTTGTGGTACATAATATGCAGTAAGTATGCCATCATACACCACTTAAATAGTCGTCTTAACCAAATAAACAACCAAAGATAGTTTCGTTTCACTCTACTCCCATTTTTGTCCTACTTTTTATTTTCGTGCGATCATCGTGGAAGTCCAAGCATTGCACGTAAGAGGAAGTCTCTCTTTGTTGACTTAAACAACTCCAAAACCTCTGTCTTCAACTTTGTACAGTTTTTGGGACAGCAACTTCTTGCTCTTGCATTTGTTTTTGTGTTGGATATTATGTGGTGTCTGATGGTTTGTGTGCGCACAAGTTAGCAACATTTCTTGTCAGTTCTCTAATATTTTCCATCTGGGAATTTGGTACTCCTCTGTACAGTATACACACACACGGACACGCACACACACACATACACATATGTGTTTTGGTGTATTTTCAGGATGTCCGTTTGTTCATTCGACATATGGGTACATGCCTTTCCCGTGGTCCTACCGGCTCCAAAAAAATATGGTAACCATGAAAAAAATCAGGAAGACACCCATCTATTCAGATTTTGGCTCGAACATATATATTTTTTGATTTATGACAAAATTACTACATATGAGGACATGAACAGGTTTTTGGGAATTATGGAAACAATCACCTCAAACACACTGGCATTTCATGTTTTTGTGAATTTGAGCCCCCTGGATACACAAATATTTCAAGTATGTATGACTTATGAAGACCAGCTAAGAATAAAGTCTGTCTTTTTTGATTGACTCCTGTAACTTTTCTTATTTAAATACCAGCAGTATATGTTAGGCACAGGTGTCCAATAGTCATGCTCGGGCACGGGGAGAACTCTACAAAGGAAGGAAGCCTCGATTCAAACTAACAGTTGTTATGCCCTGTCATCACCAAAGACAGGCTGCATAAGGTGTCAAGCAGTGATGGGTTCATTGTGGATGAGCCCCCGGCCCTCAAGTCATTCACAGCTTTAAGATAGAACACCATTTCTTCCGTTTTCTTTACATCGGCATAAGATAGAGTCACATCACTGAGCAAAGTTACAGATCTCAGAATGGTAAGATGCTGAACTCTCATCTTTGTGCAGAAAGCCCAAGATGGCAGTGCCATCTGAAAATTTGATGAGATAGTTATCAGCAGGATGGACCTTGATACAATTGTTGGTTTATAATGTGAGAGGGCACAGGGGGAACTGACACATCTGTGGGGATAACCAGTGCTGAAGAGTCTGAACTCTGAGAGGACACTGTTATCTCTGATATGCTGCACACAGTTAGTTAGAAAGGACGTGAACCATTTCAGAATGCAGCGATTAACATGCCTGTTCTTCAATTTACTCAGGGAGCCTCAGTAAACATGGCTGCTGCGTATTAAACGCTGAGCTAAAATCGAGATACCAAACATGTCTTCCAGATGTTTGGTGACCAGATATGTAATAGTATTGACAAAATAGTCTGTGTTACTGCTCTACTTATTGGCAAACTGAAAAAAGGATTGAGCAGTGAGTCGACCTCCTTCTTGAGTGAGGATACCAATATTCTCTCAAAACATTTGATTTTATTTGACACTAAGATGGCAATATTTTCTCAAAACATTTGATTGTACTTGATGTTAGCGCAACAGGGCGAGTGTCAATATTTTCCTTTGGACAGAGTTTTGTGGATCCCACAATTATAACTGATTTCTTCCAGCACGTGCAGATGCTGTGCTGATCTACAGATTTTGAGAGGAAACAGTGCAGGTGTCAACTCCTCCGCACGGATTTTTAGAAGAAATGCAGAAATGCCATCTGGCACTGTGGCTCCCTGGCCAACTGTGTTTGAAAAATGACTGGACCTCATCAGGGTCAATCAAGACTCTGGCGTCCTTGTCGGTGACTCATATACAAATCCAATTCCAAGGAAGTTTGTACGTTGTGTGAAACAAAAATAAAAACAGAATACAATGATTGGCAAATCATCCATCCATCCATCCATTGTCTGATCCCCTTATCCTCACAAAGGTCGCGGGAGGCGCTGGAGCCTATCCCAGCTGTCCTTGGGCAGTAGGCGCGGGACACTGAACAGGTTGCCAGCCAATCGCAGGGCACACACAGACGAACAACCATCCACGCTGACACTCACACCTCAGGACAATTTAGAGTGATTCATTAACCTGCCATCAATGTTTCTGGAACGTGGGAGGAAACCGGATTACCCTCAAAAAACACACACAGGCACAGGGAGAACATGCATATGCCACAAAGGAAGGAATCAAACCCTGAGCCTCTGCACTGTGCAGCCAATGCCCTAACAGGTGTCCAAAGTCGGTCCTCAAGGGCCGCTGTCCTGCCTGTTTTCCAGCTCTCCAAGGAGGAGCACACCTGATTCAAATCATCAGGATCATTCTGATGCTGCTTCAGAGCTGGCTGAGCAGCTGCTCATCTGAATCAGGTGTGTTGCAGCTGCGAGAGATGGAAAACAGCCAGGACAGTGGCCCTCCAGGCCCGTAGCTGGACATGCCTGCCCGAACCAGTTGACCACCACTTTTTTTTTACATATATATTTATATTGCTCAAAAAAATAGGGAACACTGAAGTTTTACCGTGCTGTTTCAGTGTTCCCTTTATTTTTTGGAGCAGTTTATAAATATATAGTATATATTAGAGCTGGGCGGCCCGGTAGTCCAGTGGTTAGCACGTCGACTTCACAGTGCAGAGGTACCGGGTTCAATTCTGGCTCCGGCCTCCCTGTGTGGAGTTTGCATGTTCTCCCCGGGCCTGCGTGGGTTTTCTCCGGGTACTCCGGTTTCCTCCCACATTCCAAAAACATGCATGGCAGGCTGATTGAACTCTCTAGAATTGTCCCTAGGTGTGAATGTGAGCGTGGATGGTTGTTTGTCTCTGTGTGCCCTGCGATTGGCTGGCAACCGATTCAGGGTGTCCCCCGCCTACTGCCCGAAGACAGCTGGGATAGGCTCCAGCATCCCCCGCGACCCTAGTGAGGATTAAGCGGTTCGGAAAATGGATGGATGGATATTAGAGCTGTCAAACGATTGAAATATTTAATCAAATTAAAATGCAACTGTCATAATTAACACAAATTCACAACAAATTAATCGTGATTACTCACGCATTTTTTATCATTTCAGAATTTCCTTTTATATATTTTTGTCCTATTTTTCCCCATTTTAATGCTCTCATCAAGGTGGAACTTTGAATCAGTTTTCTATGTGCAAAATGAAAATATTTACTGAAATAACAATTTCGATTTTCAATTTTACATGAACATTTATCACTTGGAGCAGTTATTCACACATAATCTCTCACACAATATAACTGTCCATCAACAACAGTAAAAAAAATATCTTGTCACACAACAGCTGCTTTAACAGCTCTTTTTATGGAATCAAAACAGAGCAATATAACATTATAAAGTGCACATCTAAGGTAAACTAGTATTCATCCGATAGTGGATTTAAGCCATGGTTGCATCGTTCGTTTTTCTCAAGTTTGCTTTGAACACAGCAGTAAGGCTATGTTGATTCTGTTGGTCCTTCTTGCGCGGAAGTCTCTCTACGGTTTTGTGTTGACATCATTTCGGATGACTACACTTGGTTCGATGACAACACTGGAGACGTTTTATTTTCGCAAGGTCGCTACCACTGCACCACTGAACTTTCGTTGTCATGTCACCGCCTCTGCGCACCCTCACTGTCAGACGAACACAGAGAAGCTCCACCGGCTTTATTTATATGGACACGGAACACTGTAACCTTCCACACAAAATAGTTCCAAACAAGTAACAATTGCGTCAGTGGCATACATCGTATTCGACAGGCTGCCTGCACTTCATTCACCAGAAGCTCATCAACCTAGTCTCTTATTTCTCTCCCGAAACAGTGTCTTCTCCCGCTTGGTATACCTTAGCCTTCTCCGCTACGTACAATTTCTGTACATAGCTTGTAATGGAGGCTCTCGCTGGCAATCTGTAGTGGAGTCGTTAGCTGCAATGCGAATGATTTCAGCTTGAGTCGAGCTCTGGACAATGTTGACAGGCTTGCATGCAGTATCCATACATTTAGCTATGGCTTCAGCAAATTTGTTCTTCGTCGTGTCATCCATTTTCTTCGGTTTGAAATGATCCATAGCTGTCTGTCTGAGACGAGGGGGCGGACTACTCACATCAGCTGTGTGCTTGGCCATTAAGTGGTATTTCAGACTCAAGGTGCTATGATGATAGCTCAGTTTACGACTGCAAAACACACAGATAACTTTGGTCTTGTCAGTGGAGCAATCTGGCAACTTTTTAAAAGTAAACTTTCCATTCATAAACTCTTTAAGTATCCGTTTTCGGTGTCTCGCGCTGCCGTGGCTGGCAAAACAAACGTGCTGGACCTATGCAGCATGCTTGTTGTTTTGTTTCTGGTTTATTTATAGAGCAACGTAACATCCGCTCTGACGTGTGCCGCATTAATCTCGCAAGAAAAAATTGAATACCATTAAAATTCATTTAAATTAATGCCAATAAAAACACGCTAAACTGACAGCTCTAATAATATATGTATATATATATATATATATATATATATATATATATATATATATATATATATATTCATCCATTCATTTTCCGAACCGCTTAATCCTCACTAGGGTCGCGGGGGGTGCTGGAGCCTATCCCAGCCGTCTTCGGGCAGTAGGCGGGGGACACCCTGAATCGGTTGCCAGCCAATTGCAGGGCACACAGAGACGAACAACCATCCACGCCTACACTAACACCTAGGGACAATTTAGAGTAGTCAATCAGCCTGCCATGCATGTTTTTGGAACGTGGGAGGAAACCGGAGTACCTGGAGAAAACCCACGCAGGCCCGGGGAGAACATGCAAACTCCACACAGGGAGGCCGGAGCTGGAATTGAAACCTCTGCACTGTGAAGTCGACGTGCTAACCACTGGACTACCGGGCCTGGGTTTTCGTTCCTCCCTTTAATCATCCCTCACCGGGTTAATTTTGTGGTGTCAGGAGGCAAAATAACAAAACCAGAGTGTAGCCAAACAATGCATTTTCTTTTCTTAACGGGATATTTCACTCCAACACTATTTTCATAGCAACACTGTCACTTGGTGTACAGTCAGAGAATATCAAGTGCCTGTGGACACCCATTAAGAATAACAATAATAATCATACATTTCATTTCCCTAATGATCAATCCAACTCGTTCAGAAAGCTGTCTGTGTTCTGTTTCTTGGCTGATGGCTAGGATTTCTAAAAGTAACATTTTTGTGATTGTTATTAACACTGTATTTACCGCACAATAAGGCACCCCTAAAAGTATTCAATTTTCTCAAAAGCCGACAGTGCGCCTTATAATCCGATACATCTTTTATATGGATCAGCATTCTGATTTATTGGATGCATCACGCAACCTTAGCCGCGATTGTGGCTGCTATTCTATGTGCCTTGTAATGTATTGTGTCAAATACTCAAAAACAATCTTAAAATAGGCATTCATCGAAGGTGCGCCTTATACTCCGAAGCGCCTTATAGTGCGGAAAATACAGTCTTTTATTTTATCATCGTAACAATTTTTGTGTTGTGAAATACTAATGTTGAGCTACTAATCACCAAGACATTAAAAATACAAAGAAACAGTGATGTCATTTTTATTTGATTGATGGCCAGTCTTATCTGCAACAGCCAATCACTGCGTTACAGAAAACGAGGCTCGGTCTGCAGGTGTATAGGCAATGAATATGTCAATGTTTGCATCCGAGAGTCCTTCACAGTGCCGCATTGTGTAATATGGCAAGACATGTCATGTGTTTTGTCCTTTATGGCGGATGCGCTTCTCTCGTGAAGTGACATCCTTTTTGTCGTGAGCGCCTCTATGAAGAGGAAAACACGCGAAAATGTGTAATATTCAAGATTTAATCTCGGTGGCTACGGTCTCCATTTTGCCAGGTGTCATTGTTCGAATGATCCTATATTCGTGAGTGAAGAAAAAAAAATAATGGGAACTGGGTTATATAAATCATGTGGTGTATATCTAGCACACATATTCACCACTTCATTCATGCACGTAAAGGCAGCATCTGAGATAAATCACTTTTTCTGCTTCAGACATTTGTTTCAAGGTAAACCGATGCATTAATGCAGATTTCATGCAAATTATCTCATTATATCGAAAATTCACATGAAAAAGCAGATGCTGCCAGCATGCCAACAATGTCTTATTTATTACATTTTTTAAACATTATGTTGGCCTGCCTTGCAAATTCATCATCGTGTAGCAATGACAAACAATGCTTGCCAATTAGGTTATTATGTCTTCGATGATAAATAAACACGCCAAAAAAAAAAAGCAACCCAACAATTACTGTAGACGACCACACTACGTTTGAGGGTGTAAATCAGACAGATGACAGATGATGTTCAAAATAAACTCTGTGAGTACCCCGAATTACAGCCAGATTATCATATAGTTTAAACCCTGAAACACATTTAAAGGTTGTGTAGAGGTCTACCCTTTCTTGATGATAAATTCTAAATTTTATGGTTATTTCTATTCAGACAAAGATTGCAAAACACACATCAAATTAGCAATGCAGTGACAGTACTTTAATGCCCTTTCTCTGTAAAATGACTGTAAACAGATGTTATTAAACTCACTAAATTAATCTGACTGATGGGTGGAATGATTTCTTTTCAAAAATGCTGTTGTCAATCATCAGCTGTGCAAATCATGACGACAAAGCAAGTGATTAAATAAATTCGAACTGCTTAGTTGATGTTTTGCCTGCACGCTGACCAAATCACCGTCTTGCAGGGATGTACAGAGCCCCCAAATCAGCCTGCGGATAGAGGCCCCCACTAATTAAAGCAGAAGACCAGAAAATATTAAATCTCGATCTTATACATATTCACACAATGTACTATATGTGGCTATAGAGAGAATGTTGATGGTGTGGAAGCTATTAATTCAAAAGGCCAACAAATGAATTTGTGAGGAAAGAAACATAACATTTAAAGAAATGCTCGGTGCTACGCCCTCTCGTGACCTCAAAACAGGTCATCAGCAGCATTTACTTGTAGTTTTCTTAATTTCTTGACGGTAGCTTCATCCTGCCTTCATTCTATTTACTGTCAAGCACTGACAATGTATTCCATCCATCCATCTTCTACCGCTTATCCGGGGCCGGGTCGCGGGGGCAGCAGCTTTAGCAGGGAAGCCCAGACTTCCCTTTCCCTAGCTACTTCTTCCAGCTCTCCCCGGGGGATCCCGAGGCGTTCCCAGGCCAGCTGGGTGACATAATCTCTCCAGCGTGTCCTTGTCGTCCTCAGGGTCTCCTCCCGGTGGAGGCGTTCAGGGGGCATCCGAATCAGATGCCCAAGCCACCTCATCTGGCTCCTCTCGATGTGGAGGAGAAGCGGCTCGACTCTGAGCCCCTCCCGGATGACCAAGCTTCTCACCTTATCTCTAAGGGAGAGCCCGGACACCCTGCGGAGAAAACTCATTTCGGCCGCTTGTATCCGGGATCTCGTTATTTCGGTCACGACCCATAGCTCGTGACCATAGATGAGGGTCGGAAAGAAGATCGGCTGGTAAATTGAGAGCTTCGCCCTTTGGCTCAGCTCCTTCTTTACCACATCAGACCGATACAACGTCCGCATCACAGCAGACGCTGCACCGATCCGCCTGTCGATCTCTCTCTCCCTCCTGCCCTCACTCATGTACAAGACCCCAAGATACTTAAACTCCTCCACTTGGGGCAAGATCTCCTCCCCAACCCAGAGGGGGCACTCCACCCTTTTCCGACTGAGGACCATTGTTTCAGATTTGGAGGTGCTGATTTTCATCCCAACCGCTTCACACTCGGCTGCGAAATGCTCCAATGTATTCCACAGACTTCTATTTTTTTTTCTTTCATGAAGTGAACTTTATTTTGTATGGAGCATTACCGCACATACAGATATTTTTCAACAAAAACATTCACGTTGGCCTTTTAGTATAGTTTGGGGTAACGACTTCAGAAAAAAAAACGTTTGTTGAGAGATGAGGAAAACCGTGTGTGTGTGTGTGTGTTTGTGTGTGTGTGTGGTTTTTAAGTTGTGTGTCACTCATCATTCGCCCTTTGGCTCAGCTCCTTCTTTACCACATCAGACCGATACAACGTCCGCATCACAGCAGACACCATTTTCCAAATGAAGAACAGGTTTAAGACCACCTGGCAGCACCCCGGCTCCAAACACTGGCATCTCCTGGACTATGTGATTGTCCGTCAAAAGGACATACGGGATGTCCTCATCACCCGTGTCATGCGCGGAGCTGAGTGTTGGACTGACCATCTCATGGTCAGATCCAAACTCCTCATGAGCATTCAACCCCGTCATCCAAGGACAGCTCCCAACAAAAGGCTCAACTGTGCAGCATTGAACAACCCCACCACCAGAGCCAACCTCCGGCGACTCCTTGCTGAAAACCTTGATAAGATCCCGGAGGAATCAGGTGACTGGCCAGCTCTGCACCAGGCTATCCAGAGCACAGCTTCGGAGGTGCTTGGCCAGTCAAGGAGACGCCACCAGGATTGGTTTGACTGCAACTCAACCGAGATACATACACTTCTGAAAGCAAAGCATGAGGCCCATAAAGCTCTCCTGTCCTGCCCTACATCTCTCACCCGTAAAGCCACCTTTTCTGCAGTTAGAACAGTGACCCAGCGAGCACTCCGTATCATGGAGGACACCTGGTGGGTGCAGAAGGCAAATGAGATCCAAAATCTGGCAGACTGTAACAACACCCAGGGCTTCTACAATGCCATCAAAGCACTGTATGGTCCCAAGAAGCGGGCAATTGCTCCAGTCCGATCAGCTGATGGCTCTGCACTCCTCAAGGACCACCATGAGATCCTTGCCCGTTGGGCAAACCACTTTGAACATCTTCTCAACCATACCAACCCTGTCAACCCACACATTCTGGACAATCTTCCAGACCTGCCAACAATCATGAGCCTCGACGCCCCACCATCCTATTCTGAAACCCAGCAAGCCATTGCGGGCCTAAAGAACAACAAGAGCGCTGGACCCGATGGCATCCCTGCAGAGGTTTTCAAACACGGAGGTTATCTCCTCACGCGCCGACTGCACCTCCTGATTCAAAACATCTGGGAACATGGGACCGTCCCGCAGGATTGGAAGGATGCTAACATCGTTGTTATCTATAAGCAGAAAGGGGACAGAGCAGCCTGTGGGAATAGCCGAGGAATCTCTCTCCTCTCCACCACAGGAAAGATCTTGGCCAAAATCATGCTCAGCAGGCTGGTCGAGCACATCTCAGAAGGTGTGCTTCCAGAAACCCAGTGTGGCTACCGGAAGACTAGATCCACCATTGACATGATCTTTGTTTTAAGACAGCTAATGGAGAAAAGCAGAGAACATCACAAGGACCTGTACATAGCCTTCATCGATCTCAGCAAAGCCTTTGACACCATTAACCGTGGGTTGCTCTGGAAACACCTCTCCAAACTTGGGGTGCCACCCAAGTTTCTCTGCATCCTCCAGCAGCTGCATGATGGGATGCAAGCCAGAGTGCTCATCGGAGGACTCCAGTCAGAGCTCTTCAAGGTGAAAGTCGGGGTGAAGCAGGGCTGTGTCTTGGCTCCAGTGCTTTTTAACATCCTCCTCTCTGCCACCACGTGCCTCTTCCACCGTGGCATGGGACATGAAGACGGTGTCCATATGGAATACCGCCTAGACGGAAGCCTCTTCAACATCAGACGGCTCCAGGCTCACACAAAGACAAAATCTGTCAGATCTGTGAGCTTCAGTATGCTGATGACTGCACTATACTAGCTCACAGTTCAAACTCTATGCAGCACGCCCTCTACACCATTTCCAATCTGTACCAATCCTTTGGTCTTCAGATCAACATTAAAAAAACTGAGGTCATGTTCCAACTCGCTACCCCAACTTCCACATCCCCCAGCTTTCACATTAATGGCACTCCACTAAACGTAGTGGACCATTTCACCTACCTTGGCTCCACTTTATCTTCAAACTGTTCCCTTGACACTGAAGTCCACACCCGTATTAATAAAGCATCATCATCCTTTGGTCGCCTACGCAGCAGGGTCTTTGAAAACCGAAACCTGAAGACTTGTACCAAGATTGCTGTGTACAACGCAGTGTGTCTCTCCACTCTGCTCTACGGGTCAGAGTCATGGACTCCATATCGCCAGCACATTACTACCTTGGAAGCCTTCCACATCCGCTGCCTGCAAAAGATCCTTGGCCTGTCCTGGGAAGATCGAATTCCCCATACAGACATCCTCAAAAGCACCAATTCCATCTGCATGGAAGCGGCCGTGGCGAAAAAACATCTTCGGTGGATTGGACACACCATTCGCATGCCAGACAACTGCCTGCCCCGCCAGGTCCTCTATGGCCAACTGAGAGGTGCAAAGCGTTCTGCTGGGGGCCAAAAGCGGCGCCTCAAGGACTACAGCAGGGACCTCCTAAAGCGAGCCAACGTCAACCCCACGCAGCTTGAAACACTTGCACTCAACAGACCAACCTGGCAGATCACTTGTGCTACTGCAATCTCTGAAATACACAAAATTAACCAAGCCAGACGAACCGAGAAACGCATTCAACGACACCAGCGGGCAGCTGGTACCCCCCTGGTATCCGGTTTCCCTTGCTCCATCTGTGGTCGAGTCTGCGGCTCAAGAATCGGTCTCTATGCCCACGAGAAGTGGCACCAGCGACAGAGTTGCTGACCCCCCCCCCCCCCCTACCCATCCTCCCCTCCCTTGGAGCAAGTGTCATCATCAGACATGATGGACAGCTAGAAAAAAAGAAAAAAAAAGTGTGTGTGGTTTTTAAGTTGTGTGTCACTCATCATACATATATGTTTTTTTAAAAAAACAACTATCCCTTGTGTGTGCCAATTACCTTTTCGACAATGGTAGGATTGAGTGCAATTTATGTCATCCATGGATGATCGAAAATATTCCATGCCACGAGAATGCTGAGGAACCATGACATATTGTTGAGCCAAAAATTCCTTTTAATGGCGCCAGCAATGCCTCTTAACAGCAGCAAAAAAATAATCATACAGTGGCTTGCCAGGTTCACATATTCAACTCCTAATATGAACAATACATGAATTCATTTTGTCTCACAGTCTCGTTATAGACAAGCATTGTACCGAGTCAGTACATGAACATGTAACGTCTCAAAGGGTTAAAGAAATTAAGTATCAAAAAACGCCTCGCACTGCAGTTGCTTTTTCAACTGTGTGATTGCCCAAAATGCGCTTGATAGCCAATAGATGTGTTTTCATTTGGGCAGAATTTTTTATTTTTTTTTAATCCCACTGTGTGTGCTTGGATCTTTTTCACACTGGAAGTAGGAAGATATACATTTGGAAAATATCCATGTACACTACATGTGGGCTTAACCTAAGTATTTAGTCAATTAAAAAAGTGTCTTGAGGACATTACCATATCACCCTTGCAGAGAAACAAATCACAGTTAATCATAATAGCTGCCAGGTTTGTGCCAACAAGGGAATAGTCACCGGAAACAGTTGGATAGGAGTGGTGTTGTGAAAGTAAATCAATTACATCCTTAAAATGTGTCAGATTAAAGAGGCTCTATGGTGTGCACACATCATGCATGATGGAATTAATGGTTACGCTCCTGTGATTTGTAGCAAAGGAGTAGCACTGTTTTGCTTGTCTAACGTTCTGTGAATTAATGACAAGCCACGACAGAAACACTCTGTCAAAAACATATCTGCCGTTGTACACCGCACAGCTCTTTAACAATTGGTTTCTCTTATTTGTTTTCAGCATGTCCATGTCCATGTGCTTCCCAGGAAGGCAGGCGACTTTGAACGCAACGATAGTGTCTATGATGAGGTATGAGTTGCTCTTTTGTGCTTTTGGATTCATACGATTCATTACGAAAAGCTACATCTGACTTGCACTTGACCTCACCTGCTAAGGGAGTTGGAAGAAGTAATACAGATCTCTCTCTCTCTCTCTCTCTTTCTCTCTCTTATAATATGCACATGTTCCATCACCTTTCTATATCATTACACCCTTGCACTCAGACATATAATTTTTTTTGTTCCTCTCAAACTAATGAATCCCAACAGAACATAGGACCGATTTATATCACTATATGTTGTGTGTGCCAGGTGTGCGTGTTGTGTTGCAGGCTACCTTAGAAGTCATCCTGCATTTGTTGAACAGTAGTCTGCAATTATTATGTTTTGTTAAAAGATGGCTGTGTGGATTAGAAATGATATAAGAATTGGGGCCTATCTAAAAATAAGTAAGTGAATAAGTAAATAAATAAATAAATTGCAAACCCGTTATCTGTCTGTAATGAATCAGTCGGTAGTAATCCAGAATTTCCCAATGGCCACTACACCCCTGCTGGTGACTTTAGCTAATGGGCAATGTAATCGTATGAAGAGATTATGGTCAATTAAAATGCATCATATGCATTATTCATTAGAATAATCTTGGACTTTGGGACTGGCACGAAAAAAGAAACCATCTTATGGACAATGAAGACAAAACAAGGGCAGTGAAATGAGAAACAGGTTTACAAACAGGTTAAGACCTCAAAATTACAACATACACAGATACTTAGCCCCACAAGCATGCCATTTGCTCTCACACACACACACACACACACACACACACACAAAACATGCACACACACTCTGATGAACTGTATTAAAAAAGACATTGGCAAGGCACAGAGAAACCATATGAGGAGTGTGGGTGGGGGGTGGGGGCACGAAAGCATCTGCCAATGACTGTTTCAATGGCGAAACTATCTGGTGGGGGTGGGATTGATCGCAGAGGCCAGTCGGGAGAGCTGGTGAGGCGAATAGTGCTGAGGGCTCTTCTTTTGTCTTCTCATTTGGCCTTTTCCTTTTTCAAGAAGCTTTTTAAAGACATGTGTTTTTGTTTTTTTATTCATTTCTGTTAGCTTAGGTGCTTACTTTTTTCCAGTGGTATGCCCTCAGAACCCCATGGCCTTCCCTGCTGGCCCAAAAATAACCAGAATTACAGATCTACAGTACATTTACAACTTGCGAAAAATTTTCATAATTTCCAACAGTCTCTTGTCTTCATTTCAAAGCATGTTTCCATTCTCTAATGTTTTTTTTTTGTTTTGTCCAATCGGATTTCACCTTCAATGTTTTGCCTTGCAAATATTCATTTGCCCAATGGTTTCACAATCTCAAGTGCAGGTCTTGACCACACACACACACACACACACAAACAAACACACACACACACACACACAAACACACTTTTTTAGAATCATGAAGGCCCCCGACTGATGGCTAATTTTTTTCCTCTCCTTGGTTCCCTCATTGGTTCAGGTATGTTAAACGTCTGAGTGGTGGAATTCGATGTGCATCGAAGCTTGATTTCCGAATGAGGACGATGATTAATAAATTCACCTTAAGGCGCACTTTTCCAAAAAATCTGGACTTTATGAGGCTCTAAATCAGTCAACATTGTTGCTGGCTGGTGTGTTTCAACACAGAAACTGATTTTTCAAAGCACTTTTAGAGTAGTATACATGAGTGGCACAGTTAGTTTAAACAGACGGAGGAGCAAAGAAAGGAGCTCAACTGCTTTTGCACCAGTATCTCATGTGAGTATGATGTACTTTATTTGTATTTATTATTGATATTTAGTGAGATCGTTGTTATATTAATAATATTGATGGTGAACTGTTATATCGTAGTGTAGAGGTTTGGATTTGATGTCATGTTATTGGAAGGTAAAGGTAACTGTGTTTTGCTTTCCCCCTCAAATAGGTGAAATGCCTCTGTCTCTTATATGATGTCACACAGTTAAATAGCATTTTTTTACATTATTTGGTGATGTGATGTGATGTGATGGATTAGGTCATTTAAATACCCACTGAAGGCCCAGGTCCAAAACTCACCACCTGCCACTGCTTTTTTTTCCACATATCACATGACAGAGACGAGCGTTTTGAAAGAGGTATGAGCGGATACATCTGAAAACTAAGGGAAAAAAAGCAAGTGAACATGTGCAGGTTGTGGTTGTCTTGATTGACCCAACTCACAGTTATCATAGTTATGTTTTATCGTGTTTTCAAAAATAATGGTTTACCATTACAACATTACAATACAAATATTATCAGAGTGGAACTTGCAACTGACGTTATGCTTCAAGCTCTACTGATACGTAATGCCAATATAATTCACTCACTACTCATGAAGTAATACACATGTGGTTCCTAATAACTTTAATTAAACATCTGAATTTGAACAAATGTGAGATGCGCTATACAGCCCTGAGGAACGAGACTCTCCGAACCAGTGAACCACAACATTTCAATAAGAAAATAATGAACATGCCTTTCAGGGTGTTTTAAATTTCAATGTGACATTTTGAATTTGTAACAAGAGTCTGTAGCAAATGAATATCAATGACTTGCAAGTTTGATATGAATATTCTAATAACCATGGTTCATAAAATATATACATGTATTTCTTTCTCTATTCAGTCATTGTGCCCGAAGGGAGATATTAAATCTGCCATTCCACAGAAGTCCCAGTAGCAAATGGGTTTGTTTTGAATTTGCATGTGATCATAAGGGTTATTGAGAGAACAATGGTCCTTTTTGCCATTTATATTTTTTATGTTATGCCTGCTAGATGTATATATTTTTCTTTAGAATGCGTAATTGTCTCATATTTCAAGCACTCATACCAAGCCGAGTGTTTTCTAAAGCCCACTTTCAGCAAATTTCTTTGCTGATGAATACGGCCAATCAGAAAATGAGAGAGTGGCTGTTTTCTTTCTGTGGCCAAATGGAATAGATGGATTTGGGATGTCCATATAACTTAATATGTCAGCATATAAACTGCTTGTATAGGTACCATTAATGATCAAGACTCAAATGTGTGTGTGTGTGTGCGTGTGTGCGTGTGTGTGTGTGTGTGTGTGTGTGTGTGTGTGTGTGTGTGTGTGTGTGTGTATATATATATACATATATATAATATGAAGTATACATTAGAACACTCTTTGTCTAAATTTGGTAAAGGTTAGATATGGGTCAGACTGATCGAGTGCAAGTTACTTTAAGGAACTGGGGCGTAAAACATTAGGTGATCAAGGTATCAAAAAAGGGATTTCAAAGTCATGATCATTTTGATCCAGATTACAGTTTCCAGAATTGGGCGTTTTAATTCTAAATGCTTTGGACCATGAGCTTTTCCTTTGCATTGCCATACTTGTCTTTTCCCATCTTATTTTCTTCATTTGTAGCACCTGAACAAAAAGCCTTTTGAATGTGTCAATTGTCCGAATACATTTGAGCTCTGAAAATGGAGGTATTCTTTCTTAAAATTCCTAGGCATTTACTTAGTGTCATTTTTCAAAGACAAAAGTGACGCCTCTTGCCATTGGCTGGCCTTCACCACGACTCTCCGCCTTCCATCTCCACATCATTTTTAAAAATGTCCACCACAGTGTCTCCAAATGTCCTCCACTGACCTTCAAGGTCACATGGAAGCAGTGGAAGTTGCCCCCCTGCAACCATCCATCCCATTTCTTTTAAATAAGGCCTGTCTTCCTCATTAAAGCATCCCTCAAACTGGCTGCCATTACGTTCGTCTTCAAACAAAAACGTACCTCACCATTTACATTTCAAGAAAATTCCACCCACAAACCAGGTGATGACAAGAACTCATAAATTGAGTTCATGTGATCCACAAATAACATTTTAATTTACATCAAGCAACCTTAACTCACTCGCTTAGATAATGCCGCTATATTTCTCATTTCCCCACAGTCCAGCTCTTCCAAAGCGTGTTCACATTTCCATCCCTCAATTTGTAGCTTTGTGAACTTAAAAAGCATTTATGTATGTCATTGTCCAGTGGAGACTGTCCCTGTTGTGCAGGAGCATAGATGAGGACATGATACAAGCCTGCAGTTAGGCTGTTTTTAATTTCTTCAGGGAATCCGACAGGAGCTTTGCTCAATCAGGGGGGATATTTTAAACATATCTTTCCCCCTCATTTTACAGCATGTCTAATAATAATAATAAATGCTCTTGCGATGCGGAGGCCCAGTCTCATTCGGCTGGGTCGTCACAGTGCGTAGAGCCGATCAGCTTCACCAGGGCCCGCCAATGACCACGGTCATGAGCCAGGTCCACTGCATCCTCCAGGGTAAGGCCCTGGTGTTTGAGATCCTCCCTGATGACATCAAGCCATCTGGTGTGGGGTCTGCCACGTGGCCTTTTCCAGCCCACTGTCGCTGGATCAAATGAGAAGATGGCACGAGTTAGGTGTTCCGGGGGTAATCGGAGGAGATGTCCAAGCCAACGGATGCGCCTCTGAGCGGCCAGTCGGGATGCAGGGGGCTGAAGAGTATGTTTTCGGAGGTCTGAGTTGGCAACATGGAGGTGCCAGCTGATGTTCAGGATGCTTCTGAGTGACCTGCTGTCAAAGCCGTCGATCCTCTTGGCCAGGGTCTTGTTTAAAGGCCAGGATTTTGCACCACACAGGAGGATGGGAAGAACTGCTGAGTTATAAATGCGCATCTTGGTCTTTTGGGACACTGAGTGGTGGCACCAGAGGGGCCGCCACAGTGAGTGCATAGCCGCGGCCGCGAGGGCGCGTCTGCGGTCAATCTATGGCTTGAGATCGCCGCTGCTCGTAATAGTGGAGCCCAGGTAGATGATGGAATTGACGAATTGCACTTCGTCTGTGCCAAAGAACAGGAGGGCGGGGTGGGGCGTCACCGATATACTTAATTTTGGTTTTCTGCCAGCTTACTTGGAGGCCCAGTTTTGCTGCTTCTGTTTGGTATCTGGAGAGAGCACTGCTGAGGTCTTGGAGGGAGTTGCTGAACAGGGTGGTGTCATCAGTGTATTCAAGGTCGGTCAGGTGGAAGTTGCCGAACGACACGCCTGAGACTTGCTCCCGGACTAGGTCCGGAGCGGCCACGCAGCCCTGTCTGACCCCGCTGTTAATGGGGAACCACTCTGAGTCCTTCCCATTCACATGAACACAGCTCTCTGAGTTGTTGTAGAGTCACTGGAACAATGTGGTTATTTTGGGTGGCACTCCAAGGTATTTCAGAGTGTTCCAAAGGGAGAGGTGGTCAACTGTATCAAAGGCAGCTTTGAGATCTATGAAGGCTATAAAGAGATGTTGGTACTTCTGAAACTCTCTGACCTTCTCAACAATGAGTCTAACTGCGGAGATGTGATCTATAGTGGACCAGTTGGGCATGAAGCCAGCTTGTTGGGGGCAGCGATGGCTTCGAATGGCAGGAAGGGTGCGGGTGAGAAGGATCCGGCTGAACAGTTTTGCGGGTATGGAGAGCAGTGAGATGCCTCTGTAGTTGTTGCAGAGTTGCTTGTCGCCTTTCCGCTTCCAGAATGGCAGGATGATGCCTCGGGTCCAGTCTGTGGGGGGCTGTTCTGCCACCCACACATGGTTAACGATGTGGGTGAGCCACTGGGCCATGGAGTCACCCAGCTCTGCAGTGATGGCACAGATTCCAGGGGCCTTGTGATTTTTTAGTGATTTTATTGCTGCTCTGACCTCGTCGATTGTGACTGGGTCAGTTTTGCAGTTGGGGTTGTGGGTGGTGGACTTGGCAGCAGTAACAAGACAGGGGTCGGAAGGAGGTTGCTGAAGTGCTCTTTCCAGCGTTCAAGGCAGTCTATTTCAGTGGTGATGCGATTTCCACTGGCATCCTTCATGAGGATGGTCTTGATGCGTGGTCCGATACGGGCTTGGCGCAGCATTTGAAAGACCTGTCTAAGGTCGTTGCGCTGTGCTGCTGATTCCATGCGTTCAGCCTCTTCTCCCCAGTATCTATCCCTGTCAGTTGCAATTGCTGCATTTCGTGCTGCATTCAGCCTCCGGTACTCTGTGATATCACCGTGCAGGCGAGCAGCACGGCGGCGGTCCATGATGTCGAGGGTCAGCTGTGAGATCCATGGTTGTTTGGGAAGAGATCTTGATCTTCCCAATACATCCTGGGCAGACTGGTTGACCTTTAGTTTGAAAGTCTCCCAGTCCGCGATGTCATCATCGGCCAGGGCGGTGAACGCATTGGTGATGGAGTGGCGATATGCAGAGGCAGTGGTGGGGTCACAGAGTCTGGAAGACATTAAGCATGGTTGTGGCCTGATAGATGGGTCTGCTCATATTTTAAGTCGTAGCTGGGCAACCAACAGGCGGTGGTCAGTGTTGCCCAACTGTGCTCCTCTGAAGACCCTGCAGTTGGTGACGGAGGATCGCCAGCGGCGGGAGATGATGATGTGGTCTATCGCCTTCCGGGTTCTTCCATCAGGACTATACCAGGTCCAGTGATGGATCTGCTTGCAGGGGAACCATGTGTCGGTGATACAGAGGTTATTTGAATGGCAGAGGAGAAGCAGACGTTTGCTGTTATCATTTGTGGTGTTGTCGACAAAGGTGGTGCCAATGGGTTGTGGGGGGTTTGGTGAGATGGTCCTTCTCTGGAGGAGGAAGAGAAGGTTGCATTGGCGTCAGTGAGGATGATGACAATGTCATGTGGTGGGGTTTGGCTAACGACCTGATGGAGTTGGTCGAAGAAGGTGTCCTTCACTGTATCATCGGCGACATCTGTGGGGGCGTAAGCAACGATGACTGTCATCTTGCCATGTCGGTGGAGGAACCGTGCAGACAGGAGTCGATTGTTAATTGGGATCCAGTTGATGATAAGTGATTGGCGTGTATGTTTGGACATGGCCAGCGCAACTCCATGGAGGCATGGAGTTGCAAATGACTTTTGCAGCATGTCGATATGGTGCAAATGACTTTGACTTTTTTTTTTTTAATGACTTTGCAAATGACTTTTTATGTACAAAAGGGAGTTGGCTGAAAGTCTTTGGGAAATTCTTCCATCTCTGGTCCCGTATAGGAGTGGGAATAGATTAGTAAACAGTGGGACGTTGAGAGGATGTCCTGGGATGGGAATAGAGGACATTGCCAAACTCCCTGGCTGATCAGTACCCTCTCCATATTCTGAAATAGCAAGACTCCCTTGGGGTAATATGGACAATTCAATGAAACGAGACGATTGTGCGCAATGAGCACCCATACGTAATACCGTGATATTGTGGCGTTGAGTGAATAGTTGACTTAGCAGGCTTGCTTTTTAGTCTGAACTTTGGGGGATGGTAATGAGAGTGATGTCTCTTAGTTTTTCATCGATTTTAGATTTCTCATTCTGCTGTTTTATATTGATATTTCTTGCTTCTGGTTGCTTGTAGATAAAAAAGGGAATGTGACGAGAACTAGCAGATGGTTGCCGGAGAGATAGTTTGAGGCGGAAAATGTGAAGTTTTGTAGCCATATCGAAGAACATAAAATCAGCTACAGAATGTCTGTGCTGACTGTTTGTGGGAGTGTGGAGGTGGGTTCATCTGTATTGATGATTTAGTGCATGGATGTCCAAACTTTTTGGATTGAAGACCACATTTGGTGAGTGCAGCTTCCAGTTGCTCTTATTCGCGATCGACATAATGGGCACCCCCTGCTTTAATTTTTCACAGCGTTGGTTCCCAGTTACTTTGTCATGGTTTGCTTGTTTCATCTTGTACTGCCCCTTGAAAGTGAATTCCTTCTTGAAAACAACCACAGCCTTTTAGCAAATTCGACAGACACGGTTGTTTTGTATATAATTGAAAAATAAATCCCAATTTCCACTTTTCATGGAAATGACAGCCCTCTCTGTCAAGTTTCCATTTCTTTGCTAGTCTCCATTTTAGAAATGGGCTGGAAAGGGCCACACAAGGACCATGCAGCGAGGCGTGTGTTCGCAAATTCACCTAACACGACTCTGAGAGCGGCAAAACGCACTCCGAGCGCAATTCCGAAAAGCACCCGAGAGTGCGGCCACAGGTCTGCCGCCATCCTCTTTTGACATATAAAATTGTTTTTTGCACATGGGTATTTTCTACTGTTGTCAACAATGCTGACATGATAATTTTTTTGCCAGATGCTGCGGGTTGGTGTCAATTTAAACACGGACGCATTTGGCCCCCGGGCTGGACTTTTAGACAGGCTTGATTTACAATTGTATTTCATTTAGAATTTGCTTTCGTGCAGTCTTTTGTTTTGTTTTGGTGAGGGGTGGGGGCAATCTGTTTTTTAACATTAAGGACTCTAATAATGAGATGATACCTAGGTTTGAAAGTAGCTTGGGGCAGAGCAGTTGATGGTTTTATTCCAGGGGGATAGTAGACGGCGGTGACAGTGATGGGCCGATGTGTGTGGATTTTCATTTTGATGGCAACATATTCATTTCCTTTCTGTTTCCTTTGGCAAAGACCAAAATCAACATCACTCGAGTCAATTTTTTTTTCTTATCAGGATTGCTGCTCCTCCTTCGTGTATGCCGTTCTTTCCTTATGAATTTGTGATTTGTTTGATAGCAGTGTTTCATTTCTGGAAGCCACGGAAGTGTTCTTTTCACTGAGCAGTTACTTCCCTTGCTTCTTCTTCTTCCTCTCATATTAATATGTAGAAAGGTTGGAGTATCCGTTCATGAAAATAGCCAAAATAAGTAAATGAATAAAGATACGTGTTTGCCTTTGTTGAGGAGGATGTTGTGAGATTTCATACATTGATGTCTGTGTGTGCTTCCGAATGCTTTTGACTACTTTTGAGATCATCACATCGCGAACTGCGGTGGGTGCCGTCATCGGGGTGCGGACTGAGGGGTTTAACGGTGATGGGTTTTCCAGTTGAGGGTCTGATGCAAGGTGTTTTTTTTTCACCCACAAGCATCAACAAACACAACCGTTAACGACATTCAGAAGCAAAACAGAGAAACTTAAAGAAACTTGGAAAAATGTAAACAATTTAAACACATTAGCAGAAAACTTGAAAAACATTTAAGAGTAAATAAATAAGAGAAGAAAAAAACGAAAATAAAATGATTGTAAATTGTTTGGAAGGCCTCAATCAAATGTATGAGCGGGTAAGCTTAGTTTTTCAGATGGTTCGTGGTTGACTGGTTAGCATGTTCACCTTACAGTGCAGAGGTGCAGTGTATGCATGCTCTCCCCGGGGCCTGCCTGGGTTTTCTCCGGGTACTCCACTTTCCTCCCACATTGTAAAAACATCATGGAACACACTAAATTGTCCTTCGGTGTGATTGTGAGCGTGAATGGTTGTTCGTCTATGTGTGTCCTGCGATTGGCTGGCAACCGGTTCAGGGTGTCCCCCCCAAGAGAGCTGGGTCAGCACGCCTGCGACCCTCGTAAGGATAAGCGGATTAGAAAATGTAATGGATGCATGATGAATCAGTTTTAAATAGCATTATATCCAAATTTCCAACCCTTTAACGTACATAAACAAGACATTATTTCAAATTGACAATATGGATCGTGCACAACGATATATTAATATTCAGTTCCTGGTTTGGTCTGTAACATATACAGTGTTCAGCAATATTGGAAGGAACGCCAGACTGCACACAGGCTGGTCTCTAGTTGGCTCCAGGCTACAAATACGAGCTGAGGTTGATAAATTTATGTGATCGGTCGTGAAAAGCATTGATATATGGCGAAAACGTTTCCACATATCAGAGCATCACTCGTCTATAAGCCTCTGAGCAAGGCACTGACCCCACCACCTGTAAGTGAAGACGTGTGGCCCTCTTTGCATGTCGATTTCTGACATCTCTCCTTGCATGCCTGCATGTGTGTTATCTGGTTTGTTCTGTTGTGTGAAACCTAAATATATAGCAGAGTTTGAGTTTGTTTGTTTTTTTGTTTTTAGCGCAATTGTAATTCAGATTAAATTACAAATCAAAAATTGTCATGAGCTTCCTGCTACATGGGGACCACTTGGATAATGAATAAACTTCAATGGGTGCTTGGATATGTGTCTAGATTCCCTTCTATGGTGGCGACACAACCTGAATTTGGACTCGTCGGAATGTGCTGTAGTCTATCAACGCCGTACACTAACACAGTAGTACATTCATCAATCCGGTAAATATTTTTAGGCCATAAATATAAAACAATGAACCATGTATGCTCACTGTTCAAAATCTTGAAACCTCATTGTCAGGAATATAATAAACCAAGGGCTGCCTGTAATTTGCATTTATATTCATGCCAAGGGCATAATGTATTGTTGTCTGAACTATAGTTGTTTACATTGCTGTTTTTACCCACTTAGAGCTGATTTTATACTCTGTACGCAAAAGGTTATCAGCTGTTGTGTGTTCCTTAAATGCCCAAAACCTTGTGTTAATCCTGTGATTAATATACGGTAGAAGTAGACACCAATCATTCAATTACTTGTCGTCTAGTTGGAAGGCCAAGGTTGGTCTTGGGTGTGGGGGGCCGTTGACCCAATGTCATCTCATTCGGGATTCCTGCAAATGGGAATTTTCTGCTCAAACCTTCTACCATGGCATGTTACAAGTATATTGATCGTTGCCCACAGTTTCCTAGAGTTTTTCTTTATTTTTTTTTCCTGCTTCAGTTGTAGATGGTACAGAGGTCAAGTTGACCCCTGGGTCACCATGTGAGGTCACTGCTTAATGAAAGTGTATCCTGTTTGACATATGATTGTGGTCTGCGCGATGTCCAACACCCAGGCAGCACAGGAGAAAATGGGGTTTCCAGAGGTTAATCAACTGCAATTTCTTTCTCTTTCTCTGGCCTGATATTGCTTTCCCAACTGTGAATGATTGGTGCTGAGAGGGCTCCATTGCTACATACAGTGTCTGTATAGAATCCAGTATTTCCAACCCCAATCTACTTTTTTGTACGACTTTAGACGGTGCCGTCGGTACTTCCACACTTAAGGGCTTTCTTTTGTTATCATTGTGGACTGAAAGGTCAAAGTGTTTAGCACCATTCCACAAAAAAAATCATTTGTAAATGTTTGAGGGACTTTTTTTGCAATGAAAATATGTTAATAATTATATAAATCCCTTGTGTTGGGTTCCAGTCAAAAATGGTCATTTTAAATGTTTTATCATTGCAAGTTGTGGTTAATTTGAATGATTTCATGACTTTGTCCACTCAGAGGTTTGAACACACACAACCGGCCTTATATTATATTCAAATCTTGTACACTCTTTGTGTAAAAAATAAAAAATAAAAAAGAATGGGAGAGACAACAGTTACTGTAAAAAGCTGAGCTCAGGCATTTGTCAGATGACGCACCATGCATGCACCCAAGACTCACACAACTTTTCGTATACTTAACAAAAAAAACAACAACAATAAACTCAAATAAAAATAATTAATTTTGAGGCTTTGCCCACAGTTTGTTGTGTGGTAGTACAATGCAAGATCAATATATCATCAGTGAAGTTCTTGATACATTTTTGATGGTAAAAACACACTAATGAGGTGGGGAGAGGCCAGGAAAATGACAGTGAGGATAGATTAGGTGAAGAAATTCAACATGACATGGAGTGTAACCTAGTCCTAGAAATAACTGATGAGGAGAAATCCAATGATGAAGATAACGACACACTGCGGTTGTTGTCACATTCAAATCAAAGAATGACAACCAATCCTGATCTATATCCCCATCCCATTGGTATAAGAATATATGGGTGAATGGGTGCCGTTGTAAAGCGCCATATGCCATTTATCTGAGAAACAAGGTATGCTGTCAAATGTCACCAGGAGTGTCACGTTTGATCTGTTTGGGAACAACAGGTGGCTCTGTAGGGCTCATCCTGCTCCTCCCTCCCTCCTGCCTGCTTTGTGGGGTTCTCCACCACCACCACATTCGTGACAAACAAGACTCCAGGACCTACAAAATATTACATATCCCGGAATGATGACATCAACTCTTTGCTTTGAGCTGCTCTTGATTGAATCCATTGTAACCACTGTGGAAAATTTGGAAAGGGACACAAATTGGCAAAGTGAGTTGCACCTTGCTAACCCAGAACAATATCAACACATGCATTGGTCTGTTGTTGTCCAGCTGGTGTAGACAAATCCAGAATAAAACTGTCCAAGCAATTTATGGGACCACAAAAGTTCGGGCCAAGTGTGAAGCCGTCCCCGAGAAGTGCAGTCCACGTGTTTAAATATTTATGGGTGAAATTATTAACACATTATCATTTCACATGTTATTTTCACATTTAACCACAAGAGGCTGCTCTAGACCTGTGTTAATAAAACCACGATGAGTCTGACGAAAGCGACGTAGAAGAGGAAGCGCTGCATCTTCTACCTGGTGGAGTTGTTTTAAAATGACACAGAGGATGACGATTTCATTGGATTTAGTGACTTGGAGTGACATTGATGCTTTGGTGAACTTGTTAGCATGTTCTTTATGCTATAGTTATCTGAATAACTCTTAATATGTTACTTGAAAATACCAGGCACGTTCTCAGTTCATCGTTTATGCATCATGTAACGTTAGCATATCGTACACTTATTCAGCGTGTTGTTTTCTATTTTATTTTTATTTTAAATTGCCTTTAAGATGGCATGTATGTTCTTGGTGTTGGATTTTATCAAATACATTTCCCCCCAAAATGTGACTCCAGTGCGACTAATATATGATTTTTTAATTCGTTATTGTACATTTTATGGTTGGTGCGACCTATACTCCGGAGCGACTTATAGTCCGGAAAATACAGTAATCACCATTAAATCAAAGTAGTGTATAAAATGTGTAAAGTTGTACGTTCCGATATTTGCATTCCGCATTATAATTGTATGTTGCATGTGAGTACTGTGGCCCTGGTAGGTGCTTTTTGTTGTTGTTGCAGGGTGAATTTTAAGGTGGTTTCTCTTCACATCATATTAATGTGACTACAAATTTTCATTCTGAATTCATGCACTGCGACTTTTTTTTTCTACGTATTATGTGGGAGGTGTACGATTCCATGACTGATTAAAATCCAATCCTTGCGCTTGGGTAGGATTGCTGAAAGGTGGGAATGGTTTAACAAATAAAGTGCGAAAATGGGCTGCTGAGGGAATTACCTGCTGTTGTAAGCAGGAGGAGGAGGGGGAGATAGAGAAAGAATAAATTAGTCCAAAGGCTTTTGAGAATGAGTTTTCGCCCCCTGAAACACAAACCTCTGCAATACTTTGCCAGCAGATACAACCCCCAACCCGCCAAAGTATTTATATGGTGATAATTCATGTGATGGGTGGAGATGGACCAGCCTCAAAGTGCTTTGTGCATTAAAGAGGCTCTTCAACAGTGTGAGAGTGTATTTAGGGCATGGATGCAGACTGTACTTTTTGTGTTGTGTATCTCGTAAAGCCTATACAAGTTATTTACTCAGAACACTGTGCTCATGACCTAACGCGTTTGAAGTTGGTACGGCAAAAGTAAAGCCAGTGTGTATTGGTCAGTTTTGCCCAGCATCCATGCTTGTGCACCACACATGCGGACGAGTCATGGTTTGCATGACAGGCATAGATGAAATAAAAATCAAATGATTCATAATCAAACTCAGGACGCCATTAGTGTTGTAGTTGTTTGTGATAGCCATTTTCAGACTCCTCGCAGGTGACCAGAAAGTGACTGCCGCTGAATTCTTTTTCACTAATTACTGTAATATGATATATTGTCGACGTTTGGTGAGCGTATTTGGACCAGGTGTGCTCCCACTGACTGGAAATGAATTTTCAGTTTGCACAACAACAATTTATGTATTATGTATGCATGAAATCCATCTTTGGTTACACTGCAACACTGGATTCTGTTTAATCCTTTCAAGGACAGCGGTTATTACAGTGGACAGCTTATCATGTTATCAGGTTGCATGAAAGGGTTAAGGTGAGCCAGTTTAAGATAAAAAGAAAAACTTCAACATAGTGATCACACCGATGTTTTGTCATCTTCATCGTCATGTGCTGGCGGGGTGCCGCTTGCGCTCCGCTCACATTAATTATGAATATAGCCTAAAATCAGCAGCTTGGTATTTCGTTTTTATTTTGCATTAAAAAGTTAAATGTATTAAGTGTAACAAATTTTTGGAAGGGTAGGACCTGAGTGGCTTCATAATGGCTTAATAGAGGAACACGTCCCTGGGGGCGAGGAGAAAAATCGCCTATTGTGTGCAATTTTTGAAAATAAGTCCTGTGACAAATAAGAGAGTGGCCACTTGTACGCCTTTAACGTAAGTGGTGGGAGGAGGGGGAAAAAAACTAATGATGTCATTAAATCACATAGGCAGATAATACAAACAACATACATTTTCCTTCAGGATCAATGAAATATTTTGATGAAAGCGTTGGTTTGAGTCCCATGCACACATATAGCCATATGAGAGATTCAAAGATCAACACACTACTACACTGCCACAGTTATGGATATCGTCAAGAAAAACTTTGGTAATTATCAAGAAAACAACTCTTAAATTCACCTTTTTTTCATAAATACCATATTGGCTCGAATATAAGACGACCCCCTCTTTTTCAAGACAAGTTTGAAAAAATACTTTTTGAACACCAAATTAATAATTTTTATAGAGAAAATAATTACAGTACATCTGAAACAAATGATTATAACAATATATTTGAGAGAAAAAGCATGTTATTTTGCCTCATTCAAATCTTAATATCTGAAAATTTAAATATGTAAGCTAAAGTGCAATCACATTCGTAAATGAATGGCTTCTGGTTTTTGAAATGTAAATTAATCATAACTTCTCCTCAGCTGCCGGTTAACCTGGCTGATATTTGACCCACTTTTCTCCAGATTGCCGCGACATTTCTCCATTTTCTGTTATCTCTATTTTCTTCTCTTTTCTTTCTTACCGCTATTTTTTTATTTTTCTTCTTCATGCTACTGCTATTTTTACTTTTATTCTTCGTGACAGGGGTTCACTTTGGCCTGGGAAGTCAAGTTCAGCATTCGCTTCAATGATATCTGGCGCCATCTAGCGTCGTGAATGGGTATAATGTCTAGACCCCGAATATAAGACGACCCCCACTTTTTCAGTCTCATTTCAATGCAAAAAAACGGTCTTATATTCAGGCCAATACGGTATATTGTTCCAAATAAGCATAGCTTCAGTTGTACCAGGTATTTAAAATGAACAGGAAACTGAAGAAACAAGGGTGGTCTCATATTTTTTTCAATGGCTGTATTACACTCACACTCCCTTCCAAAAGTACTGGAACAGTTACAAATTACCATATTTTCGCACTATAAGGCGCTTTGGAGAATCAGGCGCACCTTCAATGAATGGCCTATTTTAAAACTGTTTTTCATATATTGGGCGCACCGCATTATAAGGCGCACAGAAGAGAAGCTGCGGTTGCGTTATGCATCCTAAAGGGAATACAATATAATACAACTTTATTAATAATGAGCCTTCACAACCGCTGCAGCTGGAACAAAGTGCTTTCAGAACATTTAAAATACCACGTCGGAGAAATCAGAATATTGATCCATATATAAGGTGCATTGGATTATAAGGCGCATTGTCGGCTTTTGAGAAAATTGTATGCTTTTAGGTGCGCCTTATCGTGAGGAAGATATGCTACCATTATTTTGCTGTTGAGAGAAAACGTTTGATGTGTTTGATGATATGAAGATTGGACAACAAATTACATTTCAGCTCTGGCTCTGACACACAACGTACTGTAGAAGATAGAATTTTAGGTAATAGGTGAGCAAAATTAGTGGAATAAATTACCGTAGAATTATAGTGAAAATGACTTGAGTGAACTGCACAGCTCTGTATATTGATATTTGTCTGATGCCTAATTATTGTGAGATATCATGAACATAATCAGTGTCTTCACACCAATGAATATCATAATTCATCATAACATATAAAGCTTATTTGAGAAATTAGTTTTTTCAAAAGTGTGCATCAAATTGGTAGCCCTTCACATTAATCAGTACACAAGAAGGCACTCCCGGTTTCAAAAAGGTTCGTGATTCCTGAGCATAGAGTTTGAGTCTCTTTGATTTGTCCAGTCAAAAGCTTCCACTTGTTTCCCCAGTGAGCTCATTTGTTGTTTTGCCTGTTTGTTTTGAGTTATTATTCTTGCCGCACAATGACGGCTCTCCTAATTAGTTTGGTTGCATCTTTTTATTTTATTTTTTTCCAAGACTAAATATTTCTGTTGTCATTTTTATTTTTTAGCTTTTGGCTCTAAGCATGAGTCTTGATTTTTAGTCTGACAGTTTTTGTTTTCTACTGTCTTAGTTATTAATTTATTGTTTTATTTTTTGTTGTTGTATGAATTATTTGTGCTCCACGTACAACACTTTGTAGACAGCGGTGGTTGTTTTAAAGTGCTCTACAATAAAGTTGAGTTGAATTAATACTGTGTAAGATTGTATCGATGAATGGTTTCTATGACCACGACACCAGCGTTTCCACCTATTGCTTTATCTCTTGCCTTTCTTGCAACATTCACCTTACAACATTCCACATCATGTTTCATGCCATGTGAGGAAAGTAAAACAAATCACATTTGAATATTGTATAACAAAATATCATTTGTATTTGCAGCTCCAAAAACATGATGGCCAAGATGAGGATGTGCCCTCAAAGTGGAGAACAGAGGAAGAGATGGCAACAGAAGCCTCCATCTTGAGAAATCAAATTGAGAACTTGTAGAGGGTAAATCTGGAAACATTTTTTTCCTCATATTATATTTGACTCTGTTAGTAGTTGCAAAAATCCATTCTCTATAGGATAGCATGCAATGTCATGGTCAGCAGTAATTGTGAAATAAAATTTAAAAATCAAATGAAGTCGAGCATTACATGCAATAATATCTGGAGGACTTTTCTTTTGTCACAAAGGCTTGTATGTATTTCTTTTAAAAAATTAAAAGTGATGAAATGACCATTTTCCCCTCCGTGAGCCGTCACCTTACCGTGGTGGAGGGGTTTGTGTCAAGTCAAGTCAAGTCAACAGTATTTATAGAGCACTTTCAAACAGCCATCGCTGCATACAAAGTGCTGTACATGGAGCAATTTAACATGCACAATAAACAGTAAGACAAATCGGTAATAAAGGCGGTAGAAAGCACCAAACAGTAAAACCATGAACAAATCTAAGTCATGCTGAGTCGAATGCCAAAGAATGCAAGTGAGTTTTGAGGAGGGTTTTGAAGATGGGCAGCGAGGAGGCTTGCCGAATGTTCAGTGGGAGGTCATTCCAGAGAGAGGGACCAGCAACAGAAAAGGCTCGATCCCCTCTGAGCCTCAGTTTAGTTCTTGGTACTTCTAATAAGGTCTGGTCCACAGACCTGAGGCGCCGGGCAGGTGTGTAGGGGCGGATAAGCTCAGAGAGGTAAAGTGGCGCGAGATTATTCAGAGATTTGAAAACAAATAAGAGGATCTTGAAAATAACTCTAAAATGAATGGGGAGCCAGTGAAGGGATGCCAGAGTAGGAGTTATGTGCTCCCTCTTACGAGTACCAGTCAAGAGGTGAGCAGCGGCATTCTGGACCAGCTGAAGGCGCTTAATGGAGGACTGGCTGACTCCAAAGTAAAGGGCATTGCAGTAATCGAGCCGGGATGTGACATAGGCATGAATTACTGTCTCAAAGTGTTCATGTGAGAGGAGAGGTTTTATTTTGGCCAGCTGTCTAAGGTGAAAGAAGCTGGATTTAACAACGGCACCAATTTTGTGTGTTCCAATGATCCTAGGAGCTAAGTTGTCTGGGGCTTTATGCCCCTGGCAGGGTCACCCATGGCAAACAGGTCCGAGGTGAGCGACCAGACAAAGCATGGCTCATAAACCCCTTATGATGAATAAAATAAATGGCACTCAGTTTCCCTTGCCCAGACGCGGGTCACTGGGGCCCCCCTCTGGAGCCAGGCCTGGAGGTGGGGCTCGTTGGCGGCCAAGCCGGGCTCAGCCCGAAGAGGCAACGTGGGTCCCCCTTCTCATGGGCTCACCACCCATGGGATGGGCCAAAGGGGTCGGGTGCAATGTGAGCTGGGCGGCAGCCAAAGGCGGGGACCCTGGCGGTCCGATCCTCAGCTGCAGAAGCTAGCTCAAGGGACGTGGAATGTCACCTCTTTGCAGGGAAGGAGCCCGAGCTGGTGTGCGAGGTAGAGAAGTTCCGACTGGATATAGTTGGACTTGCCTCGACACACAGCCTGGGTTCTGGTACCAGTTCTCTCGAGAGGGGTTGGACTCTCTTCCACGCTGGAGTTGCTCACGGTGAGAGGCGCAGAGCAGGTGTGGGCATACTCATTGCCCCCCGGCTCAGTGCCTGTACATTGGGGTTCACGCCGGTCGACAAGAGGGTTGCCTCCCTCCGCCTTCGGGTGGGGGGAAGGGTCCTGACTGTGTTGTGCATATGCACCAAACTCAGCGTACCCACCCTTTTTTGGAGTCCTTGGAGGGTGTGCTGGAGAGTAGTGATGTGCCCAACTGTGCCGAGGCTCCGATGCGTGTGCCGAGTAAACCGGAAAAAAATCTGCGAAGCGCGCTTCGAGGCATGTGTCGATTACGCATGTGGCCACGCCCGAAGCCGCGCGAGACGGGATTCCTACGTCACCGCCAACAAAAATTTTTGCGGGTGATTCGAAATAAAACGGCGCACTGGGACGACAATGAGCTGACAGGTGACACTGACTAGAGGTAAGATCGGGCCGCCCGAGCCCGCGGGTCGGGTCGGGCTTCTCTCTCGCTGACTTTTTTTTTTTGTTCGTTACGAGGCCGTGACTAGTTTTGGCCACGAGAGACCGTGGTTCGCAAAAAAAAAAATAAACAGAAGTGGCCTCATCAAAACACGTATGTAGTAGTATTCATGTCTCTATGATCCAGCCGTCATTGTTCTTCTTTTTCTCGCTGCTTCTCTCTCATCAAGTGCCACGCTCGATTCTTAAGGATGTACTGCTGCTGTGGTGAATGGCCCAATTTTCAACCCATCAAAATGACGGAATGTCTTAAATTTTTCCTCCAACTCTTAAAAAAAAAAAAAATCTGTCAACGATGGAAAATTGTCGGTTAATGTACCCTCTGCTGAAACAGAAATACATGTTTAAAGGATGTAAATAATTATACAGACTTGTTTAACTTAGATTTTGTGGAAAAGACAGGCTTTAATTTGTTATCACAAATCACCCCTCCTCCTCTCGAGTCATCACAAATGAAATAGGAAATGTCGGATTTGCTTCGGGCTCGGGCCTGCAAATCAAGTTAATTGGTCGGGCTCGGGCCGGGTCGGGCTTAAATACCAGCGGGCTGGGTCGGGCTGGATTTTTTTGGCCCGATCTTACCTCTACATCAAATCCATGGTATCATTTTAATCACTGTCATGAAATTTATTTTCCACATGATGGCGCAGTAGTACAAATAAAGCCTCATGATGCTTCGGGCCAGGAACGAACCAGTTGGATGGAAAGCCTCATTGCTTCATGAGGCTTCATTTTCCCATCACTACTGGAGAGTACTCCTGCTGGGGACTCCCTTGTTCTGCTGGGGGACTTCAATGCTCACGTGGGCAATGACAGTGAGACCTCGAAGGGCGTGATTGGGAGGAACGGCCCCCCGGATCAGAACTCGAGTGGTGTTTTGTTATTGGACTTCTGTGCTGTCACGGATTGTCCAAAACGAAGACCTTGTTCAAACATAAGGGTGTCCATATGTGCACTTGGCACCAGGACACCCTAGGCCGCAGTTCGATGATTGACTTTGTGGTTGTATCATCGGATTTGCAGTCGCATGTTTGGACACTCGGGTGAAGAGAGGGGCGGAGCTGTCAACTGATCACCACCTGGTGGTGAGTAGGCTCCGATGGTGGGGGAAGATACCGGTCGGTCCTGGCAGGCCCAAACTTATTGTGAGAGTTTGTTGGGAGCATCTGGCGGAATCCCCTGTCAGAAAGAGTTTCAACTCCCACCTCCAGCAGAGCTTTTCCCATGTCCCGGGGAATGCGGCAGACATTGAGTCCTAATCGACCATGTTCCGTGCCTCTATTATTGATGCGGCCAATCTGAGTTGTGGACGTAAGGTGGTTGGTGCCGTACTCGGCAACCCCCGTACTCGCTGGTGGACACCAGCAGTAAGGGATGCCGTCAAGCTGAAGAAGGAGTCCTATCGGGCCTTTATGGCCTGTGGGACCCTAGAGGCAGCTGACGGGTATTGACTGGCTCAGCGGAACGCAGCTTCGGTGGTCGCCGAGGCAAAAACCCGGGTTTGGGAAGAGTTCGGTAAAGCTATGGAAGCCGACTTCTGGACGGCTTCGAGGAAATTCTGGTCCACCCTCCAACGTCTCAGGAGGGGGAAGCAGTGCACCACTAACACTGTGTACAGTGGGGATGGGGCGCTGCTGACTTCGACTTGGGACGTTGTGAACCGGTGGGCAGAGTACTTCGAAGACCTCCTCAACTCCACCAACACGCCTTTCTTGGAGGAAGCAGAATCTGAGGACCCTGAGGTGGGCTCTCCTATCTCTGTGGTTGAAATCACCGATGTGGTTAAAAATCTCCTCGGTGGCAAGGCGCCAGAGGTGGATGAGATCCGCCCGGACTTCCTCAAGACTCTGGATGTTGTGGGGCTGTCCTGGTTGACACGCCTCTGCAACATCGCGTGGCCAGCAGGGAGAGTGCCTTTGGATTGGCAGACCGGGGTGGTGGTCCCTCTTTTTAAAAAGGGGGACCGGAGGGTGTGTTCCAACTACAAAGGGATCACACTCCTCAGCCTCCCTGGTAAGGTCTATTCAGGGATGCTGGAGAGGAGGGTCTGTCAGGAAGTCGAGCCTCAGATTGAGGAGGAGCAGTGTGTTTTTCGTCCCGGCCGTGGCACAGTGGACCAGCTCTACACCCTTATCAGGGTCCTCGAGGATATGTGGGAATTCGCCCAACCAGTCTACATGTGTTTTGTGAATTTGGAGAAGGTGTTTGACCGTGTCCCTCGGGGAGTTCTGTGGGGGGTGCTTCGTGGGTATGGGGTACCGAACCCCCTGATATGGGCTGTTTGGTCATATTTACCACCGATGTCAGAGTTTGGTTCGCATTGCCGGCAGTCAGTCGGAATCGTTTCCAGTAAGGGTGGGACTCCGCCAAGGCTGCCCTTTGTCGCCGATTCTGTTCATAACCTTTATGGACAGAATTTTTAGGCGCAGCAGAAGCATTGAGGCGGTCCATTTTGGTGGCCTCAGTATTGCATCTCTGCTTTTTGCAGATGATGGGGTACTGTTGGCTCCTTCAAGCAGGGCTCTCCATCTCTCACTGGAGCGTTTCGCAGCCGAGTGTGAAGTGGTTGGGATGAAAATCAGCGCCTCCAAATCTGAAACAATGGTCTTCAGTCGGAAAAGGGTGGAGTGCCCCCTCTGGGTCGGGGGGAGATCTTGCCCCAAGTGGAGGAGTATTGGGGTCTTGTTCACGAGTGAGGGCAGGAGGGAGCGAGAGATCGACAGGCGGATCGGTGCAGCGTCTGCTGTGATGCGGACGTTGTATCGTCTGTCGTGGTAAAGAAGGAGCTGAGCCAAAGGGCGAAGCTCTCAATTTACCAGTCGATCTACGTTCCAACCCTCATCTATGGTCACGAGCTATGGGTCGTGACCTCAAGAACGAGATCTCGGATACAGGCGGCCGAAATGAGTTTTCTCCGCAGGGTGTCCGGGCTCTCCCTTAGAGATAAGGTGAGAAGCTCGGTCATCCGGGAGGGGCTCAGAGTCGAGCCGCTTCTCCTCCACATCGAGAGGAGCCAGATGAGGTGGCTTGGGCATCTGATTCGGATGCCGCCTGAACGCCTCCCTGGTGAGGTGTTCCGGGCATGTCCCACCAGGAGGAGACCCCGAGGACAACCAAGGACACGCTGGAGAGACTATGTCACCCAGCTGGCCTGGGAACGCCTCGGGATCCCCCAGGGAGGGCTGGAAGTCTGGGCTTCCCCGCTAAAGCTGCTGCCCCCGCGACCCGGCCCGCGATAAGCGGTCGAAGATGGATGGATGGATGGAAATGACCATTTTGAAAGGTACAACTCATTTAACAAGGTCACCAGTTGTTTGCCACATCTCTTGCGTCACATCGACGTCAACAGACATATCCGCCATTTTGGAGGTGACGGGAGTACAATATTACGCACTACTTAAGACATGCTCTGTGGTTCCTTCTGAGTTATTTTCATATTTCGCCGACTGAATAAAAAAATGGTGAACCGTTTCCATGATGGGGGTGCAGCATCGTCTCCCACAATCACAAAGGAAGAAAAGTTGATGACGGACAAAGTTGTTACAGCTCCTCTGCTTGGCAGAATACAGACAGGTGGAAGCCTCCTTTCACAGATCACAAAGTGACGTCAAATGGCTTTGTTTGTCAGCTGTAAGAGGGGGAAAAAATCACTTGACAACCTTGTGTTGAGAGCCAGTGTGGTCCCCACATTTTCCTGAATAATATCTTGTTTGTTCATTAAAGAACCATTTTGCACACATCACTTCTTTCCTGCCTTTTTATCAATTTTTTTTAATGTGTAAACTGTGCAATCTGTGTTGTCTGGAATTATTGCACATAATGTTGGTTTGCTGATCAATAGTTTTGATATTTGAGTGGGAAATAGAGAGAGAGAGAGAAAATTTGAGAGCAAGAGAACCCTTCACACGGGGGTGGGGGGGGCAACGCTGTATGTGGTAATTTTTTGATTGCTTCGAGTCGATTCCTGTCTCCTTTGTTGTGTTCGGTTCATTGTTAATTGAAAAACATATGCACATACTTTGTCCTTATTTCAAATTGTATTATGTTTTCTCATGCATCTCCATCAAGAACGGGGTCCTACAGCTCCTCATCTCCAAGTGCTGATGAAAAGCTGTTGCCTCTCCATCGTTATCCCGGATCTCGAAATCTATTACTGTATTGTGATACAAAATAAGAAAATAGCAGTTTCCGTTTGTCTGTCTTATTCTGCCCTCAGGTGGCCAAGGCGGGTAACACAGAAGTAGCAGCATTTAACAAATGATGCAGTGTGACAATAACTAATCTTTTTTTATTCATTTGTGTCATTACTTTTTAAAAAAATATGCTGGAGTGATATTTTTTCTTGATAAATGTGCACACGATCACATTTATGTTGTTTTTTTGGGGGTGAGGAAAGATTTATAGCATTTCAATTCATTTTAATCGGAAAAGATGATTTGAGATACAAGTGTTTTGGATTTCTCACGTGGTCAAGTCACGAAACTAATTACACGCAGATTTCAAGGCCTCATTGTAAATGGAATGTTAGATATGTGTCAAGTGGATGGCGACAACGTATTTGTAGCTGAAACAATGCATGTTATGATCTTCCAGCCCTCAGCTTGAATACATATGGACTTATTTGACCTTTAATTGATAACCATGGCAATATAGAGTGTTTCGCTGTTTTATAAGGTGTGTCTGGCTTTCGGCATGTTACATTTCCTTTTATTGTGTGCATGTTATTTTCTGTATTCATGTGTGGCGATTTGCCCTGCGATTGGCTGGCAACCGATTCAGGGTGTCCCCCGCCTACTGCCCGAAGACAGCTGGGATGGGCTCCAGCACCCCCCGCGACCCTAGTGAGGATCAAGCGGTTCGGAAAATGGATGGATGGATGGATGTGTGGCGATTTGTAATGGCTTAATTAGAGGCCAAAATGCCCCCGAAATAATAATGAAAGGAATTCTTCTTCTTATTATTATTAGCCTAGGGCAGCCCAGTCGTCAGCTGGTTAGGACGTCGGCCTCACAGTGCAGAGGTGCAGTGTTCGATTCCGGCTGCGCTCTTCCTCAGTGCAGTCTCCGGGTACTCCAGTTTTCTGCCACATTCCAAAAACATGAATGGTCAGTTAATTGAATACTCTAAATTCTCCCTAGGTGTGATTGTGAGTGTTAATGGTCTTTTGTCGATATGTGCCCTGTGATTGACTTCCAACCAGTTCAGGGTGTCCCCCACCTACTGCCTGAAAATGGCTGAGATAATGTTCAGCATGCCTCCAACCTTTGTTTCAGATGATGGATAGATGTTACGATCAGAATATATATATTTTTTCGTGCTGTTGATGATAATGTATAATAATCTGAGTCACCTACTGTTGACAATGTTAATCAAAACGTGAATAAACATCACACAAAATGTGATTTGGACTATTGTTGATGAAGCGCTCTGTAAATCTATGTGTGAATGTCCTGAACACATGAATTTACATTGTTTCAGCATACAGAAATTTATGATTTCATGCATAAATTATGTATAATTTCATGCATAATATATGATTTGGGCCGACTGGTTCGCGCGTCGGACTCACAGTGCAGAGGTGCAGGGGTTCAATTCCAGCTCCAGCATGCCCCGCGACCCTTGTGAGGATAAGCGGATCAGAAAATGGATGGATGGGTGTATAATTTAAGGTAATATTTGTTTGGAAAGCAATGGCAGCAAATATGTTATTGTATATTAATTAAGATATCATGGTCAAGGTCAACTTTATTGTCAAATATCCTTACATGTGACATGCAGCACAGATGAAATTTCGTTCTCTCAATCCTCAGTGCAAATATGCATGCAAACATGCTGTGCATTAAACACACAGCTGAGAAGATAGCAGCTACACTGTATAAAAGACATAATATGCAATCTGAACAGTATAAACAATATAGACGATATAGACAATCCAAACAGCATAAACAATGGCACTTGTGGCTGTTGTGGTAAAGTGAGGTAGTGCATTGTGCAATACGCAATATGCAGATGTCGGATAATGAGGGGAGGGTCATAGTCTGCAGAGCAGGGAGGGAGTTGAGTCTCCTGACTGCCCGGTGGAAGAAACTGTCTTTGAGCCTGCTGGTTCTGGCACGGAGACTTTGCAATCTCCTTCCCGACGGCAGAAAGCTGAAGAGGCTGTGGGATGGGTGGGTGGGGTCACCTGCTATCCGGATGGCTTGGCGGGTCAGACGGGAGTAGTCGATGTCCACGAGTGGGGGGAGAGAGACACCAATGATCTTCTCAGCTGCTCTCACGATGCGCTGCAAAGTCTTTTGGCAGGACACAATGCAAGCACCATACCACACAGTGATGCAGCTGGACAGGATGCTCTCAATGGTGCCTGTATAAAATGTCTGCATGATGGGGGGCGGGGCTCTTGCTCTCCTCAGTTTGCGGAGGAAGTACAGGCGCTGGTTGGCTTTTTTGGCCAGTGATGAGGTATCGTGGCTCCAGGACAGGTCTTCAGAGATGTGCACTCCCAGGAACTTGGTGTTGCTCACTCTCTCCTCTGTGGCACCATTAATGGTCAGTGACGCATGCTGGGGGTGCGTCTTTCTGAAGTCCACAACAATCTCCTTTGTCTTCTCCACATTCAGGTGGAGATTGTTGTCTTTACACCACAAGGCCAGCCTGCTCACCTCACTCCCGTAGATTGACTCATCGTCGTTGTTGATGAGACCCACCACAGTCGTGTCATCTGCAAACTTAACGAAAAGATTGGAGCTGGACAAAGGAGTGCAGTCGTGGGTCAGCAGTGTGAAGAGGAGGGAGCTCAGCACACATCCTTGTGGGGCACCTGTGTATATAGCATGAGGGTGCCCATCGCCATGATGACATATATTTTCAAATAAATGACCAACTTTGTTTTATATTGTGATGGATGTTTTTAATACATTGCCATATACTGTAAATTTTAGTATATTGCAATATATTTTTGTTTTGTTGCGATACTCTGCCAGACGGTTGGCAAGATGCGAAAGAAATCCTTTCCCTTCAATCATGAGCAGCAAAATGATGATAAACTACTGAGAGTCTCTTGTGTTTCCCTCTTTGGGAATCCACACGCCTTTAGCATGCCTCCTTGTATTCCTCCAAATCTCCCTCTCCTCCATATTAACGTGCAGGATCTTCCTTCCATAACTGATGCATCAGCTTGGGGCACCTCTTGAATACTTTGTGTCGCTCTGAAAATGGTGTAGGTTCACTTACTTTTACTTAGGACTCGAGCAAGAGAGACCATGTTTTCCTTTGTCTTTCAAAGGGACATTTGTTTGTTGTTTGTTTGTTTGTTTGTTTATTGAACATAAAACATATATACAGTAATAATTTGACAGAAAATAAGGTAGATTAAAAAAAGTAAAAAGAAAGAAATCAATCTTCATTCAACACAGTTATTATGTTCAAGGGAGTAGGAAGAAGTAAAAAACTTATCTAGTCCTACCCCGTTATGTGATTGTATCTAATAAATCATTTTTATATCAATCAGAAAAGTAAGAAGAAAGAAGTCTCCATTAAGGCTCATACTTTACCCTTAACCGTGATATTTTTACAACTTTTGGTTTGTATCGGGATTATATACTTCCACACCCTGACACTCTTGTGTCAATTTTCTCTTAAATTCATAATGGATATTTATATACCTTTCTCTATTTATCAACTTAGTTCTGATTTATCATTATATTTAATGTTTTGAATTTATCATTTTAACTCTGATTGATGTAGGTTGTTTGTACTATTTTTTTGAATTTGTTTTTTAACTCAGCAAGCGATTTACTCATTTTCAGGTCCGTTTCGAGATTATTCCACAGATTAACACCTTTGATAGATACACTTCTTTGCTTGATGTTTGTTCTTGTTTTGAGTTTTTTGAATAAGTTGGTACCTCTTAAATCATAGCTGCTTTCTCGAATTTCGAAAAACTTCTGAATGTTTTGGCAGAGCAGGTTATTGTGTGCTTTGTACATTAATTGGGCGATTTTAAAGTCAACCAGGTCATAAAATTTCATCGTATTTAATTTGATAAATAGTGGATTTGTGGGTTCCGTATATTTTGATCTATTAATAATTCGAATTGCTTTTTTTTGTAGGTTGAGAATAGGGAGTGTGTTTGTTTTGCAGGCATTTCCCCATATTTCCACACAGTAGGTCATATATGGTAATAATAATGAAGTGTACAATGTGTACAAAGATCTCTTATTTAGCACTTCCTTGGTTTTGTAGAGGATCCCTACGGTTTTGGCTATTTTTCTTTTTACGTTATCGATATGTGGCTTCCAACATAGTTTTGAGTCTATTACTAATCCGAGAAACTTGGTTTCATACGCTCTTTCTATCTCAATTGAGTTTACCATAATTTTAGCTTGGTGTTTGATTGGTCTTGTGCCAAAAACAATTAACTTCGATTTTTTCAGGTTAAGTGACAATTTATTTCTGTCGAACCAGTTTTTTAATTTGTTTAATTCGTTTTCTACGGTTGTCAGGAGCTGTTTCAGATTTATTCCAGAACAGTAGAAAGTTGTATCATCAGCAAATAGGACACATTTAAATTGTTTTGAGACCTTGCAGATATCATTTATATATAAGATGAATAGTTTTGGACCAAGCACTGACCCCTGAGGAACTCCGTGAGTGATTTTTAGTTGATTAGTTTTTTTATTGTTGAGTTGCACGTACTGATATCTGTTTTCTAAATAACTTTTTATCCATTTATAAGCTACACCTCTAATGCCATATCGTTCTAGTTTTTTCAATAATATACTGTGATCTATTGTGTCAAAAGCTTTTTTTAGATCTAGGAAAACCCCAACAGTAAATTCTTTGTTGTCTATATTAGTGGCTATTGCTTCCACAAACTCCATAACTGCCATTGAGGTGGTCCGCTTTTCCCTGAAGCCATATTGATTCTCACTTAACAGCGCATGCTTTTGTATAAAGCTATCAAGTCTGCGAGAAAATAGTTTTTCTAATATTTTTGAAAATTGTGGTAGTAGTGATATTGGTCTATAATTTGTAAACCGATGTCTTTGGGGATGGTATCAAGGTTGTATAACTTCACACTGATATTTAAGGTTGCCACCAGTCCTGTAAAATACGGAATCATTCATTATTTGGGAATTAAATGTTACGGCCCATATTGTCTAGAGGTGTCAATTTGTCGCGTTAATCACGAATAATTAATTCCAGTTATATTTAGCGTGTTGGTTTTTAATCGCATGAAACTAAATTTTAATCTCTACCTTTGTAAGTGGGTTGCCTTTTTATAATATCCCTTTTCATGTGTTGATTTCCTGTGTTCGAGTAGTTGAGGGTGGGGAAACAACTGTCAGTCACAGCCTGAAGCGGACATTGATTGGCTGTCATTATGTTTTGGGCTTGTTTAGCATAAGCTGATTGGCTCCCATTGGATTTGGGTGGGCTAAGTCAGCAGCTCTGAGGAGAGGAGAGGTGAAAATGGAGGAGCATCTCGGCACAATGAATGGAAAATTTACTTTTCAAAAACGCCCTGACGGCACTATTGATAAAAGTAGAGTGTTGTGCCTAATTTGTAAGAAGGAGTTTCTTGACCACCAAAGCACCTCAAGTTTAGCCTCCCACATAAATGCAAAGCACCCAGTCGCGAGTGCATCCACAGCTAACATTTGCACCGAAAGTGTTCACAATATAGCGAGCTAAAGCAATTACGAATGCCCGCGTACGAGGCATGAAGTCAGCATAACTGCTGTGTCCTCAGTAGCCTACCAGAAGTGGTTGATATTTATTTCAGCACTTTATTTTCTCATGATGAATAGTGTTATTTCTGAAGTGCTAATTTACAGCACTGTGATTTAAGGGTCTCTATTTTATTTTTTATTATCCGAAGCAAGTGCAGTTTTAAGTACTTGTATTGCTCATAAACATTTTCTTACTGTTTTTGATATGTTAACCTAAGCACTTTTTATGGACTTGATGTTCTATTTTCATTTTTATTTTGTAATTATGGAGATTTACAAAAACAGACAAGACGGTGATATTCACCCTGGTGGTCGAAACTAAAGGTTGCAGGTAGGACATGGGACTAGTCTCAACTACAGCAGCAAGTGAATGGCTAGGACTGCATCTGTTCAAGTCTGTTTACAAACAATGAAAGACTTCATAATGCCACTTTTTTTGTCGTTTGATCTGACTCAATGCTGTAATGATTTAAAAATGAAATTAGGGGTTTTAGCTGCACTTTTTAGATTAGATTAAAATAGACATTAATTATATCAATTAATTACAGATCATAAATAATTAATCTCACAGTTTTGTTTTGTTTTTATCGCTTGACAGCACTAGCATTGTCGGGGAGGTCGGCGTGCTGTAGCCTATCGCAGCTGTCTTGGGGCAGTCGGCGGTGTCCACCCTGAACTGGTTGCCAGCCAGTCGCAGGGCACACATAGATCACCCACGCTCACACTCACACCTTGGGACAATTGAGAGTGTTCCATTAGCCTGCCATGCAGTCACGGAAACAAACAAACTCTACACAGGGAGGCCGAAGCCGGGATCGAACCCACGACCGCTACACTGTGAGGTCGACGTGCTAACCACTGGAGTACTGTGCCGCCGATCTTCTTACACTTCCTTTTAAATGTACTTTGGGTGTGCAAGTCTCCGGACCTTCCTGTGTGGAGTTTGCATGTTCTCCCCAGGCCTGCGTGGGTTTTCTCCGGGTACTTCGGTTTCCTCCCACATTCCAAAAACATGCATGGCATGCTGATTGAACATTCTAAAATTGTTCCTAGGTGTGAGTGCGGATGGTTTTTATTCTCTATGTGCCCTGTGATTGGCTGGCAACCGATTCAGGGTATCCCCGCCTACTGCTCGAAGACGGCTGGGATAGGCTCCAGCAACCCTTGAGAGGATAAAGCGGGTCGGAAAATGGATGGATGAATGTAGGAAGATCTCCATTTGTGGCTGATGTAAAGTTGCCTGTCGTGAAGTGGGCATTTGGAGGCAGCCTCCCACCCCTGATTGTGCATCCATGTGTGACAACAACCTACCAACCCATAGTTGTGTCGTGTGCAAGGAGGTGCTTTTAAAAATAAAGTATATTAAAGATGGTCATCATAATTACGGAAGTTTCATAAATTCATTTGTACAATGATTCAGAGGGATTGATTTAGGCTGTTGTCATATTTATGAATCAAATACGATGACATCCACCACACATGTCCGCAGGGCTTCGATTCTGTCTGCCTGCGTCTTGATCAAATCGACCAAAATCACGTTACACCTTGTGTTTTGTTGTTTCCAAGAGAAAATAAAAATAACGAGATATTGTTGTTTGAGAAAGCTGCAAGCAACCAACTCACTGATGGAGTTTCTAATATTAATTAAGGGGTCATTTGACAAGTGTTGACATGCTGTTTTAGGAAGTTGTGTCTCGGGGCCATTTGCTTACTCTTTTAATAATGCTGTCTTAATTAACATTATTTTCTCTCCAAAACCCTCCATGTAATCAACATGCAGCCATTTAGAGACGTGCTTTAAAAGGAAGCTGAAACAGCCACAAATGTCCTATGGTCCTTACATGACATGCTCTCGTTACAGACAGCGGGCTGGTTCTCTCATCTTCAAGTCTTTTAATAGACGTGCTTGCTCGGTAAGCTGCAGCTGCTTGAGTGTCTCTACCGGTGTTTGAACCCTCGGGACCTTTAAAGGGCAATGATATTTTTAGACGAAAGCTACTACACATATCGTTTCGAATCTGCATATTTGAAGGTATTGATTTGTGTGCCAAAAGTCAACACTTAGGATGCAGAATCGCCTTTTAATTCAATAATGACTGAGAAATCAACTGAATGAGACTTAACTGGAATTGGAAGTCATACAGTGCAATACTACTTGGGGTTTTACCCCTTCAAGACATCTACACTAAAGTAGGTTGTATAATTCTTTTTTTTTTATTCTAAATGGCATGTTTACCGAAGTAATACACTTCTCAACAAACACGTCAGTTTGCCCCTCCCAAATCCGACCCTTGACCAACACCCTGTGCCCCTCCTTTTCCTCCCTATAGGTCTGTCTTGAGTTCAGCCATTGCACTGCAGACTTCTTTTTTTCTCCCTTGCTTTGTCCACCTCTCCACAGCTTTCTTCTCACTGTCTGCATTGAGTAATTGTGTAGCTGCTGCTCGTTTTTTTTATCTGTTGTTGCATTCATTCTTGAGGCCCTAATTAATCTGAAATCATGGCTGACAAAAGTCGTATGTTGCGGAGAAAGGAGAGACAAGAAAAAGAAGCTGGTGGAAACACCAGGGATGGAAGGGAAGAGAATAACGAAGGAGAAAATGCTCAACGTAATCGAGGGGTACCATCAACTGAGCCGCTGCCCACCAATGATGTAACAGCTAATGGTAAAAATGGAGATCCTGAGGTTGAGCCGATGGAACTACCTCCATTTGAAATCATTGCAGGGTAAGTCGAAATGAGAGAAACGTTTTTTTGTGCAAGCGAAAGCTGATTACAGCATTACTAAAATTTGAATTTACTCATTGCATATACAGGTAGCAAGTCTTAATGAGATGGATGTGAATGGCATGAACAAGTGTGATCCTAACATTAAATGACTGATGGTTAGGCTTTAAAGCAGGGGTGTCCAACTTATTTTTGTCGCGGGCCACATTATAGTTACCGTTTTCCTGGCACGGCCATTATTACTGAAACCACATAAAAAAATTAACAATAATGGTTTATTCAACTATTGTTTAGGTTACTGTAATGAGGGGTTTGGTAACAAGAAAATGCTTACAATATGTCTTATTTATTGCATATGAAAATTTTCAATTTTAGTCGAGATTTTAGCAAGCATCATGGAACTTGACATGTTTGATTTTCTTTCATGGGCCACATGAAATGATGTGGCAGGCCAGAGCTGGCCCCCGGGCCTTGAGTTTGACACGGAGCTTTAAAGTATTACATCTTAGGTGAAGGTCTTTCTCTGCTGTTTTGAAAGTAAGCTACTGAGGGGGCGGGGCATGAAGCTCCCAATGTATGGTAATAATAATCATGATCATAATAATAATAATAATAATAGATTTTATTTATAAGCGCCTTTCAAGACACCCAAGGACACTTTACAATAACAAAAAAACACAAAACAATACGGGTTGAGCAGCGGCAGCCAAAATGCGCCAGCGTTCACTCAACCCGAAAGTCAGAAAGAAACAAGGGAGGGAGAGGGGGTTAAAAAAAAAACCACGCTCGAACTACCCTCATTTGAGGATAATTTGAGTGAGGCAAAAAACTCGTGCACAAGCATATGACAGTTACAACAGGTAGTCACATGATTAATAATATTCGTCACTTGTGGTGGAGTGGCTTCAATTCCCACTCACTGACAGTGTGAATGTGAAAGTGAATGATGGTCTCGACATGCACCCTGCAGTGATTGACTGGCAACCAACGCAGGGTGTAACCTGCATTTCACCCACTGACCCTGACAAGGATAACAGTATACAAGATGGATGGAAGGATGAAATAATCGGAATACCAGCATCATCAGGTGACAGCTTGCCTTGTCAGCTTGCTTCTCTGTAAAACTGATATCCAGGATGACGACTCACAAAAGACTTTCTTTTTCTGTCTACAAAACCACACCCAATGAAAATGCCTTGAAACTCGAGTCTGATGTAAAATTAGTTTGCCTGCGCCGCCAGGCTGCTTGCAACATGTCAGCAAGTTTCAACCTCAAGCGAACATGGAAGCTCTTTACTTATAGGTCACTCAACAGAGCAGGTGTGGTTGTCTTAACCTTATCCTTTCTCTCTGTGTGATGGCTACTGTGGGTTATTGCTGCAGCAACAAATTCTGGACTAGTTAGTCAACACTAATTACACAGCTTTAGGTCATACAGTTGAAGCAGTTTTTTGACTCTCTTTATTCATGCAGTACACACACATCCACACACACATGTATTGCTGAATTGTTGGGAACCCCCCCCCCCACACCTTCAACAATAGTGTGTATAGTAATGCAGTGTGATTATTTATTAAGGTCCAGCTATTAAAAAAAAAATAGGTCACTGTAAATCAGCAGTGCCCAACTTTCCTTGTGCCACAAACTGGGCGACTCACTTCAGCATGTAGACCTATTTTGACAACCAGCAAAGAAGCAAATAAAAACAAGTATTATATTTACATACCTGTATATGATACCATTGCGCCATTACTATGACTGTGGTTGTAATAATAGGAACCCAACACTCCTCAAAAAAAGTCCAAAGGCTTATCATTTAATGCCGGCTGTCGCACGGCATGTTTGAAGCGGATCTCCTCTGTGCAGAGGTAGATGTAAAAAAGGCAGCTGGCGCCGATATTCTTTTTCAGTATATATCACGACTAAAATATCTCTTTGAACAGCTAAAAACAATTTTTTTCAGCTCAAGTCTCTCGACATACATTTGATGGCTTTCTGGAGAGGTCTTAAAATGTGTTGTGGTGTATTGTAAAACTTCAAAGTGCAAAATTATGTGTTGTTGGGACGCTGGACTTACAACAGCCGTTGGAATGAGGAACAGGAAATGTGGGTGTCAACGGGAGAATGCACGGATGACCGGTTTTGACAGGGGATGCCCACAATTTTGAATTTTTCCACCCAGTGAATACCTGGCACAAAGTTGCATTATTGTCATATTTGAATGAACGTGAGAATCTGCGCAGTCAGAAAAGGGTGTAACTGTGTGTGTGTGTGGGGGGGGTGGTTGTTTGTTTTTTGCTTTTTTAACATAAGCCCATGGTAGGATATCATTCAATCTAATTCACGTGGCTCGTAAACATCCATACCGCTTGTCGTCCGTATGATCATGGATGAGTTGGAGTGTATCACAGTTGACTTGGTGACAAGAGGAGAGGTCCACCGGGCTGGTCGACAGTCAATCGCAGGGCATGCCATCTTCCACACTGTTCGATTTGGCCTCTTAGTCACATAACTAGATAGTTGACTTGAGCTAGTACCAGGGGTTGGCAAACTAAAATGTTGAAAGAAGGACCATATAGGCTCCAAATACACAATGAGCCTTCATGATTAAATGTTGTTTTTTTCTCTGTACTGCATCCTGTAGAGCAGGGGTGCCCAACCTTTTTTGACCAAAGATCTACTTTTTGATCAACCAACATCCCGCGATCGATCGTTTTTCCTCTTACAGAAACCATATTAAAACCAAAAAATATATTTTCCTCCCCCATCTTTTTCCATTTTTGAAAAAGTTCCAGGGAGCCACGAGGGTGGCGCTAAAGAGCTGCGTGCGGCTCTGGAGCAGCGGGTTGCGACCCCCGAGCTAGTCCATTGTGTCGCTGTGATGTTTTTCTGGCTCTGCCTCTGTTTGCACCCTCGCACGCATATTTAGTTGAAGCCAGTCAAGACACATTGTCACATGGGCAAGGCAGAGCTGCCTCCAATGTTTGGGAGCCGCCATGGCAGGGAAGAACTGTAGGATCGATTTTGGACAAATTAGACCATCTTTCACATGTAACAGAGGCTTCCATGACAGTGTCTGAATCTTTCTGGCAGCCATTAAACAGTTCAACTAAAAAGTCTTGCGGCAGTTACTGTTCGTATAATATTGCAATCATTAAATATAAAAGAACCAGGTGAAAGTTCCCTCAGAACTTTTTAATTGGGGCTGTGACTGACAATTTCGCATTTTCAACTCTGGACTGTTCTTATATGATTTTAAAACACTTTAAATGATCTTTCCTAGTGTACTCATGCAAGTTAAAAAAAAAAGTACATTGACTAAAACACTCGTGGCAAACTCATTGCCCGGGGGCCCGAACTGGCCCACCACATCATTTTATGTGGCCCACAAAAGCAAATCATCTGTGTAATGTCATATTACACAATTGTCATGTGTAATAAATAACGCTGAGAATTTTTTTTTTTGCAATAATTCTGTTTCCCTCTTTACACTCGCTTGAATAATAATTGAAGAAACTATTATCGTCGTCTTGACTAGTAATCCATAAATTTGTTGTTTGAAAGTAATAATGCAATGAGACGATGAAACACTTTTGTGGTTTCACTGTCATAACGGCCCTCTGAGGGAAGACGCAACTCCAAAGTGGTTCGCGACAAAAATGTGTTTTAGTAACAAAAACAACACAGGCCAATATGATCATAGCATTTTGTTGTAGTCAAGAGTTATGTGAATATAACCTCAGAATTGCTTGTTCTGTTTCACAGTGATCGGATCGATCCTTTTGCATTCAAGTTCCAGTTCAAGAATGTGGAATACTCCTCAGGCCGCAATAAGACCTTCTTGTGTTACCTGGTTGATAAAGGGAACACAGCTGATGGGATTCAGAGAGGTTGTCTGGAGGATGAACACACCGGACCTCATGCTGAAGAGGCCTTCTTCACACAGTGCCTCTCTGACTATGACCCTTCACTCAAATACACAATTACCTGGTGAATTTGTTTTAACTTTATCTCCATGAATGTCACATTTTCAGACAGAATAGAATCGGACTCCAGAAAGGTGAACTCGGAAAGAATGAACAAAAATATTTATAACCGAAAAAACTGGTCGCAAAACTGACAAAGTACAACAAAAGTCGCCGGTACAGCATCAGAATAATGAGTGAACCCAAGACATTTGCAAAGACAAAGAGCAAAATAAACAGAAATAGCTTGTCAGAAAATAGACAAGAAAATCCAAAACACATAAAATACCAAACCCGTGACCAACAAGAACAACTAGCAAAGGTAAGCGAAGACGACAAGGCGGAATCAGAAAACTGAGAATCTGAAAGCTTGGGACATCAAGAAGAATTTGTGTCTTGGAAGCAGAGCTGTGAGCAAGGCAAATGTTCCCGACAGAGACATGAAGATAGAGAACTCCTTAAATCAGGGGTCTCAAACTCCAGCCGCTTTCCTGCACGTTTTCCATCTCTTCCTGCTGAAACACACTTGATTCAAATGATCAGGGCCGTGATCAGGCTTCTGAAGAGCTTGCTGATGAGCTGATCATTTGAATCAGGTGTGTTAGCTTGATGACATGAGCAACAGGTGTGCGACCGGGAGGAGCGGCCCTCCTCTGCCACCTGCTGGAGATACACAAGAACACAACATGACAACACTTTAGACATTCCATTCTCAGATAGTGCGCACAAGGTGAGCCAACCGAAACCAAATAAAGAACAATCACAGTCCATCCACGGCTTTCTGTCTTGCAACAATGACTAAATGAAGGAGACGGCTATTCAAATCTCAAGGCCATGTGCCGTGGTGGCACCTCACACAGATCAATGGGATGTGGTGAATCGGAATGTGAAAGTTGAAGTCCCGTTGCAGACAAAATGTGGAGAAAAAAATGAAATTACTTTTTTTTTTTTTTAATTAATGTCCAAATGAAAAAAAAAAAAAAAGTAATTTCATTTTTTTTTTAATTAATGTCCAAATGCCTTCTTATGGTCTCACCACCCGTGGGAGGGGTCAAAGGGGTCGGGTGCAATGCGAGCTGGGCGGCAGCCAAAGGCGGGGACCCTGGCGGTCCGATCCTCGGCTGCAGAAGCTAGCTCTTGGGACATGGAATGTCACCTCTCTGGCAGGGAAGGAGCCCGAGCTGGTGTGTGAGGTAGAGAAGTTCCGACTGGATATAGTCGGACTTGCCTCCACACACAGCCTGGGTTCTGGTACTAGTTCTCTCGAGAGGGGTTGGACTCTCTTCCACTCTGGAGTTGCTCATGGTGAGAGGCGCAGAGCAGGTGTGGGCATACTCATTGCCCCCCGGCTCAGTGCCTGTACATTGGGGTTCACACCGGTAGACGAGAGGGTTGCTTCCCTCCGCCTTCGGGTGGGGGGACGGGTCCTGACTGTTGTTTGTGCATATGCACCAAACGGCAGCTCAGCATACCCACCCTTTTTGGAGTCCTTGGAGGGTGTGCTGGAGAGTACTCCTGCTGGGGACTCCCTTGTTCTGCTGGGGGACTTCAATGCTCACGTGGGCAATGACAGTGAGACCTGGAGGGGCGTGATTGGGAGGAACGGCCCCCCCGATCAGAACTCGAGTGGTGTTTTGTTATTGGACTTCTGTGCTCGCCACGGATTGTCCATAACGAACACCTTGTTCAAACATAAGGGTGTCCATATGTGCACTTGGCACCAGGACACCCTAGGCCGTAGTTCGATGATCGACCTTGTGGTTGTATCATCGGATTTGCGGCCGCATGTTTTGGACACTCGGGTGAAGAGAGGGGCGGAGCTGTCAACTGATCACCACCTGGTGGTGAGTAGGCTCCGATGGTGGGGGAAGATGCCGGTCCGTCCTGGCAGACCCAAACGTATTGTGAGGGTTTGTTGGGAGCGTCTGGCAGAATCCCCTGTCAGAAGGAGTTTCAACTCCCACCTCCGACAGAGCTTTTCCCATGTTCCGGGGGAGACGGGGGACATTGAGTCCGAGTGGACCATGTTCCGTGCCTCTATTGTTGAGGCGGCCAATCTGAGTTGTGGCCGTAAGGTGGTTGGTGCCTGTCGTGGCGGCAACCCTCGTACTCGCTGGTGGACACCAGCAGTAAGGGATGCCGTCAAGCTGAAGAAGGAGTCCTATCGAGCCTTTATGGCCTGTGGGACCCCAGAGGCAGCTGACGGGTATCGACTGGCCAAGCGGAACGCAGCTTCGGTGGTCGCCGAGGCAAAAACCCGAGCGTGGGAAGAGTTCGGTGAGGCCATGGAAGCCGACTTCCGGACGGCTTCGAGGAAATTCTGGTCCACCATCCGACGTCTCAGGAGGGGTCTAAGCAGTGCACCACTAACACTGTGTACAGTGGGGATGGGGCGCTGCTGACTTCGACTCGGGACGTTGTGAACCGGTGGGCAGAGTACTTCGAAGACCTCCTCAACTCCACCAACACGTCTTCCTTGGAGGAAGCAGAGTCTGAGGACCCTGAGGTGGGCTCTCCTATCTCTGTGGTTGAAGTCACCGATGTGGTTAAAAAGCTCCTCGGTGGCAGGGCCCCAGGGGTGGATGAGATCCGCCCGGAGTTCCTCAAGGCTCTGGATGTTGTGGGGCTGTCCTGGTTGACACGCCTCTGCAACATCGCGTGGTCAACGGGGAGAGTGCCTCTGGATTGGCAGACCGGGGTGGTAGTCCCTCTTTTTAAAAGGGGGGACCGGAGGGTGTGTTCCAACTACAGAGGGATCACACTCCTCAGCCTCCCTGGTAAGGTCTATTCAGGGGTGCTGGAGAGGAGGGTCCGTCAGGAAGTCGAGCCTCAGATTGAGGAGGAGCAGTGTGGTTTTCGTCCCGGCCGTGGAACAGTGGACCAGCTCTACACCCTTAGCAGGGTCCTCGAGGGTATGTGGGAATTCGCCCAACCAGTCTACATGTGTTTTGTGGACTTGGAGAAGGCGTTTGACCGTGTCCCTCGGGGAGTTCTGTGGGGGGTGCTTCGTGGGTATGGGGTACCGAACCCCCTGATACGGGCTATTCGGTCACTATACCACCGATGTCAGAGTTTGGTTCGCATTGCCGGCAGTAAGTCGGAATCGTTTCCAGTGAGGGTAGGACTCCGCCAAGGCTGCCCTTTGTCGCCGATTCTGTTCATAATCTTTATGGACAGAATTTCTAGGCGCAGCCGAAGCGTTGAGGGCGTCCGTTTTGGTGGCCTCAGTATTGCATCCCTGCTTTTTGCAGATGATGTGGTGCTGTTGGCTCCTTCAAACGGGGCTCTCCAACTCTCACTGGAGCGTTTCGCAGCTGAGTGTGAAGCGGTTGGGATGAAAATCAGCACCTCCAAATCTGAAACCATGGTCCTCAGTCGGAAAAGGGTGGAGTGCCCCCTCCGGGTCGGGGGAGAGATCTTGCCCCAAGTGGAGGAGTTTAAGTATCTTGGGGTCTTGTTCACGAGTGAGGGCAGGAGGGAGCGAGAGATCGACAGGCGGATCGGTGCAGCGTCTGCTGTGATGCGGACGTTGTATCGGTCTGTCGTGGTGAAGAAGGAGCTGAGCCAAAGGGCGAAGCTCTCAATTTACCGGTCGATCTACGTTCCAACCCTCATCTATGGTCACGAGCTATGGGTCGTGACCGAAAGAACGAGATCCCGGATACAAGCGGCCGAAATGAGTTTTCTCCGCAGGGTGTCCGGGCTCTCCCTTAGAGATAAGGTGAGAAGCTCGGTCATCCGGGAGGGGCTCAGAGTCGAGCCGCTTCTCCTCCACATCGAGAGGAGCCAGATGAGGTGGCTTGGGCATCTGATTCGGATGCCTCCTGAACGACTCCCTGGTGAGGTGTTCCGGGCATGTCCCACCGGGAGGAGACCCCGGGGAAGACCCAGGACACGCTGGAGTGACTATGTCACCCAGCTGGCCTGGGAACGCCTCGGGATCCCCCGGGGAGAGCTGGAAGAAGTAGCTAGGGAGAGGGAAGTCTGGGCACAATCTGATGAAGAAAAACAAATTCCAATTCAGAGTCCATTCAAAATATGAAACATCAGAAAACAATCGAATATATTGTTTGTAATGTAGTGGTACTCACCTTTTATGTCAGGGCTGCATGACATTTCTTTTTCCAAGTTCTACTCCAGCAACTGCACCAAAAACAAAACAAAAAAGTGCTTACAGAGCTTCCAAAAGAAGCTCAGACAACAGAATTGCAACTTGTTGCGTGTCATAAATTGGATTTAAGGTGAACTAAATGTATCATCTTTTTCGCTGACAATGACTGAAATAAAATGGTATCCCCCTTTCTTTCAGGTATATGTCATCTAGTCCCTGCTCTGCGTGTGCAGCCAAGATAATAGATGTGTTAAACACCAAGAAAAACATCAAATTGAGTATCTTTGCTGCTCGGCTGTTTGAGTTTGAGGAGGCAGAGATCCAAGCTGGGCTGAAGGCTCTGCACAGAGCTGGATGTAAGCTCAGGATGATGAAGCCTCTGGACTTCTCCTATACCTGGGATACATTTGTGGAGAATGAAGATCAACCTATTAACCTGTGGGAAGACTGCAAAGACAATTATGAGTATTATCAGGAGAAACTCTCTGACATTCTGCAGTGAACACAGTAAGCATACGATGAAAAGAAGGATGGTATCATTTTTGTCAGAAGGGATTTTTTTTTTGAGTGGGGAAACTATTTGAATTGAATTGAAATCCTATTTTTGACAAATTACAAAAAAAATAATAATAAAATCGATTCTACATATATGACCAGGAATGAATATGTGTTGAGTAGCCATGGCAACGTCTTCTTTCTGAGTAGCTCATCAAGGGGTCAAATGAAGGGCCTTGGTATTTTTTTTTTCAGATATCCTTGAATCCTTTCACCCCAAACCTTTTTCAACACAAAATGACAATTTCCAATAAACTGTCAATAAAACAAGCTCAAGTGCCACCGAGTTCTAAAATACCTTCATATAAAATATAAAAGAAGAAATAAAAATATAGCAATATACAGATGAACAATAGCTGTGGAAAATAACACCCTGCTGTGTGAGATCCTGAATGACGACGAGATCTTGCCGTACTGACAGATGGAACTGGTTAGGATTCAGGCCTGTCAAGCAAAGCTGTCATTTCACATCAAGCAATTTAAAAATAATACATTTTCAGTACTTCCCCCTCTTTCACAAAAATGTCGAAAAGTCAGACTTTGTGACACAAGAACAGGAGTTTGTTGAAATATGTAAGGACTTGGAGAACTTGAGTGCTGCACGTGTGACATTTATTCACGTGCCTTGAAGGGAGGTTGACATCCTCTAGGTTAGAATTTAATAGCCCCGGAGGTTTTTGAAACAGTGTCTCTCATCTGTTTCTAGATGGGAGATTTAAAAAATGGTTCGAGACCCACTGTGAAGTCGACGTGTTAACCACTGGACTACCGGGCCGCCTCTCTCTCTATATATACTGTATATATCCATCCATTTTCCGAACCGCTTGATCCTCATTAGGGTCGCGGGGGGTGCTGGAGCCTATCCCAGCAGTCTTCGGGCAGTAGGCGGGGGACACCCTGAATCAGTTGCCAGCCAATCGCAGGGCACACACAGACAAACAACCATGCACGCCCGCACTCACACCTAAGGACAATTCAGAGTGTTCAATCAGCCTGCCATGCATGTTTTTGGAATGTGGGAGGAAACCGGAGCACCCGGAGAAAACCCACGCAGGCCCGGGGAGAACATGCAAACTCCACACAGGGAGGCCGGAGCTGGAATTGAACCCGGTACCGCTGCACTGTGAAGCCGACGTGCTAACCACTGGACTACCGGGCCGCCCACTTTCTGTTTCATACTGTTTAAAACAGATAACATTAATTAGCCAATAACTAAGATAATGTTTACCGGGCCGCCCCTTACTGTATATATATATATATATATATACACACACAGCATATATAGAGGCGGCCCGGTATATACAGTAGGTGGTTAGCACGTCGGCTTCACAGTGCAGAGGTACCGGGTTCGATTCCAGCTCCGGCCTCCCTGTGTGGAGTTTGCATGTTCTCCCCGGGCCTGCGTGGGTTTTCTCCGGGTGCTCCGGTTTCCTCCCACGTTCCAAAAACATGTGTGGCAGGCTGATTGAACACTCTCAATTGTCTCTCGGTGTGAGTGTGAGTGCGGATGGTTGTTCGTCTGTGTGTGCCCTGTGATTGGGCTGGCAATCATTTCAGGGTGTCCCCCGCCTACTGCCCGAAGACAGCTGGGATAGGCTCCGGCACGCCCCGCGACCCTTGTAAGGATAAAGCGGATCGGCAAATGTATGGATGGATGGTTATATATATACTGTATACATTTAAATTCCCTAGGTGTGGGGGTGGCCACCAGTAGCTCCGGCCTTGGTGGCTGTGCATTTGATACCTGAGCCTTCATTGGGGATTCGCTTGATTTAACCCACCACTTAATGCCACCAATATCCCGTTGCAATCGTAAAAACCATCCATACTACAAAAAAAGATGCAACTGTGCCACCTACGTCATCTGAAGCAGTTCAGAATCAATGTTTATTTAACTCATTTACACCCTTTGACGTATAAATACGTCAATTAGCGCATAGCTGCTCCCTCCCCATGACGTATTAATACATCAATCACGTGTTTTCATGGGGGAGGGTGCAAGAGAGTCTGATGCAACTTCTCACCACAGGATTAGGCTTGACGGCAATGTTAAATAGCAAAGAAATGGCCATCGGGTGGCAGTGGTGCAAAAATCAACCAGGATCACGCCGCAGAAGGAGTAGAAAGGGCGTACAGTGAAGGAGGGGCGTATGTGGATAGTGGATTGGAACATTAGCAACTAGCAACGATGGAGAAAAGGAAATAACTAACTAAAAATGATTTTTTTCGGTATAAAAGCGTCCCCGAAACAAAACAACCAAGGAGATGGTGTTTGTGTGGAAGAGAAAATGACGCTTCGGTCACTAATCGAAAGCGGCACCCGTCAAACGAACGTCGGCCTGCACAAACATGGCGTGCTACACGCAGCCCGCATAGCTCACACCGAGATTCGAGTTCATCTGATGAAGATGAACTTGCTCCACGTCAGCGATCATCGCTTGGCAGAGCATTTTGTGCCTCCCGATGCCCCACATCGCCCACAAATCGTCTCCCCGGCGACTTCCAGCGATGACGGCAAAGAGGCTGCATTGCTTCGCATGGCCGACGCCGGGCACACGTCAGCGATTCGTTGGAATCGTCTCGTAAAGACGACGGCGAAAACGATGAATTGGAGAGCGATTTGGATCGCGATGTCGGACGAATATGTGCCTTCGGACATAACGGAAAGCAGCTGAGAGTCCTCGCCAGAGCCGCTGGAACGAGGAGGTAACTGCTGACTAGCTTGCAAGTTCCCATTCAAAACTTCATCACTTCTTATGCCTCCTCAGTCACTTTTATGTACCGCTACATTCCCCGCTATACTATGAAGTTGCCAGTAACACTAATCATTTATGTACGGTTGATGCGTCTCGTAGATGTGGATGAAAATATGCGCCGTAAATGTGCTGACTTGCATGTCGCCATAGGTTTTAAAAAAACAAAACAAAAAAAAAACAGGACACATTTGGTCCGCGCAGCTTTGCTAAAACCACTAGTGTTAAATTCATATTCCATTTCATTTCAAATTGGATGCTGAGCAACGTGGAATGAATGGTGTAAATAGCAGTGTGCGAGCATGTATGTGTGTGTGTGAGAGATGTCGAAATGTAAGTGGAAAGCAACAATAAAAAAATAGAAAAATAAAAGCGTGGTAATTGTACATACTTCTATAAATTACAGATTGTCCAACCAGAAGCCAAAAGATGACGACTCCTCGCTTTGGTGGTGGAAAGAAAGGTAAATAAAATTATTGTACCTCACTCTGCAGCAAGATATATTTGCAACTTTTTATGTTTCTATAATTTATAGGTCGTGCATCTGGACGTGGTGGGATGAATCGATGTGGTGACAAACTGGATGGAAGCCAAAAACCATCTTCTCCACAGCTGCACTTTTGTTCATAGTTCAATAGTTTTGTTGTGTGCAAATAAATTATTTTGCTACAAAAACATTATTTGTAATGTTCTTTTGTAGGAGGAACACATTATTGAGGTATTTGAGCTGCCACAAAAGCAAAAAGTAGTGTAAAACTTGAAATGATGCTTGAAATGCATGCTTTTACAAAAAGCTCATTTTCTCTGGATTTCTGCTGAAAATCGGCCTTTTCCATAAAACTTAGCAGTTTTCTAATGCTGATTGCCAACGAATGGAGAAAGCTAGAAACAAACTTTTTTTTCTGCTGAAAGAAGAGAGTCTCACCTTTCTTTTGACAGGTTGCATGTATATATAGCCATAGGACAGAAAATTCTGTGGGCCTTGCAAATCAGTCAAAATTCAGTAAAATGTGAGGGATTGAGGGGGTTGCTCCAGTGAAAAGGGGTGGTATTCAATGAGTTAATAACGCGACAAAAACAATAAAAGCAAAACAATGAAATACATCATCCTCACTCAGGATACTCATTAAATTTATGAGTGTGCGCAAATTGCTATGGGTGTGTTTCGCAAGTCAAATTTGGCTCGTTAGGGCCAACCAATCAGAAGTCTTCTGTTTAAACAAAGACATGCTAATATAGTTGACGTCATATTGGCCCGAGGCAGATTAGATTGAGGTAGCAACACACAGAGACTGAAATCTGAAAAAAAAAAAAAAAAAACATCCACTTGTCAGTACGAGAACCTTTGCAGTCAAGAAAATCGCTACAAAATGAGGAGAATAGACTGTTGGGAATGAATAAATGAAAATATTTGGAACAGATATTAGAATTGAGTTTGTAAATGTAGGTATGTGCTTCTGATCGTGTTTAAGACAGCAAAGTAGGCCTCTCTGGCTCAGACTGCTCACCACTTACTTTTCGTATGAGACATTCGAACTTGTTTGGCCGCGCCTGCTTAAGTGTCCTGACCTAGTTTCATTTCCAAAACAATCTCATTTCAGAATCTGCTGATTCATGAAATGCCATTTAAAAGAACACGACATCACACAAACATTAACGATGGCACCCTGAATTGGGATTCGTCTTCAAGAGCTCTGCGTTTTTGTTGATTTTTTTTCTGCCATTTGCATGCCATATGATATTTCTTTTCCTTTGTGTGGACCCATTGTGGACTGTTTTCAGCATTTTGGGTGTGACATTTACCGAACTAGAATATCGTTGCTTCATGGTTGCGCGATTTTGGCAGCATGTTTGCACTAAAACTGATCTCGATGAGGGAAATGTCCGTACAATTTGACTTCCGCCACTTGATGGCAGCAGAGTGCTGGTGTTTTCTGTGCTTTTAATAAGCAGCATTTCTGACAGTCCCGTTTTGTTCAACAGACATGTTGGCGCCAAGGTGGACCCCTCAGATATTCCCAAAACGTTTGTGGTGACTTCATTTGGGCTGTTTGAGTTTTTGAAAATACCTTCTGGTGAATAACAACTGCCATCTTCTGTCTGTTTTTGTTTTGAATTCCAACTGAGCAGTGGGCGTTTCTCATATCATGATTAAGCAACGTTTTAAGGACTGTCATTCCGACCACTCTGTGTCGGATAACTCGCCTTGCTCAAGCCATTGTCACATGCAATTTTTTTCGACAGACCAGATTTTCCCCCGTTGTTCTCGTCCCTTGTTTATTGCTCTCTGTTTTCTCTCAATAGTCATTTTGTTTGGCAAGTTATTCTTGGTTTGTGTTTGCCATGATTTGGTTCTCTTGTCCTTTTGAGACAAACAATTTCCATATTTTCCTTGCCTTTTGCAAGCGCTTTTTTCTCTCTCATTTTATCCTGGTGGATTGACCAGTGTCATTATTTGTACACCAAATGTTCAATTTCAAACAAATATGTAATATAGTGATGAGAAAAAAAATAAAAAACGGTCAAGTGCCCCTGGACCCACCTCCTGCTAATCCCACCCCTATCACTACAAGTTCCCATGTCACAAACCCCATCTGCCAAATCTACTTTGGAGGTATTCATAGTTATTTTCAGTTTCTATTTTTATTTTAATGTGTAGATTAAGGTGTATAAGATACCTTAAAAAGTGGTTGTTTTGTCTGTTATCTGTTTATCTATTTACTTTTCTGGTTTCTGAACTTGTATGAACTGCATTAAAAAGAGCAGGGTATGTGACAAGGGGCCAGCTAAGGTCACATCCACTGCAAATTTCCTGGTGTCGATTTAACACCAGAGGATGTTCATTTGAATTAAATTTTTAAAGTGTCTATATGCATTTACACTGTCCTGTGTTAAAGTCACATTTACAAAACAGAGGTAATTGCCTTTGGCAATGAAGAAAAGAGAATTGCTGTTAGAAAACATTTAAAGTCACTGGCTTGAGAAACCAAAGACCAAGTCCAAAATTTCGGGTCACTGATAGACTTAGACCTATTTCAGCAATCATATAAAATCAATCACGAAAATAGCATTTTATCATCCGGAAAAAAGGGAGACATGCTCCAAGCTGACCAGGACAAACTTATCCATGCGTTTACCTCCAGCAGACTTGGATGTTGTAATGGTCTTCATTCTGGACTCCCTCAAAAAATACAGCTTCAGCTCATTCAGAATGCTGTAGCTCGGGTTTTGACCACAACAAAGAGATCAGACCATATTACTCTAGTCCCACAGACTTTACACTGGCTCGCAATTAGGTGTACAAGAGATTAGAAAATTATGTGACTGGTCTACAAATCACTGAATTGTTGGGTCCGGAATACATGAAAGAAATCCTAATTGAATATAAACTCAGTCGGGCTCTGAGATCCGCAGACCTGAGTCATTTAGTGGACCTTAGAGTTCAAATTAAACACGGAGAAGATTCATTTCGCTGTTATGCTGCGCACAAAAGGAATAAGCTATCAACAGAAGTGAAGGTAGGCACGGACTGTAAAGGCTTTGAAATCCAGGTTGAGAAGTTTGCTTTACTCATAGACCTTTGATTAATGTCCTCTAAAGCAGAGGTCCCCAACCTTTTTTGCCTCACGATCCGGTTTCAGGGACCGGCGTTTAAGGCCGGATAGATACAACAAAATAATATGATATGACCTGCATGAAAAGTGTGGTATTTTCGAAACATAATAATTAACACGAATCATGACACGAGGAACGTCCTATCTGGCCGCAACATTCTCTGGTCGCTATGGTAACGTTTGAACGTGCCTTCAAAATAAGATACGCCACAAATAAAAAGTGCATGAAAAATACGACTCACCATCATCATTATTATGCAGAGTAGGCTTGGTGCGTGTGAATCTCCCTTTGAGATAAAGCAGTATTTGAAATAGGACTCCTGATACTGTTTATTAAATGTAGCCATCTCTTTCTTGAAAGTCGTAGGCTCCTCTTCTGTCTCCTGGCTGGGCCTTTTCCTCTTCCTGAAAAAATGTTTTCAAAGACGTTTGTTTTTTATTCATTTTGCTAGCTCCTGGGTTTCATATTAGCAGTAACCTATCACGTGACCGAGAAGCGCGCGCATTCACCCGCGTCACCAGTGACATATTGTAGACTCATATAACAGAGAATCCGGTAATTTTTCAAAATAAAACATCTTTCAGATTCCAAAATGAATAAAACGGAAGGAATGTAAGTTATTTATTCTTTCTGTGCGGCCCGCCACCAAAGGACCCGGCGGTTGGGGATCCCAGCTCTAAAGGGTTTGAAATATCTTCAAGCATACTTTCGTTACTTTTTAACACACCCCACCCAGGTTCAAAGTTAGACCCATAGCATGTGCTTAACAACGAAAATGCTTTTTTTCGGTAATCTGCGGCGAGTGTGTTCATTTACAGAATGCAGAGTCACCAGTCAGCTAGCTATTGCACTGCATTGTTGATTGTAACTCACTGCTCTTTGCCATTGTCATCGAATTAGTCCACGAAATGCATTGGCACTGTGCGGCGATGCACTGTTCACATTTAGGCAAACAGTTGTTTGAGTGGCCAAAAGAAAAGGATCCGGCATGTAAATGGACCAGAAATTTGGAACGATACAGTTTCGCTCTCGCAAAGCGAATGAATTTCACACGGTTGTGGACGAGCATTCTTTGTTACAAGCACTTCGAAAACCTGTGTTTTCTCAACGGTTTTGAAACGGAAACTGAAACGGAATTTGCAAAAAAGTAGGTGGAATAATCAATTAATAACTCTGGCTGTTGTTTATGAAAACATTTGATTCAAAATATTTGTGTCCATGGATGAAATCATGTACGAAAACATTCAAACTATATGTGAGCATGGATAGAATACTCCGTAATGGTTTGCACCTAGGCGGCCCGGTAGTCTAGTGGTTAGCACGTCGGCTTCACAGTGCAGAGGTACCGGGTTCGATTCCAGCTCCGGCCTCCCTGTGTGGAGTTTGCATGTTCTCCCCGGGCCTGCGTGGGTTTTCTCCGGGTGCTCCGGTTTCCTCCCACATTCCCAAAACATGCATGTCAGGCTGATTGGACGCTCTAAATTGTCCCTAGGTGTGAGTGTGGGCGTGGATGGTTGTTCGTCTATGTGTGCCCTGCGATTGGCTGGCAACTGATTCGGGGTGTCCCCCGCCTACTGCCCGTAGATGGCTGGGATAGGCTCCAGCACCCCCCGCGACCCTAGTGAGGATCAAGCGGTTCGGAAAATGGATGGATGGATGGTTTGCACCTAACAATGCTGCCAATGTAATGTGCGAATAGCTGACAACGCAGCAGAACTACCTTAGCAATGACAATGTAGGACACCAACCCACTATGACGTGTGCTCTCAACGGCAGCGGGAATACATGGACCAAGTAGGTAATCCCATCACGGGCGATTTAAAGCACGGCACAGCATTGAATTTCTAACAATAATGCCAAGCTATTAACCGCAGCCGACATTGTTTACCGTTCTTCCAATCCCAACGGGTCTCATCTCCACTCCATGTCCGGCTGTTAGGGCACAACATTTTCTGCATCCTGTACATCTGGCTCGTACGTGTATGGTCTAGTGTACATCTTTCCAACAACATCCTCTTCCTCCAACTTTTCAAACACCTGGATCCCCTCAGATAAGTTTGAAACGTTTTCCGAATCGATTTCTGGATTTGTACACTTTCCACAGAGAGCCCCACGATTGGTGTCTTAAAATGATGTCACAATTCAGGGTTTATCACTCGTCAGAATCTCACTTTGGGAAAACGATTCCTTTGGCAAATTTACAAAATAGTTTTTTTTTCATGCTTTACTTAATGTATTAAGGTTAATTACTGATATTTCATTTAGGATTTTATAAAATTACTTCACAGTTGACTTTTAAGTGTCAGCATTCATGTATTTTGTTCTATTAATTGTGACATAAAAATATTTCATTTGGGATTTTCTAAAATTACTTCACACTTGACTTTTAAAGTTTTCTATCAATGTGTTTAATGTTATCAATATACTTTCTAGTAATTTTTATGAACTACTTTTGTTTTCTCTGCTTTGCTTTTGAATGTTGTTATGGTGACTTTGCTTGTGTGAAGCACATTGACAATGCCTTGTGTATGAAATTTGCCAGATAAATACAACTCCCTTGCCTTGCCTCAAAATCGCACTTTTTGTTTGTTGTGTCAAAAATAACTTTGAAGCACCTTAACTTAAACTTCAGATAAAAATCTCATTCATGTCTATTTTTCTCTATTCACCACCACAGGAGCGTTATTATGATTGTGACAGTTGCATAGTGTAGTCCAGTGCAATTTGTTTCCTACTCGGCCAAGTGTTACTTATTGGAATGGCGTGTGGAAGTATTTTGATGCTCGATGCCAACTATGCATCAACGTGGCATCGATTGCGGACGAACTTTTCTCAGTCGAAAACCAATCGTCTATATGGGATGGAAGGGGGTGGATGGAATACTGTATGCCTGAGCCTGATGGCTGGGATCACAAGTCAAACCCCTACCCCTTGCCACACACACACACACACACACACAAACACAAACGGTTGTTAGGTATTGATTCGTCTTCCAATTACTCTCAGTAATATCTCAATCAAATTGGGGAGAACCAAGGAGACGAAAGATGAAACCGGTTCTCAAAATGTAGCTCCAAAATAAAAGTCTCCTGCTAATAAAAGCAGAGTCACACCTGCAATTTTCTGGCATTTACCGCAAATGCAGCCATAATAGCTCAGAATTCCGGGAAGCTGTTGTAAGACATTCAGCGACAGTATATGCAAACCAGCTAATTTGTTTGGAATGTATGTGCAGAAGATGCTTCACAATAGTGAGTGTGAATGCAAATTGTGTGCTGACCTTTATATTTGCTTTGTATTGTCTTGAAATAAAGGTCATTGAAATAGATCAATAAGCGTTGAACAGAGCTTTTCTGGTAATTGTGTGGAATGTAAAATTATGTTCAGGTGGAAAGTTGATTCAATAACAATGCCATAATGCCATAGACTTTACTATTTTTGGACTAAAAAAAAGATTTTTGTTTTTTCACCATCGACGATTGCACTGGTCAACAGAGTTTACCATTGTTTATTAACCAGAGATGCAAATAACGTTTTCAAGAGGAATTTTATGCGCTGATTCTGAAACTGCCCTTGTATTTTTTCCAGCACATCAGGTTTTCATCATCATCATCATTATCATCATAACAATAATAACAATTATTATTATTGTAATTATGAATAATAATAAGACTACTAATAATTGTTATTATTATTATTATTATTATCCACCCAAATAGTGTCATCCCAGAGGCCTCCTCCCGCTGGGATGTGCCCAGAACACTTCGCCAGAGAAGCATGCAGGAGGCAAACCTGTAAAAGCAAATGTATCCTATATACAGGAAATTTTGAGCCTTCTATTACTTACAAGTACAAAGTATAAAAAAATGTTCCCCTGAAAAGCCTAATATATAGAATCAGATAAATGCATTTCATGGTTCATCCCTTAGGGGGCAGTAATCCCTAACTGGAAAGTGAATGGCTTTCCAGTTAAACTTGCAAGATGGCCATAATTGAGAATTACTCAGTCGTTTTGTTTTTTGTTTGTTTGTTGTTGTTGGGTTTTTTTTGCATCAAACCATGTCTTGATGTTTCAGCCAAACTAATAGTTTAAATTACATAATTTGTTACATCCATTCGTCCATCCATCCATTTTCTAATCCCCTTATCCTCACGAGGGTTACGGGACGTGCAGGACTTTGCATAGTTGTCAAACTCAGGTCCTGGAGGGCCGCTGCCCTACATGTTTTCCAAGTCTCCCTGTTGCAACACACCTGATTCAAATGATCAGATCATCAGCAAGCTCTGCGCAAGCCTGACATTGAACCTGTTCATTTGAATCAGGTGTGTTGCAACAGGGAGACTTAGAAAACATGCACGGCAGCGGCCCTCCAGGACCTGAGTTTGACACCTATGTGCTAGAGCCTCTCTCAGCCGTCTCCCGGCAGTAGGCGGGGTACACCCGGTGAACAGGTTGCCAGCCAATCGCAGGACACACAGAAATGACAACCATCCGCGCTCACTCTCACACCAAGGGTGTCCCCCGCCTACTGCCCGAAGACGGCTGGGATAGGCTCCAGCACCCCCCGCGACCCTAGTGAGGATCAAGCGGTTCAGAAAATGGATGGATGGATGTCCCATTAACCTGCCACACATGTTTTTGGAATGTGGGAGGAAACCAGAATACCTGAAGAACATGCAAACTCCACATAGGAAGGCTACAGCCTGGATTCATCTGCACTGAGGCCGACATGTTAACCAGTCGACAACGTGCCGCCCTAATTTGATACATCTACAGCAAAAAAAAAAAAAAAAGACCTGCAACTTCCTCTATTATGACTGATAACTAGTTAGGTATCCGGATGTCGTATTCCCAGTAATTTACTTTTGCAGTCTGATTTTCATGGATAAATATCACAAATTACTGAGAAAAAAAAATACACAATGACCAGTGTTGTGTGTCTGTGTGTGTGTGCGTGTGTGTGTGTGTATTATGTATCTCAAAGCTCCATAAGTGAGTTGAAAATGACCCGCATTTCTTTCCTATGGTATATGATGGGAACCTTTTATTTTTGTCAACTGTGATTTTCAGGAATGTATCTTAAATCGAACACACAGGCTGTTTAAAGAAGTGTCACCTCTGACACCACCTATTTGTCTTCCAAAATCCAACATGTCAAAATATTACACGGGTCAACCCGATTTCTTATTTTTGCTGACTTTTGACAACTTTTGAGAAATTTTAGGGCCCTGAATGAATTTTTGCTGATCATGTTTTTGACGGATATTTTTTTTAAACTACATACGTTTTTTGTTTTTTTTTTGGTGCTGAAAGTTTAAAATTTACATTGCGTTCAAGCATCCATATATGTTTGAATAATGAATAATGTTTGCAATCGAAGACAACTATTCCTAAACAATGGATTTCCAAAACTACTTTTATGCTTGCGATATTTTTAGCATTATTGACCACAGAAAACAAACACTGAATAAGTGAAACATTGAAATTGCTACAATACAATCTAAAACATTTTGCTCATCATAGAAAAGATACCACTGAAAAGCATTTTTTCTCTCACCATTGTCTTTTTTTATGTGTGTGTGTCTGTGTATAGATAGGTATACATATATATATATATAGAGAGAGAGCGAGAGAGATAAAATCAAATGTGTCATTTGCAAACACACAAAAAGGTTACACTGTTGCTTTGAAATGCTTCGCAGTGTTGTACAAATTTTGGCAGCCATGTTTCACCCTTTTAATTGTCTTTTTGTGGCTGATCTCTTGTGAACTGCATCAGGGGCATCTCTCATCAAACTCCAGCAGTAATCTGCATTTTAATAGTCATGTTACTCCCTAATTCTTGCAATCTGAAAAGGTGCTCCTCCACTCTGTCAAATGAACAGCATCATCAGCAAGCTCTCTTAACGCGCGATAACCATCCTGGTCATTTGAATCTTTATTCGGGGAAGCTTGATGTGCGATGGTGATAAAGCATATTCCCGTTCCACCCAGGGGGTTGTTTTTGAAAATTTTCCCATCAGGTTTCAGTGAATTTCTAGGTGGTCATTCCTTTCTGATCCAATGCTCTTCAAAGGCGCTCCCAGTCGCATAAAAAAATGGGGGATATTTGGTGTGACCTCCTTGCTTTCACAAAAGGTTTCATGTTCAAATCCACGCAGAACAACCCCTTGTGATCGCAGTATTTTAATCTTTCAAGCACAACCTTGATGTTTGCGTAGTTGTAACTTGGTGGTTTACTTCTTCTATCAAGCATTGAAACAAAAGCTGCAGTCTCACACACTTTGGCACCAGAAAGGATACGATGATCATTTGTTTACATTTTGCCAACCTGGTTTAAAAACTGTGCTTTAAAAGCTGTTTTTGTGCATGACTATGTGGCGTCAAACTCGTGAGTGAATGAGCAGGTTTTGTGTAAACCATTAATATGCAAGATGCAGATTGCAAAACGTGGTGTGATAGAATAAATCTGAGCTCGAATTCAGATCCGTTTTCAAAGTCTGGAGGAAAAAAAAAAGTAGGCCGGTGTTCTCTCAAATTCCAACCTAAAATTTAGTTTGCATATTATTCAGTCCTGTGTGTTATGAACACATCAACACAACAGTTAGCTATTAGGGGTCTCCGATCAGGGTCGTATGCTTCCGTTTCCGAAACAGATCACCCATTAGTGAGATCGGCTGATAACGGTCCCAGTCTCATAGATTAGCTACATTTTTCTTTTTCAATTTTAGAGTTGCTCACGAACATTTATTTTAATAATCGATTACTGTTCATCCATCATCCATTTTTTAACAATAACCAGGGTCGGGTGGCGGGGGCAACAGCTTTAGCAGGAATCCGAGCGTTCCCTCTCCCCAGCCACTTCGTCCAGCTCTTGGTCCTGAGGCTTTTCCAGGCCAGCTGGGAGACATAGTCTCTCCAGGTTGTCCTGGGTCGTCCCCGGGGCCTCCTGCCGGTGGGACATGCCCGGAACACCTCAGCAGGGAGCCGTCCAGAAGGCATCCTAATCAGATGCCCAAGCCACCTCATCTGGCTCCACTCGACATCGACGTGGAGGAGAAGCGGCTCGACTCTTCTCACCTTATCTCTAAGGGAGAGCCTGGACACACTGCAGAGAAAACTTATTTCAGCAGCTTGTATCCAGGATCTCATTCTTTCGGTCACAAACTATAGCTCCTGACCATAGGTGATGGTTGGAACCATCAACAGGTAAATTGAGAGCTTTGCCTTTTGCCTCAACTCCTTCTTCACCATCAGACCGACACATCACAGCAGACAATGCACCGATCCGCCTGTTGATCTCCCGCTCCCCCCTGCCCTCACTCGTGAACAAGACCCTAAGATACTTAAACTCCTCCACTTTGGGCAAGATCACATTCCTGACCCGGATAGGGCACTTCACCCTTTTCCAACTGAGGACCATGGTTTCAGATTTGGAGGTGCTGACTTTCATCCCAACAGCTTCACACTTGTCACTTTTTTTTTTTCAATTAATTAATTCAGCAGATTTTTAAAATACCCACATTTCTATCCCTTTAGGATACAAAAGTACGACTTTATTTCAAATTAACACTATAAAAAAAAGTGTATCAAAACACAGAAAAAAACGTTATGATTCTGTTGTTGGTTTGGTCTGCAACATAAGGAAAGGAGTTGGGGACACTGCACTCCACACAAGCTGGTCCCAGGTTGGATGCATGCTGCATACAAGCTGCAGGTGATCAGGTTTTGTGATCGGCAACAAAAGACATATTTCGATCACATACTTTTCCGCAGAAATTGTCTGATCACGATCAGTGGCCAATCGATCGGAGCAGTATCGGACCTTAATTCAACTTGTGGGAATATTTCACTTTGATGTATCCTGATGAGTATTTTACTGTATATTCCATTGCCTTGACCAATGTGCTCCATGAACTTCGTTTATTGTTTCAGTAGTCATGCCTATGCTGATAACCCCTGAGAGTTGTCATCTATATTATGACAGAGGCCACTCCTTGGACATTACCTGCATTATCTGGTCGTTGTCGGGAAATGTTTATAACCTTTCCTTCAAACAATAAATGTTGCGTTTGTATTTATATTGTAAGCAACCTTCCACATCTGACTGATCACTTTTGCAAAATAGGTCAATCCGTGGCAAATCAGGTTCATTTGGCTGTACAGCTGTAACTGGAATGGCAAAGCACAATAGCCAAAAATAATAACACCCGCATCTGGGTCTTTGCTACTTGACTCCAAACAACAATCCGACGACGGTTATGTCAGGGGAAAACAGGATGAAGCTGTATAACCTGAAGTTATTTATTCTTTGCCTGTGAAGCAAAAACATGTGAATGTATGTAGAAAATGTGGCTACCATAAAAATTAAGATGATTTTATATATGTGTGTATATATATATATAATTTGTTTATTTAATAGGTGTAGGAATGCCTGCAGGAATGGTGTTTGTTTACAGTTTCAGTGGTAAGGCTGTGTTTTCTAAAGCGAAAGTATTACGTTTTAGCTTAATAATTAACTATAGGGAAGGGCATAATGCGTCCCTTTGTGTTTATCTGGTGACAATGCAGTGAGGTCACGGCAGTAAAAATCCACCCCTCCCTTCCTTTCCTGTATTTCTCTGGCACAGCCGATAACGTTTCCCGTAAACTCACCCGCTAGACAGGTATGTTGACCTTGAAGGAGGTCTAACTATGTGTGCATGTGCGTGTCGGGCTTTTGGTTGAGAGTGCTCGACACGGCAGGTGGATTAACAGGTCTAGCAATGGCCGTGTATCAGAGCAATTTCTGGTGTTCATCAGCATTGTGCAGCACCTTTTGTCAACTTTTTTTTTTTTAATTCAGAAATCACAATTATTGATCTGACCAACTATTTGGTCTGGCACTCCACTTTTATAATGTATGTATGTATGTACCGGTATGTAAAAAAATTTCAATACAACTCGTGACAAGATAAAAACATAAATGTGCAGCTGTACTGTGTAAATCAACAGCATAAGAGGGAGTCTGGTGCACTAATTGAGAGCATTAATGTTGTGTTTCAATAATAATAATCATCATCATTTAAAAATAATAATAATACTGTATATAAAATGTTGCAATTAAACAATCTTATTACTGGGAAATGTCAAAGAATAATCTGTTGATGTACCTCATGACAAGATAGTAAGAGTAAGTCACAAGCCTCAAGCAAGTCCCAAGTCACTGTGGGGAAAAAAATAAATGCAGGCCGCCACCAAATTTCAAGGAACTCATTCAGTCAAGTCATAAAATCTTTCTCAGTCATAGCATATGTTAATGGAATAAAATATTTTCTTTGAGCATACTACAAAAACATACATTATTACTAAAAGTTATATTAACATTTACTGGACATTCCTAAAAATGAAATGAAATGAATGCCTATCCTTAAAGGTCAACTGAAGTAATTTTAGAAAATCCAAAATGAAATATTTTGTCATAAGTAATTAAACTTAATACATTACATAAAGTGTGAAAAAAATCAATTTCTTAAATTCGACAACATAATCGTTTTCCCGAAGTGAGATCCTGACGAGCGACAAACCCGGAAGTGTGACGTCACTTTAAGACACCACTCGTGGGGCTCACTATGTAAAGTGTACAAAGCCAGTCAGATATCAATTTGGATTTCAATTTATCTGAGGGGATCCAGGTGTTTGAAAAGTTGAGGAAGAGGAGGTTGTTGGAAAGATGTATTCTGGACCATCCATGTACGAGCCAGATGATGAGAATGCGGAAAAACAGAGGCCCTCGAAGTGCTTGTATCAAAGAACGCTCGTCGACACCGGTGTGAAATTCATTCACCTTGCGAGAATGAAACTGTATCGTTCCAATTTTCTAGTCCATTTATGTGCCCTATTCTTTTCTTTTGGCCACTCAAACAATTGTTTGCCTGAACGTGAACAGTGTATCGCCACACACCGCCGATGCATTTCGCCGAATAATTCGACAACAATGGCAAAGAGCAGTGAGCGTGACAATCAACAATGCAGTACAATGATCGCCGACTCAGCATTCTGTAAATGACGTCACTCGCCAGAGATTACAGAACAATAGCATTTTCGTTGCTTAGCGTGTTGCTATGGCTCTAACTATGAATCTATCAAAACCCCAAAAAAAAACCCTTTCAAAACTATGCCCGAAATAGTTTTGGCTCCAAGTATTACTCAAAAGATGGTTGGCCAAGTTTACTTCACTCTTGACCTTTAAATTATTTCGAATAATCCATGTTATGTTTTTCATGCCAATGTTCATATATGAGTGGCACACTTAATGTACTGAGAAATACAGAAATATGCTGAATGGGGAGTAAACCTGGATAATTGTCAGATTTTCAGATATAAAAACTGCATGTGTTGTTTCTCATGCCAATATGTTACCCAAATCGAAATTATATGCATAAAAGGGTCAATGAAAGGTATCAACTTTGTGCACTTTTGTACTTCATAGGTTGTTGCTTTTTGAAGTTGACGTGCATCAGTTTACGGGAGCGCTGTCACATTAAATATGGTGGACACACTCACGAGCAGTTAAGTACCCTTTTATGGACTCTATGTCGGAAAACGACTTCAGGTTGGGACTTTGTGTATCGATGTCTATGCTTGAATAAAGATCAAGATTCAAGATTGCAGGCGCCTAATCTGTCACTTTATTGACTTCTCAATGCACAAGTGACGAATTATTTGACCAACTAAACTTTGGAGTTTACCTGGCTCGCTTAGGTTCACACAACTCTTCTGCGTCACACAAATGAAAGGAACCGTCGATATTGTCTCTCTTTTCTTCAAGTTCCAAACCTTGCACGTTGCGATTGTCTTTTTTCCGGTTTCACCAAAACAATCATTCTTGAATCTAAAACTTCCTCACACGTTTTCACTCTGTGCAGCCGCATGGCTCAGTGGTAATTTGATAATCTCCCAACTCACAGGTCATAGGAATTATCCTCTGCCCCTGTGACGATGTGGAAGTGTCCTTGATTGAGTAAGACACTGAACCTCCAGTGGTTCCTGATGCCATGTCATCAGAAGGTGAATGAGGATTCAGTGTGAAGCTCTTTGAGCGCATTGTAAGTGGAAAAGCGCTTTAGAAATGAAAGACCATTTACCACAATTGACTTCTAGCAACCGCTTTGCTTCTTTTGCATTGAGTTGTTGTCTAAGTTTCGATGCATAGAAGCTGCTTTCGATGTGTAGATGGCTTCACGTCATGATTGAATTGAAAGCGGGGGGCATGACTATGCGATCGGAAATGCCACAAGCAAAAAGAACAGTTTGGATAGTTTTCACACACCATCCCACACCTGGTCACGTTACCTAGCTGGGTCTGAATGTTCACATGATCACATTCGGTTATCTTTTACTCGTCCCAAACCAATGTTCGTATTGCTAGCTAGACTGTAAGGTTAGCTTACCTGTCCGTGGGTGTTGTAATGATGAAGGAGGTTTGACATTCTCGTTGTGTATTTGTTCTGTGAGATGCAAAACATGCGTTTTGCCATTCTATGTTTTACACCAGGGGGGTCTAACTCATTTTTGTCGCGGGCCACATTGTAGTTCCGGTTTCCCTTGAAGGGCTTGTTATGAATTTTGGGAAACCATATCAATGTTTAATCCCCTCCACGTCTTACATACCTAGCGCACAACAAATTGATGAATAACTAGTTTTAAAATCAGAAGTCAAGAAAGGTGACTGTTATTGTGGATTACATATGACAATTTGACATTTTGTACTGACTTTAGCAAGCATTATGGAACTTGACATGCTTGATTTGCTTTTGCGGGCCACATAAAATGATGTGGCGGACCAGATCTGGCCCCCGGGCCTTGACTTTGACAGATGTGTTTTACACCGTCATCAACAAAATAATTCAAATTAATGATCCCCGGACTTGCTCCCATGCTTTTGATGTTTACATCGCTCCTTCACACCAACAAGTGAAACTGACTAGGCTGCCAGGTTGATGTGACTGGAACAAAAAAACATTTTTTTTTCTTTCGTGCTTTCTTTCCAAAGGCAAACTGTGTTAAAATGCTAATTTCAAACTATAAAAACAATGACCTTTCAAATCATATAGTTCAAATCCAAGGCAAGTCACTTAGATACCAAGTCCGAAGTCAAGTCAAGCTGTTCCCAAAGCGTAAGTCCTAAAAATAGCAATTCGAGTGAACATTTAACATTTGGTCCCACACAGACAGATATCAGTTACGCAAGAACGTTTGGTTCGAAAGGCGGTGTTGCAGTGCATACTTCACAGCGTGGGTCTGTGATTGCCCTGGCCAGGTTTTCTTAAGTAAATATCACTCCATTTTTTTTCTGCAGTAGTAGTTAGGAATATATTTATGCAATTCTATTCTGAGAGTGTCAAGGGCAACACAGCTCACTCATGCAACTCATAGGATTTTTACGAGACTGTTTGTGTTTTCATCTATGTGTGCCCTGCGATTGGCTGGCAAACCGTTCAGGGTGTACCCCGCCTACTGCCCGAAGACAATTGGAATAGGCTCCAGCACGCCCTTGACCCTCGTGACGATAAGAGGATTAGAAAATTGATGGATGCATGGATGTTTGTGTGTATATCGTAATGCTCTTGTGTCTTTACCATGACACAATACGTGGATTTCAGTGGCCCACCACCATGTGCTCTGTCAATTGTTCTATCAACAAATCTGTGGCAGAATTTAAAGGATGAGATAAATGCACAAGTTGATGTATTCTACAGGATGGGTGTACTTTCATGAATGTATTTCTAGTTGATTGCCAATGCATGAACCTTTTCAGTTTTTATGGGCCACATTAAATGAGATGGCGAGCCACATCTGGCCCACAGGCCTTGATTTTGACATGTAAGTGGGTGGATGAGTCACTGTTTGTGGTTTCTGCATTATTTGAACCTTTTGTTGAAGTTTGTCTATTTTGGTCGTGAAAGTCACAATTTTTATTTTCTAAAATAAATTGGGACATGGGAAGTTAGGGTTGAGTGAAATACACAAATACACACAAACACGCACGCATTCACTAGATTCTTCATCTAGTGCCAATTAGATGAATCTTCACTGCCAATTTCCTGACTTTGTTTCTTACTTCTATTGTGCAGGGCCTTTATTTGTGTATTTAATGCATTACAATTTCACAATAACTGGCCAAAAGTCCGATACTTGACTGCCTTGCAATGTCAGTGCTCTGGAAACAGATCTGTGCTGTCAATTAGGCCTGATTCTCATCACAATGCACTGATCGATGACAAGTACAGACCTACTTTGCAAACACACCCAAATCTCTTTTGCCCATTAGACAATATAGGTGGTTAGTAAGAGCCCCGCAGATTCTAAGGGGCATCCCAAAAAATTGGGTGAAAATTGACCTTCAATATCAAATTAAAATACTACTGTCCATTCATTTCAAGTCAAAGATTTCTACTCGAAGAACAGCAAGGAGAAATGAATTGAAATTCATATCACCAATTCATTAAATAACCAAAGAGGAGCCATCAGTAGTTTGAAATCCGTTTAACGGCCTGGGGCATAAAAGGCAATATCTCCAGCCACAGCTGACAGTAAGTAACCTGGAAGTAAACAAGCAACTACTGAATGGGACAAAGGCTTCATGAAGGTATTGCTCCAATGGAACAGAACTGAATAATCTCAAACCCCAAAGAGGCATCCAGTAAGACACTCATTTGAGGCCCATTTCCTGTGTACGCAGAAGGCATGCACGTTGTGAATGAACATTTGAGTGTTCTTGAATCAACTCTTTCTAGTTACTGCATACTTTTGGATTTATGATGGCAATTGCACTTCAAATGGTATGAAATATGAAAGAACATAAATTTTAGTCAGATATTTCATATTACTGGGCAAAATTAACAATGACAGCCTCTCTTGCTGTCGAGAAATGTACACGATGACTTCATCTAAGGCTGGAGCGTGATGCCATAAAAAATTGAAATATGTGTTTTAGTTTTCTGTTACTACTTCCAATGACAATAGCATATGTTCTGGTACTATCTTTTTTTTTATATACAGTATATCATCAGAACCTTACATCTAATTGCAGTGCACCCAATGCACTTCATGCACCTCCATGCCAGTGACTGGTGAAACGAATAAATCTTCTTGATGAACTGTCAAACTTAACTACTGAATGTTAAAATAAATGGAGACAAAAGGAAAACATTGCTTCACGATTGAGTAATATCCAGATGAAGTCTTCCGCACGGATGAGTGAGTGACTTTCAAAAAGAAAGATATATCACACACGTTTACAATAACTTGACAAGTGATCTTCAGCATGGGAAAGCGAACATGATGTCCAATTTAAACCAAACCCGAATTAATTGTTCGACTTCTGTTTATTCGACTGCTGCAGCAAGTCTCGAAAAATTCTCCAGCTACTCCAGAATGCTGCTGCTTCTAAAACAATGGGACAAGATCAAGATTGGTTTGCCTTTCCTGAACAAGAAAAAGTCAAAAGGTCAAAATACAGGTCTTGTGTCTGGACAGTGATCAAATTATAATTTAATGCGATTCAAAACTTTGATATCCGAGATTCTGCAGCAAAAGCATCGCAGTGCCACACCTTTTGTTTTTACCCGTATGCTCCTCCCAGCAATCATGCAAAAGTACATTTTTGAAATTAGTGTATTCGTGAAAAGGAAAGTAAAAGTGTCACACCCAGTATTTCCCAAAATGAATTTGGCAGAAGCATGAGGTTGATTATCAAGCAGTACAAAAAGTATATTTTAAAGTATAAGGTTTATCAGTATTGTCAATAAGTCTGTTATTTTTGAGTAATCATTAATTAATTACATTCAGTCTTCTGGTTTGACCAGAACAAGGTGTAATCATTCAATTCTAAAATAACAAGCAACAAAACCTCATGAGAGAAAATCATGGTAGAATGAATAAAAAATGACTCTGTGCTTTGGTCCAAACTTAGAACCTCTTGAAAATGATTTCGTCCAGTAAATATAAAAGATTTCCGTCCCATGTTTCAAGACAGGGCGGCACGGTGGACGGCTGGTTAGCGAGTCGGCCTCACAGTGCATAGGTGCAGGCTTTGATTCTGGCTCCGGCCTTCCTCTGTGGAGTTTGCATGTTCTCCCCGTGCCTGCATGGGTTTTCTCCGGGTACTCTGGTTTCCTCCCACATTTCCAAAACGTGCGTGGCAGCTTAATGGAACACTCTCAATTGTCCCTCGGTGTGAGCGTGAGCGTGGATGGATGTTCATCTATGTGTGCCCTGCGATTGGGTGGCAACCAGTTCAGGGGTACCCCAAGGACAGCTTGGATAGGCTCCAGCACACCCCACGACCCTTCAGAGGGTAAGCAGATCAGAAAATGGATGGATGGGTGTTTCTAGACAACATGGTCAATGCGTTTATTTTATTTATTTATTTTTTCACACCAATATGCTTCATAATTGATCCATAATTAACATGTGGTATTTGACTTGATCCCATCATCCCCCTCATTTTAAGTGTTACCAAATCCCCCAAATAGGTACTCAGTTGTCAACAAACCAGGCAGTGCTTATTTTCAACAATTCATTGTTTTCATTCTTGGTCACAAACACACAGCTTTAGAAATACATTGAAAAACAGGTAAAACATAGACAAATATAAACGGTATAAAAATGAAATAAATACAACATTTCAACCTTCAGGACATATCAACAAGAGTCCCCCCCCCCCCCCCCCCCCCCGTAGTGCACATACAATGATCCAGAATTGTGGAGGCATGATGCAATGACGATCATAAAAAAAAGTAGAACTGATTGTTTTTTTTTAATTCTGAAAGCTAAACCAGATGTAAATTGTGCGATAGAATTACCACTCATTTTTCTTTAAAACACTGTGTAAAACACTTACTAATATATGACACCAAAAATGTCGTGTACGTGGTTACAATCATTTTATCCATTTTCTCCACCAGTTGTCCTCGTTGGGGTCACAGGCTGCAGCCTATCCCAGCTACACATGGCAGCAATATTACTTATACTTAAGAATTCCCGCTTTTCTAAGTCTTAAAAAAAATCTGAATTTCAATGCAAGAGAACAAAACAAGATCCATTTCAGTTACTTCAAACGACTCTTTGATGACAATCAATCACATACACGACATAACATTAAAATTGGTTCACAAAACCTACTAGAGCCCACAACACTGGCTTACATTTTCTTTAACACCTTCCCTCGAAAAGGAAGTTAGTGTCTTAACATTTGGGCCGCAAGATTTTCTCCATGACAGGATAAGCAGGTAAGTCAAGTTCTGAACGACTTTGGCTTTTTCGTTTCAACTGCCATGAAGAATTTAGATGCCCATTCCAATCTCTTCAACTTTCCAACCACTGGAATTCTTTCCAAACTTGTATACCAGCCGCCGTCCATCAACCCGCTCAAGGATTTCTCGTTTATAGTAGTACCTATGGATGGAAGACATCAATGAGTTCATTTTTAGTATGCAGCCCACTTCGTCTAAAGTGTTTTTTTTTTCCCACACAGAATTGAGACACTGGTGTTATGTATGCTTGTGATGAAAATGCGTGCAGGTAATAAACTGGATTGGCAATGATCAATGTGGTAGTCCAGATATCGCATCAAAACGCTTCAATGTTGCATACTGACCTCATAGCACGACTGAGTTTCTCGTATGTCATGCTGCTGTTCTTCTTCTTCTGGCCCCACATTTGAGCCACAGCCTCCGATTTGAGGAACTTGAAAACACCCTCATGGCGATCTTCCCATTTCATCAGGCCCTGGTTCTTCTCTGGGTGAATCAGAATATCTCTGATGAACTCCCAAAGATGAGTGCCCCGAGGTGCTGCAGACAAGGCACACGGCACTGTGAGCTAGACTCAATGTGTAGGCAAGCGAATTTGTGTACAGGTCAAAGAAGATAAACCAAATCCGATACATGTGTTATTAAAATCTGAAGATGCTATTTCTTATTCCCGAATCTTATTCTTACCGTGTTTACTTTTCTTTGACGTGTCGTAAATGCTGTGATCCCTGCTGACTTTAGGAGGTCGCCCCCGAGGTCGTTTAATTTGTGACTCTGCTTTCTCCTTCTTAATCAGCGTCTCTGTCACCCAAACAGGACATGTTCACATGTTTATTGAAAACTACTCACACTATGGAGGAATTCAAACAAATCTCACGGTTTTCCACTTACTTGAAATCAAAGGGTAGGAGAACTCTGGGTCAGATTCTCCACTGCCAGACTCTGGTGAGCCAAGGTTCGAGAAGCCAAATGGACCACCTGATGAAATATAACAGAACATAAGGGTTGAAATTTAGACCCTTAAATTTCTTTCCACAGGTAGATGTATAAATAAAAGAATGAACTACTGACTATTGGATGAGGAGCTCCACTCGCTATCAGACTGATTATCAGACAGATACTCGTCTTGCAGAGGTGTCATGGCCCCCATGGTCAGGCTGAGCAGATCGCAATTGTCACCATTGTCGAACTCCATTTTGCTGACCGAGTCTTCACCTGTTTTATGGAACAAAGCACCTTTAGGATTTTCACTTCCAGATGCTAAAATTTACATACACTTTTCAAACTCTTGTACCTTGACCAAATTTGACGGTGCTGATAAGAGGAAAGGTTAGGTTGTCTGGGAGGTTAAGGTTGTGCAAGAAACTATCCAGGAGTTGGCAGGTTTCGTTTAGCTCTGGTCCCGATAGGCTCGTCAGTTCTGGGAAGAAAAAGAAAATCCCCTTTTACTCAGTGTTGCGTTGCTAATCAAAAATGTGAATCTATTCGAGGTTATCTGAAGTGCCTGGAATCATATTTTGTGAAAAAAAATGCAGCTTTACCATATTTAGCTTTGTATTCTTGCAGGTTTTGGTGGAGGTGCAGTCCAAGCTGAGGTCCAAACGCCATGATCATCTGGTCCAGGCTCATCTGACAGAAGCTGTGGCCGTCCATGGCACAATAGGACAGAGTCAGGGTACTGGCATCAAACTTGGTGCTGTCAGCTTGGGCACTGATCCACTCCATAACGTTTTCCGCCGTCCAGAAGTGAGGATTCGTCTGACCATACCAAAGACCTGCGTAGAGAGGAAGCAGTTACTTCAGCAGTGTAAAAGTGCTCCATTAAAAGGACGATCCCTACACCCTCTGCATTTAACATTAAATATATAATGCTAAGTTTCACTGAGACAGATATTTGAAAAGAATTGAAATTTGATATAGCTTCTGAAACTACATCCTACTGAAAACTTCGGCAATGCAGCGCCAGCTTGGATATTGATTAATACCAATCTGCATCACTCCCAGGTGGGGCTTTATTTCTCTAAGGTCAGAAAAACAAAGAACGAACTGTTTTAGCAACTAGGTGGCACCGCTTGACGCTTAAAATAAGTTAAACATTGACTCTCTGGTAAATGATTAGCAGCAGCGTCTAATTGAGGTCAAAGCAAAGTTCCATGAAGTAAGGGCCTGGCTACATTGAAAATAAGGGATGATGTCTGGTATGAGGAGGAGTGTCACGTGAAAGTACCAATGGTATTTTGAAAATACCTTCGGTACATCGGTTGTTTTTGACTCTTATGGTGAACACTAGCCTCAGAGCCCAGGCACACAACACAATTTCCATTTGGCGCGTTCTCATATACATGTGCAGATCATGTTTCTCTCACCATTGTTGGAGCCGTAGCCCAGGTTGCTGTTTTGCTGATTGTTGATGTTGGGTTGATGAGGCAGAATATCAGGAAGACTGTTCTGGTACATCGTGAAGTTTGCGTTGGTCAGCACGCTACTGAGGCACTGTGATGCCATGGAAAAAAACAACAACCTGGGAATAATTCAAAAAGTGTACGTGAGTCCCATTTCAAATCTGAACAAATTGCAATTGAAATCTATTCAAATTGAAAATAAAAGTCACTTCTGTCGAGACAGATCCTAACATTCAAATTAAATCCACACTATTTGAATGTATTTTTTACCTGGTGTGAGCCACGGGATGATGCAATACAATTATGATCCAAGAGAACACGACGGATGTGGAGTATTTGGTTTTCTTCTTGATATCTTGGTTGACTGATTTCTCCGTAACGTGTAGCCTCTTTGTCAAAAATGCACCTGTTGCCTCGTTCAGCCTGCGAGAAGATTTAATACTCTGGTGCAGTGGTGGGGGTGGTCACAGGTGAGTTCAGGGGAATTCCAGATGAAGTAAGCCACACCTCCAATCCTCCTCATCTCATCCTCCGCTCTATGCATGTTGATCAACACCTTAAACCTCCCACGTTTTCAAGTATGTCGCCAACAATGAGGCTCATTAACATATTTGTGTATCCAATTACACAGAGGGAAAGAAAATGGTTCGTTAAATATACAGTACTCCATTTGATTTTGTCAAGTGCTTGAAACATAGTCATCTAGATCGAGATACCTTTTGGAAGTGGACGACACATCTACTTAGAAAATGTCTCAAGACCCAGATAATTTTATTGTGAGCAACGACCCGACAAAATAAAATGGGATGCATTTCACAAGTCATGTTTTTCGGCTCTCTGCTGTTTGGTAGGAACTTTACTCACAGCATGTATGATAGCAGTACTGTATACTGTACACACACACACACACATATATATATATATATATTTTTATATATATGAGCGTCTGACCTGGTTCCAACTGAGTGACAGTGTGAGCGTGAGAAAGGTTGTCTGTGTGTGTGTGTTCCCTGCGACTGCCTCTCAACCAGACTGCCTTTTGCTCGCCCCAAGCTCCCAATTACATCAAACAGTACAGGTGGTATTGAAAATGGATTGATGGCTGTTTCATGATTTTGTCTTTTTCACATACACGACGTCATTTATTCTGCCAATTTTGCATGATGAAAATGTCACTGCTTGAATTGTCGGTAGAGCTGGATAGTTTTATCAACCCGATTTTCAACATGTATTTCGTATAGTCGTTGTTATTTTTGGTGTGCAATACAAGTACTGTGGTGCTAAGAAGAATAATAAGAGAGACCCAGTGTGTTCAGTGTTTATATTGATTGCCACGCATACCTATGTTTATCTCCATGCGCAAACATAACTGACTTCTTCTGATTACTGTATCGGGTCCGACTGTGTGTTCAGTGTTGTAATGTTGATCCCGGCATTGTGACTTACAGTTTCTAATTGACTTTTAAACGCATTTTTGAGATTCGTGCCAAGTTTAGTTGCACAGGCCAAAACAAACCGTACCAGTGCAACAGCTTTTTGGCTCAGTCGTCAGGTTAGTGAGCTGCATGTCATGTTTCTGGGAAATGTAATATTACATTTGTTCGGTTGAAAATTATTATGTGCGAACAAACAATTAGCGTTTTTGTACTCACATTCAACATGAGGCACTTAAATTCCTACGGTATATGAAGTTGGGTGAGACCGAACTGAGGACAGGGGGAGCGAACTCAGGGCAAAGGTAGAAAATGGAACGTCACGACTCTACTTCTTTTCTTTTCATAGTGAGGCAGGCATCTGGAGAGCAAAGATACAATGACATTAAAATAAATAAATTGTAAAAAAAGAAGAAAAAAAAAGAAACTTTCAGGGGTGTGTTCTGGTGTTATATTAAGCACAGTTGCAGGTTTCTGGAAGGGTTCCATATGCTCCGGAGGTTTAATGTTGCTCATTGGTGATACCTAGTGGTGACTGATCAACACCTTCTCTACTCCTGCTTCCGCTCCTGAAATCAACATTTGTTGGTTGATGATGCATTTCATCATCATCACTGTTTGATTATCAATCATGGATGAACCAAACCATATGTCACCCCCTCTATCGAGTCATCCATATGTTAAAACATGGATACTGTGATTTGTGTCCATTAAGCTAAAATAGCATAATAAAGAAATAGTTGCTGCAAAAAATATGTCAAGTTGTTCCACATCCGACGGAAACCGCTGCCTTTTTTTTCCCATCACGATGGCAATGCCATGAAGAGCAAGATAGATCGTACAAACATACTATGTATATGTACTGTATACACAATCTCAACAAAATAAAATACACAGTCTAAATAAAGATCATAAAAAATGTATGGATCGTTTTTTTCTTCTTTTTTTTCTTCTTAAGGTCCAATGTATTGTGTGTCAATTGGCTGTGTGGCGAAAGACTGGTTTGCACATCCACCAAGCAGTTGGTGGGTTCAAACACAAGCTCTGGCCTTCCTGTGTGGGGAGGTTGCATGTTCCCTTTGCACCTGCGTTCCAAAAACATGCATGTTAGCCTAATTGAAGGCCATTTCCTAAATTGTCTATAGGTAGAGTTGAATGGTTTTCTATATGTGCCCTGTAATTAGATGACAACCTTTTTCTGGGTGGACCCTGCCCCTTGCCCAAGTCGGGTATTAGCTCTCACACAACCGTCAACCTCATGGGGGTAAGAAATGCAGCGAATGGATGGATGCATGCCCATCATTTGGTTCACAGCTGTGACATGCTTCTTTTTTGAAGTGTAAGTTTTGAGAAAATGAAAATGAAGAGGCACACAGGTATAAAAATCACTCTGTTTACAGAGGAAAAACAACCAAGATTTTGTGTTGAAATAGAAATATGAATAACACACTCGTGAGACGATTTGAAAACATAATGAAAGTGCAACAAGAGCATAGTTAGTAGAGGCTACTTGGGTTGATGAAAATTTAAGCTTCTACTATCTGCAGTTTCAAGAGAGATAGAGATCAACAGTAGAACTCTATAGGTGATGATGTAAGCGGTGTTTTTGCGTAGGTGTAAGACAGACACACCAATGGAAAAACATTTGAAAGTTTTCTCCCAAATTTCACAACACCACTTCTTCCGCTGGGAGTTAAAAAGAGAGAGAGATAGTATGGAATGCAGCCCAGCAGGTTTTTGCTCTGTGACGAGGTACGAGCTTTCATAGCCTGTAGGCAAACAGGCAAGCAATTTCATCACTTCCCGCCTTCATTCTCCGCCACTCATTATCCTCCTTCAACTGGCTTATGTTGACGGGGCTTTCCACAGATACCGCAAACGTATTGATGTGAAGAGTGAGCATAGAGAGCAACGTCATCACAGAGGAAGTGCAATGGCTATGCCGAGGGTGTGCTGAAACAGAGCACAATGGATGGTAATTTGACAGTTTATATTTAACTTCAGACTATAAAAAAATCGTATTTGCATATGCAGGCAAGTAAACAAAAAAATAATTTGGACAGCAAAAATACGTCACACTTTGTGTACTGCATTTTGTATATTTTGCAAAAATCATGTCTCTGTACCAAACTATATGTTCACCTAGCTAGAAATCTAGTTTGCCTTCTCTTTATTCACCCTTTGGTGTGATTTTTTTTTTCCTATTGATTCTGTCGTAATTAGAAAAATGACAATTTCTAAAGTCGCGAATGGTGTAGTGGTTCACTTGCTCGGTAACAGCGTGAGTATGAGAGTGAATGCTTGGTTGTCTCTGTACAGTATGTTCCCTGTGATTGACTGTCGATCAAGTCAGCTGGGATAGGCTCCAGCTCCCTTCTAGCCTGAAAAAGAAAAGTGGTATAGAAAATTGATGTTTGGACAAGAGAACTTCACTGCGCCCATGCGTCAAAACTGCTGCACCCTGATTTGTGTGCCAATGTAAGCCTTGATGTCCTTGTTTGGTAATTTGGATCATCTATCTGCGGCATGCCGGGTGTTCTAGCGCAACAAGGGTGTTTTCTTTGACATGCTGCCAGTGAACCTGCCAAGTTGGTGGCTGAAAATAGAATAAACTTTATGCATGCTGGAATCTCGTCAAATAACTGGTGAAGGTAGTGTAACATGATTTTGGAAAAAATTATCAGGGTGCAGGCAGACAGATTTTGAGCTCTGCTGATATGTATTGGATTTCATTGTTCAGTGGTACCTCTCCTTACGAAATTAATTGGTTCTGGAAGAAATATCTTAACTCGAAGATTTTGTGAGTAGAGACTCGTTTTCCATGTAAATGATCCGTTCCAGGATTGTTTTTAAATGTTAAATGCAGTAAATGTTTTATGAAGCATAAAAATGCATCAAAATATGTAACATATACAAGTTACAACTAGATTATTGCACAATAACTTTGCTGCTGTGAATTGGGAATTTCTCCATTGCGAGACTAATAAAGGTTTTCTTATCTTATCTTAAATTAGAGTTGTGCATAATGCAAAAAAACAAAGAATAAAGAATAAAAATGATGGTCATTTAACGTAACTGTGGCCTGATCGTTTTTTGCCCTCTTTCGTTCATGTTCTGTCTTAGAAGTGGTTTTTGCCTGGCATTTTGAATGCCAGGCAAAGAACCGATCCAAGGACGTTTGCTTTTGTCGGCTTTTAACGATCCTTCGAAAATGTCCAAGGCAAACATCAGCATAGTGAGCAATTGCCGGACTGGTGAACGCTTTTTCTGGGTGATTCACATTTACGTAAAACTATTGGAAAGCCTCATGGTCCGAGGGGTGAATGACGAGGATGCTGCATAGACACATATTCATCCATCTATCTGCACACATAGACACATCCGGTAGAGGTTCCTCTGAGCCAATGGGATGCCAGGATGATGCTAGGTAATAGCCAATGGCAGAGCAGCTATAAGTGTGTTGCGTTCAGGAAACTCGGAGCTGCGAGAGCAGCCCATTCGCTATTTTTACCTTTCGTATCTTGAAATTTATTTCGTATGAAGAAATGTTCGTAAGTAGAGGCACCACTGTATCTCATTTGTGAATATGACAACAGCGTGCATTTGAGTCATTGAAGAAATCAATTCTTAATACGCATATCCTCCTGACTACCAGTAGTTCAAATTTGTCCTCTGTAGAGGACATTTGTGAACCTAAATATCTCCCACCCAGTGCCTCCAATCGCATTAACTCCTTGTGTTACTCTAAAGAGGACATTCAGTGCTTTCCAAATGATACCAAATTTGTAGGGGTTACAAAAAGTAAGAAAATGGCTTCCCTCAGTGCAAGCACTTTTTATGGGAAGAGGAAAAGTAATACTTTTTATCAAACACATTTTGTCTTGAAATGCTGTTGGCATTGTAATTATAAGACTCTTATGAACACGTTAAAGTGTTGTTTGAGGTGTTTTAAGTGTATTTGAGCCTGTTTAAAAAATGTAGTGGGATTTCAAAAATTTATTTTGGAGTAGTCCAATTACTTCACATGGATTGGGGAATTTCAAAATAAATGTAATTGGACAAAAAAAAATTCCCTGGTAGTCAGGAGGTTATTACGAGCTTTAATATATACAGTATTTCTAAAATTCTGCTGGCCGCAGCACAACTATGGAGGGCCTGCATGGACTCCAGCAAATCAGTTTTGCCTTCCGCCAGGACTGTGCACCTCGCACACTGATTTTATATAGAATGAGAGGAGTCACTTCCATTGTCGACAAATAGTCCGCCGTGTTCAGAAACGGAGCCAAGCCACGTGCTTCTGCAAAATACTAAAACAAAGTCTAACCCGCCCCTGCGCAAATTTTCACAGAGCCTTATGCCACCGCCAAACAGGTGCTGGTCACAAAAATAGATTCCACTGTCTAAAATCATGTGAGTGTAAAATTCATATCATGATGATTTCATACAAATGCAATCATTCAAGACATAAGCTTTTGAAGATATTGTAGGAAATTATATGGTTGGGTTGTCAAACTCATTTTTGTCATGAGTCACATTTGAGTTACATTTTCCCTTGGAGGGCCATTATGACTGAAACCAAATAAAAAAAGTCAATAACGGTTTATTCAACTAATGTTTGTGATGTGTTCACAATATGTCTCTTATTTATTATATGTGAGAATTTAAATTTTTTGTCGAGAGTTTAGCAATCAGCATGGAATTTGACATGTTTGATTTGCTTTCGCGGGCCACATAAAATGATGTGGCGGGCCAGATCTGGCCCCGGGCCTTGAGATTGACACCTGTGTTATATTGTGTACAATTTGAAAGTTTACCAATAGTTCAAAGAAATATAAGTGTCTAAAGTTGATTGTTTTTAAGTTCAAACTACTGTCATGCATGATTTTATAACAAGGTATCAGCATATTGTGCAAGGCCTCAGTTATTTCTTATCCATTCAAACAAACTCAGTGCTTGTTTGTTCAGAGCTGTGCAGTTAAGCTCTGCTTCATTTGCAAACATATAAGCAAATATGTGAGCATGTCCATAAATTCAAATCCCCAACAATGGATCACTATAGTCACGAGAATGTTCTTTTATTCTTAATGCTTAGCTGGAAAACGGATTAAATAACTGAACGTAGACTGAAAACGTCTTTCTCAATCAGTTAAAAAAAAAGAAAATCAAATACAGTATACCTTAAATAATTCCACTCTTCATTCCTTCCCTTTTAAATGTTAACTTTTAATTATTTTACTGACCAACTTTTCACCTCGCAGTCAGGATAAAAATTACATAAATACATGTACACAGTATTATTTGTATATGCATACACCATATGTATATTCTGTATTTTAATTATCCAATAAAACTTGCAGCCTGATGTGAACAATTACAAACAACGCCTATTTTCTCACCAAACTTTGAAAAATTGGTTAAACAGTTTGGCCAATCCTATTTCCCCCTGACTAAGGCTATGTTGGTGACAAATCAGCAATCAACTGACCTGGGAAACGTTTTGCAACCTCTTCCGAGATGAAACTTCTTTTCAGCAAGTCCTAAACTATACTCCTCTGTTTTGTATTATCTCCGTGTTTCTTTTTACAACCAGCATTAAATTCAAAACAAGGGTCCAGAGGTGAAGAACAATGGTATATAGGCCTAAATAAAATGTATTATTTTTATTATTATTATTTAAGGGGGAAGAAGTCCCGCTAAAATGTTCTTAAGATGGCCTCGTTTAATAGTTTGGTTGCATTTTATTTATTATTCATTTATAACGTATTGGCCCGAATATAAGACGGCCCTGATTATAAGACGACCCCCTTTTTTTCAAGACTCAAGTTTGAAAAAAGACTTTTTGAACACCAAATAAATTTTTATACAGAAAATAATTACAATACATCTGAAACAAATGATTATAACAATATATTTGAGAGAAAAAGCATGTTATTTTGCCTCATTCAAATCTAAAGTGCAACCACATTCAGAAATGAATGGCTTCTGGTTTTTGAAATGTAAATTACATGATAATTTCTCCTCAGCTGCCAGTTAACCTGGCCGATCTTCGACCCACTTTTCTCCAGATTGTCACTACGTTTCTCCATGTTCTGTTATCTCTTCCATTATTTTCTTCTCTTTTCCTTGTTAGCACTATTTTTTATTTTTCTTCTTCGTGCTACCGCTATTTTTATTTTTATTCTTCGTTGCAGGGGCTCGCTTTGGACTGGGGAGTCAAGTTCATCATTCGCTTCATTGATATCCGGCGCCATCCAGCGTTGTGAATGGGTATAATGTCTAGACCCGAATATAAGACGACCCCTACTTTTTCAGTCTTATTTCAATGCAAAAAACACCGTCTTATATTCGGGCCAATACGGTATTTTTATTTATTTACATTTAACATCAATTATCATTAATCACATGAACATAATCATAAATCTGTGCATTCCCCTAGTTCAGGACAGCATTTGTTGTGTCATAATTCAGTTTGATCACCTTAATCCTATGACGGAAACGGGACTCCATGTTTTCTTTGCGACCTTGCTTGCAGTGGTAAATGCCTCCATAGCTGGGATGCACATAGGCACACTGCAAACTGAATAATGCTCTGCGGTTCAAATCTGTCATCCCGCTTTTACGCACTGGAATAATGGAGCTCAGTCAACTTTATTGTAGCCAGGCTATACGACCTCATTTTAAAGCAGACGTGGGCAAACTACGGCCCGCGGGCTGGATCTGGCCGGTTGGTCTTTTTAATCCGGCCCGCCGAAGGTTGGTACAGCACACAATTAAAGTTTGATGTAAATGATTGCATTCATTTCATTTGGACTTGTAATGACAAGCATTTCAACGCCAGGTGGCGCAGTTACTTGAAGTTGCAGTGCACAGGGAGGGAGGGGGAGACGATACGGAAGCCCGCAGTTGCGCTAACTCAAGTAACTCCCGCTCGATATGACGGAGTAAGTGTGTCAGCGCTGCTATTTTCTATCACTGGATCCAAAACGGCGACATGCAAGCGACTCTTTATTGCAGTGAGTTTTACTAGAATTGCGAACATTTTTACATACTGTAGATCATGGCATCCAAACGAAGAGGAACAGTAATGGCCACGGAAGAGAAAGTGAAGTGTAGCTGATTAAATGAAGCGGGTTACAAAGTACGAAACATTCAGGAGACGCTTGGAGTCTGAAAGACTCAAAGCTACGAGACTTTGAAAAACGAGGAAGCGATTCTTGCTCAGTCTGATTCTGGCTGTTTCCATGCTCAGAGTGAATTGCTTGCAGCTTGACGGACAATCGAGTAAATAAACGTTTCCTGGAATGGTTTGTCTGTTATCGTGCTAAAAACCTTCCGCAAACTGGACCGCTAATAAGAGAGCAATTGAGTTCCATAGCGCTATGGGCATCAAAGACTTCAAAGCATCCCATGGCTGGGTTCAAAAGTTCATTGCACGACATCAGCAGAGCAACGCTGTCTTGTGTGGTGATCGAGGGGAGGTCAAGTTCGAGACAGTGAGTGAGTGGAAAGAAAGCCACCAGGTCTTTTACTCGTCTCATTTTGTAGCAAATAGTCCTAACTTTGTTATATTTTGTCATATACGTGTACTCTATGCTGCAGTTTTTGGGCAATATATAGTTGCACTCTGTTGCTTGTGTTGTCACACATGTATGTTGTTAACATACTTGGACGTTCATTCAGGACATATGTCGGTATGTCACCCAAAAAAAACCCACTTATCAAAATAGGATATATTGAACAGAGATTTGTGTCACGAATAAAATCAGCCCGAGTTTGTTACTTTTATTTTAGCACACAGGTCAATATTTAGGCATAATTAAGTCATAATACAATTAGTAAAAATATGGTCCCACATTGTCCACTCATAAATAATGAAAAGCACCTCTCAAACTTGTGAAAAAGCCTCATTCAAGATTAGAATTGTAATTGCACAGGTGTGCCTTTGACTGGCCACAACAAAAAGCCACTTTGAAATGAGCAGCTTCATCACACATCACAATGCCACAGAAGTTTGAGGGAGCGTTCAATTGGCGCAGGGAACAATAGGTGCTCCACCGCCTGTTTTTCATTCATTTGGCTTACATAATTTACATGGAAGCAGTGCTTAGTCATTGGCAATTGTTGGGCAATGTTCACCTTCCCCTAGGGATTCCTTCAGCACTGGGCCTTTGCCTTTACTCTAGCAGTAAAGATGTCAAATCACACACAAATTCCACATGTGTCTGCTACTCCACTTTTTCCCAAAGTCCAAACTTCTGCCGATAAGCTTCAGAAACCAACTCATATTTGAGCACCACAGTTTAAACATATTCATAACTTAGATCCCTTCTTGGTACATGAGGCTGGATAAATGGTCTTGGACAGCGAACACCCACCACACACCCCACAACTAAGGGCAGAGACCAATCAACTTTTATTGTCGACATAAATCAAAATCATTATTTTCACACCATAGCAAGCAAGCCAAGTAATGAGCCTCTGATTACAGTATGCAAATTGGCGTCAGTGAAAACTGATCACTCTGATTGGCTGTTAGCTCACGAATCAGTGCATGAGTGAGAAATGAACTATGAGAGTACACAAGAGCAATGCGATGCCAAAGAAAATGGCATAATCTAGTGAATTAAGATCAGTAAAAACATAGCTTTTAACTTAGACTTGCTCCTGCTTGATTATGAGTGTGATGGGCATTTTTCTGGATATGTATGAATTTCATTTAATGAAACCTTGACTGTGGATGGTATGAACAATAGTAATTGACGCACTCATGGCCCTCCCTCGTCTCTATTCGCTGACGTTGTCGTGTAACCAAGGAGACCCCAGCACCGTAAGACAACGGTCTATGCTTCTATCGGAATCCCTATTTTAACTATATTAAAACAATCCATACAGCGTCCGTCAGAAAGTCGAATGGAAAAATAATATACCCCAAATAAACTGCAGTAAAACACTTGTCTGAACCCCGCAAATGAGCAGAACGCGGATACAGGGGAGTCAGTCGTGTTGAGAGCGGATGGGTGGAAAATATACCATTATGCATGGGTCTTATAAATATATTTTACTCTTCATGCAAACGAAGCCGTGGTGGCTAGCATGTGTGAGAAGTGCAGCTGCAAGGGTTGGCATTGCTGGGTGCGGCAACACTTCAGGAACTATTTGCTGCCTAAAATGATTTTCTTTCTCGTAAAGGCATGACCTGATAAGCATTGGCTTTTAGCTAGGGAATTTGCGCCACCTTGTGGAGGTGTTGGAAGGGATGCAAGATGATGACAGTGGGAGTAGGAGAAAGCAGACATTGTTTCATAGGTTAGCTTTTTTTTTTTTTTTTTTTACCATATAGCCCAGCAGTCCCTGTTTGCGTTTCTACAGCATCTGTGTGTAAATATTCATTATTTGAAGGAACATCTCTCCCAAGGTTTGGTGCTTTCTACCCGCCTTTATTACCGATTTGTCTTACTGTTTATTGTGCATGTTAAATTGCTCCATGTACAGCACTTTGTATGCAGTGATGGCTGTTTGAAAGTGCTCTATAAATACTGTTGACTTGACTTGACTTGAAGGTTGTTAATTTCCTCTTAGCATTTAAACAGGGCTTTACATTACTTTAGCATTAGCACTGGCAAAGTTTCAAAATTATTTTTATGTGTTTAGTTTTACAGTAAACTCCAACTGGGGTGTCATTAAAAAACTTAAAGGACACTTCAGGACACCAGCATTTCAGACTGTATGCTACACACTTGCTACAAAAGGCAACATGCTGCATTCAATCATCAATACTTTATTTATAGAGAGCTTTTCATCCAGAAATTGTAACTCAAAGTGCTTGAGAGATTAAAATCATCCCACCCGCCACCCACCCATACACACACACACATCCGCCTCCCAGGCCTCACTCCTGCAAGGTCAAACAGATGATGATATGATACCATTAATAAACTACAGTGGTACCTCTACTTACGAAATGAATTGGTTCTGGAAGAAATTTCTTCACTAGAAAATTATGTACCGGTAAGTAGAGATGTGTTTCCCATGTACATGCCCTAATCCGTTCCAAGACCCCCCCCCACCCCCCATGCAGACATAAATGTTTTCTAAAGCATAAAAATGCATCAAAATATGTCACAATACATGTTACAATTAGATTACTGTACAATAAATGAGAGTTGCGCATAATGTAAAAAACAATGAACAAAGAAGAAAAATGATGGTCATCATCAGAAGTGGTTTTTGCCTGGCGTTTTGTAAAGAACTGATCCAAGGGCGTCTGCTTTTGTCGGCTTTTAACAATCCTTCGAAAATGTCTAAGGCAAACATCAGCATTTTGAGCGATCACCCGACTGGTGAACACTTTTTCTGGATAATTCACATTTGAGTAAAACTCTCTGAACGCCTCATGGCCCAAGGGGCGAATGAGGAGGACAATGGATAGACACACATCTATCAATTTATCTATCTACACACATACACACATATGATAGATGGTCCCTCTTAGCCAATGGGATGCCAGGAAGATACTAGGTAATAGCCAATGGCAGAGTATGTTGCATTCAGGAAACTCGGAGCTGCGAGCAGCAGCCCATACTGTATATACTTTTTACTTTTTGTATCTTGAAATTTCTTTCAGAACAAGAGGTAATATTTTCCTTTTGAGACGTTTCGTAACTTTGTATAAAAGAGATGTTCGTAAGTAGAGGTACCACTGTACTGTATTTCGAAAGGATCACAGTATACAGTGATATGATTCTGTGATATCATGGAAATAGTCGTCGTAAAGCCCAAGATCCTTCACATTTTAACTGCTAGTTTATTTCACTGTTGTATCGTGTGTAATTGTCATGTGCTTTACTAGTGTCCCTCTGTTATTATAACTCTTCTTGCATATGGCACAGGTGAAAGGCTTCTCCCCAGTATGAAATCTCATGTGTGAAGTCAATGATCCCCTCCGAGTGAAGTTTTTCCCACAAAACATGCAACTAAAAGGCTTCTCTCCTGTGTGTACTCTTTTGTGCCTGTCCAAACTTGCCTTTTGATTAAATTTTCTGCCACATTCAATACAGCCAAATGGTTTCTCTCCAGTGTGACATGACATGTGCCTCTGCAAATTATGGTTGTATTTGAATATTTTACCACACTCTGTGCACTTCACTTGATTACGAGAGCTCAGCTGTGTTTCAGGATCACTGTACTGCCATGAGTCCAAAAGTGACTGACGATCAATAGTCTGGTTCCTGCAATTATTGAAGTCGTCTGTCTTCAAAAGTGCAGGCGGACTATTTTGAGTTACTTTTACGACATTAGCTGCATCCAAGTCAAAAAACGCGACAGAGCTTCCACAGCCTTCTTCATTCACTTCACATTCAACTTTCTCACATAAAGCAGAAGTAGTAGAAGCTGTCTGTCTGTCCTCAACACTTTGTCTTTGCTGCATAGTGGAGGAAAGTGGGTTCTCTTTCACCACTTCACTTTCCAAAGAGGCATTCATCTCTTCTGATTTTTGACAATGATTTAACATTGGACTTGTCGAGACTTCTTCCAGTTCCTCTTTGACGAGTGGAGGCATTGGAGCTTTTTGTTCCAGACTTTGGCTGCTCTCTTGATCCACAGGGGGGATCTTCATGCTGATTAGCAAAGGCTGGATGCACTGGGATACATCTGAAATACAAACATTGAAGGAAACACTTCACACGTAAGTCACTGATGAGGGAACAATCGACATTCGCCTGACTTCAGTGCTGGCAGCGGGGGTTCAGTTACCACTCAGTAACGGTGTGAATGTGAGGCTTAACGATTGTCCATTTCAATATGTACCCCGCGACTGACTAGCGACCAGTTCAGGATCCGTGCACCCAAAGTCAGCTGGACAAGCTCAAGCACCCTATGGAACCTGAACTGGATAGGTGGTATTAAAAATGGATGAAAGTCAGCTTTTATAACTGACCCAAGCATTAATTATATTATTATTATTATTGTTATTATTATTACATTTATTTTACGATTTATTAACCATGCTTTAGTGATGATATTGGCGTGCTCTCTTATGAAATGTTAATAGCTCAATCAAGAAGCATTTTTTTTAGGTTTGTTTTCTTAAAACGTGGACTGAATTGGAGATAGGATTCCCTCTGACACCAGTGATATATGAATGTTGGATTTGAATCAGAATCATCTTTATTGGCCAAGTATGTAGAACACACAAGGAATTTGTCTCCGGTATAACACGCTGCATTAGTATCATCGTAAACAACAAATCATTGAACCATTTTAGAGTAACCAGTAGCAGTATTTGTAGTACAAGAAGAGTGACTACGTCAGTGACTGTTTAGGGAGTTAATGAGGATAATTTGCTTTCTTAAAATAAAAGTCATTTCATTTTACTTCATTTAAACAGGAACATTGCTGACACATGATTAAATATTCAAACATATTCTACCATTTTCAAGAAGAGGTGATAAATAATATCAGTTTACCACATATTAATCATGTACAACTTATAATTAAGTACTGTTTTCAGTTAATTGGGAGTTGCTCCATTTTTTTCCAAATTCACAGGTTTCCATGGTCAAGATGAGTGGAAACATTGGCAGATGATTCATGCATAATGAGTTTTATTTGGAGTGCCTCATGTACGGTATTTGTGTTTGCACGTGTCATGGTGGTCATAGTTTGGTGCTTTATTAGTACCCTATGAATATTTTAATTTAATTGGGGGTCATTTCATTCTCAGGGCAGTTGGACTGTTGTGGTTGTCTGGAAGACATTTCGCTTCTCATCCGAGCAGGCTTCATCAATTCGTGCAACAGTTCGTGCGGCTCTAGAAGTCAGCTGGGACAAGCTCTTGCTCAGACGCGACCCTGACCAGGATAACGGGAGATAAAATGAAAGGAAGGATGAACTTAAAAACTCGTCATTGACAAGTGAGAGCTGGATCTTCAACGGGCTTAGACTATTAATATTCAATGGCCGACCAATATATTTTTTAAACGTGTCATTTCGCCAAACTATCAGTAAAAAGACAGTTTTCCCGAAGTACTGCATGTGCCACAGTTGGCACGTTAGATACGTCCAGCTTTGAACACCGTTAATTGCAATTAAAACGAACAGCTCTTGTTTTCTATCGCAAGGGATCCTCTTGTAAATACTGATTAGACAGAGGGCGGTAAAATGATATGAAACATTGAGTGATTTAACGAACAGACCTGATCCGCGGTCATCGAGTGTTTTGCAGGATAGCTGAGCAGCTCCCAGCAGCCTGCGATGATGCTTGATCTCGTACTCGTAGTCGGCTATTGTTTTCTCAAACATCATCATAATCTCCTCAGCAGCCGCGGTCAGCCTCTCACTGACAAATGCTCTTAATAACTGAACAGAAGGCATTTTAAGGTGGTCGCCAGCTGAAGAGTAGATGGCCGTTTTCTGATGTTTATACCTTTTTCTTCATCTGGCGTCACTAGTTCAAACAGTCATTATTAAGGTGCCTACCGCCATCTACCGTTCAGGATGTACATTTAAATCATAACAGATACTGTACTGTATTCACAAATGGAATATCTCACCAGGAAGAAACGTTGATGTGATGGATTATGTCAAGATAAAAAGTGATTATTTCATTATAATAAAGAGATTGTAGGGTTTTTTTATGTCCAAGCGTGCATTAAGTGTGTGCAACGAGGCAGACATTGTGGCTGCTGAATGTCCTTTTTGCTCCCCGAGTTATTGAGCTAAGCCTGAAAGGTTGTGAACTCACTGGTATGTCCATCCTAAATGAAATTGCTGATTTTATCATGCACTGTCGTGTTGTCAGACAGTAAGATCGTTTTTATATGATTCAGTCAAATTGTAATTAAAATTGTAAAGCTTAGTAAAAATAATTATAATCAGTCAGAGACCATGACATTTTCATTAATTTTCATTTCATGCATTTTTGTGTGTGTGTGTGTGTGTGTGTGTGTGTGTGTGTGTGTGTGTGTGTGTGTGTGTGTCTTTTTACTTATCCAAGGGGTTTCTTTTGTCCTTCTGGGCTTTCCTTTTGTCTCCCTGCCTCCATGTTTGCCTCGGTGTTGGCACTTTCGCTCGGGGAGGGGCTCAGATCAGCATGGTCCTCATGTATTATTGGCTCCTGTCTCCTATGTCTCGGTGACTGTAATGAAAAGGCGGTTTGAGCAGCACTGTGACATCTCCCCCCCCCCCCCCCCCGCCTCCCATTCACTCTTGTCTTCTCCCTGCCTCCCTCTCAGTTGCTTTTCTCCTATCCACTTGTTCTATGACTGGCGGTGGAGATGGGTGGTCATGTGATGTTTTAATACCCTGGGATTTTCTGCCGGGCATGCTCTGAATTGCCTCAGTCCAGACGTATCTGAGGAGCGCTTGCCTATTTTCTTGTCCATCCAGCTACTTTTTTTATTCTTTGCTTCTTGGGGGATATATTATTAGCTCATAGTCATGTTTAACATGGCTCTACCTGGTGGTAGGACGACGTATTAGAGCACTGCCCTTTTATGCCTTGGCTGGAATATATATACGTGGTGAAAACAGACAGAAGCAAGACGTGGCATCCGTTGTGCAGGTGCCTGGTAGGTATGCTCCTGTTTGATTGTTACTGTATTACTGTTTGGTAATGCTAACAGAAGTGAATACAGTTGTGTTGTTTAAGGATTGGATGCCAGTCACCGTAAAGAAAACACATAGGGATATAGATCCGATGTGTGCAAACCGGGAACAAATGAATCTCTTCAATGATTTATGCTTGCGACATTTTCATCCCCTATGCATTATCCTACTACGCATCGTCACGTTGTTATTGACGCGTTGCCTGAATGGTGATGAAGAATGTGGTGTGTACATGCTTTCATTTAAGTGGGTGCAACCCGGAGTTCTTTTTTAATTACATGGTTCTCAAATCTTAATTTAACCAAATGTCGACTTAGCCTATGGCACACCTCTACTATCCCTATACACGCAACAAAAAAGCAAAATAAAGCGAAGGCCATTGTACATGGTTATTTTCTACCGCCCTCCAAGGTGATTGACATGTCTCGACTCAGCGTCACTACGGTTACCAGCAGGAACAAAATTGTGGAATAGGCCAGTGTCTCCTGAGCTTCTATGAGCCAAGTCACCCATGAGTAAAATCTTACAGCCTAATAACAAACAAAAACGCCACACGACATATGAATACTGAAATAATAATGACCTCTTCTCAATTTGCTCACAAATGATCATACTCAGTGTGAAATCTGGGCCCGTTTGATTACACAAAAAGGTGACATATTTGCAGAAAGCCGTGACTTATACAATTTTGTTGTACGAATGGGGAAATGAGGATAGACGGGTTTATTGTACCTTCTGACATCTAACAGAAGAGCATTTCATTGCTCTGCCTGTCACTTTAGGTCTCTGGCATTGATAGATGAGCAATGATGTAATTTGTCCGCCATGGCACCTCCTCGAATAGGCTGTTGACTTAAAATACTTCTGGTTAACGTTTGTATGTAGAGTTTGTATGTTTTGTCTTGCCATATTTTTCCTCTAGGTCAGAGGTGTGAAACTTATTTTTGTCACATCACAATTATGGCTTCCTTCGAAGGGTAATTATGACTGTGAACCCAAATGAATGTACGATCGCTACATATTGAATCATCTATCTCTGAACCACTTATCCTACAAACTGATGAATAACTAGTTTTGAAACCAGAGCATGTAACATTATTACATTTACTTTTGAAGTGGGATTAGTAACAAAAAAGGCTTGTAATATCTCTACGTCAAAAGTGAAGCCAATTTCCTGCAATTTTGTTGTATTAACAAGAAACAGATTGATGCACGTAATTTGCTTTTGCGGACTCTGGAAAATGACGTTTGACACCTGTGCTCAAGGTACTCTGCTACTCCTCACATTCCAAAGACATGCATAAAGGATATCTTATCTTATATCAAGTTAATTGTTCATTATCCATATAGGTGTGCATGAGAATGATTGCCTGGCGACCATTCCATTGTGCAACCCACTTCTCGTATTAATTGGCTCCTGCTCACCTGTGACCCAGAGAGGACAAGCAGTATAGAAAATGGATTAAGAATTTATTTTTATTTACGTGTACAACAAAATAGTGAGCAGCCTTCTTTGTCGGTCCCTCCAAAGAGTCTTGAACAATGTACAGATTGTTTACAGGAAAGGCATATATTATGCAGAAGTGTACCATAATAATTTTTATTATCAGTGACTCATATCTGATACATTTTATCATTAATAAATAAATAGACGGGGGAAATAATATATTCCCAAATGTTCTCTTAGCAGGGATTGTTATGATGCTTGGGACTGAACTTTTTTATTAATTAATTTTAAATCTTGGGAAAATGTACTGTATTTTCAAAGGATCGACTTGGTTAAGGCGATTTCAGAAACATGAACACAGATTTAAATGGTAAAAAGGAAGAGAAAAAAAAACAATCCTAAAATTTAATCTGCTATTGAAATATGAACCGACCGTAGACAGAGATAACCATTAGATGGTGGTGTGTTATTGCTCTTGAAGACCACCATCTTCCACAGCGTTGTGCCCTGTGGCTGTAATGCCTTTTCACTCAACCTTTATTGGTTTAATAAATCAGCAAAATTGTCTTTGGAAATACTAAGCACGTCCCGTTCATCTTTGGGAGCTGAATTTATGTCTCATTTACGGTGTGACAGGAAATTCAGAGTATGACCAATTTATTTCACCAAGAAAACAGCCATTGCAAAAAATGCATGAGGAGGGCAACGTACGTTGAGTCACACACTGTTCATGAAAGCGATGGATTATCCCTCATCGGTTGTATGTATTGCAGTTTGTCATTTCACAGAACAGTCCATCACTGATCAAAAACGAACCTATGAACCCTCAATCTAAATAATAATGACTGTTGGCACAGACATACACAGCAGCTAAAAATAGCCAGAGATTTTGTCTTTGGCGCTGATGGCCACATGGCTGTGTTAAACTAATCCAAGCCAATTCTACTCCAATCCTCCCAGTAGAGCTCATCAGAAGCAAAGCAGGATGAAAAGGATTTGATTCAAGCTTTCAGTACCGCTGTCATCAGTGTCTTTCCCAATTCACATACGGTACTCTAGATTAGAATGTGGGTGTTTTTAAAGAGGAGCTGCATATTTTTCGTGATGGTTTGTGCACATGGACCAATTTTCATTCATGGATTGCAAAAGTGTTTAGGTCACAGGCCATTAAATATGACCCCACCACAAAATAAAACATGATGCAAAGTTGCTGTATATTTCACCGATATAAATTCCTAATGAAAGATACCAAGGATATTTAATTTATTCACTTTTTACCAGCTGGCATGTGGCATTCATGGCACACACACATGCACACGCACACACACACACGCACACACGCACACATGCACACACATATGCACTAGCCATTTGTAACCATGGTAACATAGCGGTAATTACCGGGTAGGCCCAAGATACAGAAATGAAAGTAGACAACAAAGGAAGGTGTGGAGGACAGGGTGAATCCAGCGTAAAGAAAACTGGAAAATAAAGGTGATGGGCTGTTGACTTGAATAATAGCAAGGTGAAATAAAATTTGTAAGAGGTACGACTGCAATAATTTGCTCCGAAAATAATATCTGTATTGACATTTTTTAAAACTTTTTGGATCCATCAGTGCTTTCATTAAGTATATTACAATATCAGATTCTTGACGTTCCTTTTATATACTGTATATATATATGTATATATATATATATATATATATATATATATATATATATAGAGAGAGAGAGAGAGAGAGAGAGAGAGAGAGAGAGAGAGAGGACAGAGACTTCCGATGTGACAGAAGGCCATTAATGACTCTGAGAGGAGTCACACAGAGAGACAAAGACCTTTAGCAATTCCCCAAGGAGACAAGAGAGGGAGTAGGCCGATGCATAGCAACAACAAAGGTAACAGAGGAATAGCAAGCACATTATTTATTCAACTCATATTCTTCAAATGATATTCTGTATAATTGTTTATTCTGTATATGCTGTGTTTACCCTCACATTTGTCCATCGTACTTTGAACGGCAAGGCTAAAAAAAAAAAATCTAGCATGATTGTATACTGCAGATCAGTGTTAAAAGTTTGGGGACAGTATTAAAAACAGAAGGACAAGGTTGCAATTAAAATCATTCAGTCATAAAAAAGCCTGTGTAGTCAGTTGTAGTCATATGTAATGCTAATACGTTCACACCCTTACGTCATGATTAAGGATGGACTCAAACCAAAGGTAGGCACAAACTGTCACATGATGGTATTTGATGAAAAAAAATGTTTTTGCCTCATAACTGGCTTCCACTTGAGCTTTCTGTTTCATCCATCCATCCATCCATTTTCCAAACCGCTTGATCCTCACTAGGGTCGCGGGGGGTGCTGGAGCCTATCCCAGCCGTCAGTAGGCGGGGACACCCTGAATCAGTTGCCAGCCAATCGCAGGGTACACAGAGACGAACAACCATTCACGCCCACACTCACACCTAGGGACAATTTAGAGCGTCCAATTAGCCTGCCATGCATGTTTTTGGAATGTGGGAGGAAACCGGAGCACCCGGAGAAAACCCACGCAGGCCCGGGGAGAACATGCAAACTCCACACAGGGAGGCCGGAGCTGGAATTGAACCCGGTACCGCTGCACTGTGAAGCCGACGTGCTAACCACTGGACTACCGGGCCGCCCACTTTCTGTTTCATACTGTTTAAAACAGATAACATTAATTAGCCAATAACTAAGATAATGTCTATATCTTTACAGTATTTTGAAGTATAGTGTGTTGGCCACTTGGCCAATCAAAATATTTTCTGTGACATCATGTGGTTACATGGGCTACACGGCCAGTCTGGGTCATTAACTCAGTATTTAAAATGATTTGATTTAAGCGAGTGTAAGCAGTGCGTGTGATGAGCTGCATATTTCTTCAAACTTTTTTTTTTGTGTGTGACTTGTCGTTTTCGGCTTGAATTATGGATCATATTATATGCCGCCTATGTTGTAGGAGACATCTGTGACACACAAATCCGCCAAACGAGTGTGTGCCTTGGTGAGTCGCCCAGCTGACTCGCTCAGTCTAATGAGCGTCATTTGTCAGCTGCTTGATAAATGTCCTTCCTCCAATGTGGGAGACCATCAATTTAAGTGAGTACAGTATTGCAATGCACACACTTGATAGGTTTCCTCATTTGGCCATTTAGGATAAAGTGGACCTGAGCATGTATTGTTAATTGTTCTGTGACCATATTTGGCAGCCATCAGATGAGGAATGCATGCACATGATGAAACGTTTGGCGAACAAGCCTTTTGTGTCAAAATGAAGGCAACGTTCATGCACAGAGAGATGCCACACAACCCAGACTAAGTGTGAAGGCTCTTGTCAAATATGTAATGTCGAGTGTTGCCACTATCTCCAGGTTGAAAAACTATTCAACTGAATGCCTGAATTGAATGTTTGTATGGGTGGGTACTGAAAATGAACACCCCTCTTTCAGGAAAATGACCATATTTTCCACACTATAAGGCAAACCTAAAAGCATTCGATTTTCTAGAAAGACAGTGCATCTTATAATCCGATGCACCTATATATGGATCTATATTATGATTTCTTGGACATAGTATTTTAAATGTTCTCGAAAACGCTTTATTTCAAATGCAGCGGTTATGAAGGCTCTATAAATATATAAATAAAGCTGCATGGGATTGTATTGTATTCCCTTTAGCATACCACCATCTAGTGGCTGCATGGTGCAACTGCAGCCACGATTGTATCTTCTATTCCCTGCACCTTATAATGCGGTGCACCCTATACATGAAAACAGTTTGAAAATATGCCATTCATTTAAGATGCGCCTTATACACCGAAACACCTTATAGCATGGCAAATACGGTAACATCGTCATGACGATAAGGCATATTTCTTTTGACCGCAGATGTTCTTACTGTGTGTTTGATGATCACCTGGGTGCATTTAGAATTGAGGAGGATTTGTTCACTGTTACTAATGTGTGTGAGTAGATAAGATTATTGGCAAGACAGACCGTTTTCACATTAAAATGATGACAGAACAAAATTGTCCCCTCCTGTGTTTTGTATGAGCTGTCTAAAATGGATTTAATAAAAGAAAATGGTTTTGAATTGAAATCTTATAATGTGTTTTATTGAAGGTCGTTAGGCATTGGGTATTTTTCACCGAACTGAATAATTTTAAAATGAACACGCATGAGTGTTAACCTATACGATCAGAAGTGGCATTATTACAGTCAACACAAAATATTGTTGCTGTAACACACCTTTGGGTGTTGAACATTAAACACTTTCATGAATTTTACTTCAACGCGGGATAGTGAGGATGCATAGAGATACTTTGCAAGTGTGAAAATTAACACCCTAAATGTTGAATTAACACCATATTTGCAGTGCAGTGAAGTTTTGGTTTTTTTTGGGCCATTTGTCCATCCATGTTAAAAAAATGCTTCCCTAACCCATTTCCACAGTTTGAGCGTGCCTTGCTAAGTTGAATGAATTAGAGTCAGGCCGAACTAAGAAGTAAAGCCCGTTTGATTAATTAAACCCCACAAGTAGAGGGATCTCCTTCGAATAAACAGATTGAAAGCAGAACGATAGATCATCATTATTTGTGACAGTTAGGTGTGAGAGCGTTTGTATCATGCGACTTCAGCTGATTTGGGCTAAAATGACATCGTCCAAATGGGTGATGGGATTTTAGTGAGATGACAACAAGGCGGCTCAGTGAACTCTTTGCATGTTTTGCAGATGATGTCCAATCCGATTTACTTTTGCCTCTTTACAGTCGGTCAACAAATCTGCAATGTCATTAGTTCTGCAGACTGTGAGTGTGCTGCCTCACTGCATTAGCCTCCAAGCCCACACCAAATTATTTATATAACTCTCACTCCCACCCTCTGGAGTGGTTTCATCCCTCAGTGTACTTGGGAATGCCGATGTTGCTCTTTCATCCAACAGGAGAAGTCTAATCCTAACGGCCGTAGTATGACACTTTTTTTTTTTTCCGGAGACCAACTTTCTCAAGGATTATTCAAAATGTTGATTATTTAAACCTTACTTCAACGCATTAGTTGGAATTAAAATTGCTTTGGGAAAAAATCCAAACTGACTGGACCGAAAATACCCTTGAATGGTCACCAATTAATCAGAGGGCACATACAGAGACTTGAAAACCATTCACACTGTCATTGAGAAGCACATGAACCAATACTGCCCCTTCAGAAATCAGGTTAATCAGTTCATTGCCACACCATCAGCATAGCCTTGAAATCCCGCATGAATGAAACGCGAATATAACGCGGGGTGGTACCACAGTGGGTAGCATGGTTAATATGTCTGCCTATAGCTCTGATGGTCTCCTGAAGTGTGTCATTTTATATTTTGATACTCCAGCTTCCTCCTCTGCATCCCCAAAACATACATATGAGGTTTCTTGACATATAAATTCCCCATATGTGTGAATGTGTGTGTGGGAACAGTGGCTTGTTGATATGTGCCCTGCCACTGACTGGCGCCCTGTCCATCTCTTGCACAAAGTAAGCTAGAAATGGCTCACTAACGAGGACAAGGAGTAGATAAAACGGATGGATGGAAGAATCGTGGAAATTTTTGTCATGTCTCCCACCATCAGTTCACTTACACATATGCACAAAATTGTTGGTACCTCTCTGTTATTTAATACTAATAAATAAACAGACATGTAATTAACCAACTGAAAGTCAATTATTGTGTTTGAGTAGTGGTTCAAATAATTATTTAAAAAAAACAGACCCATTTAACAGGCCTAGACAAAAAGGCACACCTAGAAAATAGTTTGACCACAAGGACATGTTGAATCAAAGCGTTGTCATCTAATTAGCATCACAGGGGTCTTCAAACTTGTCAAATCAGTCAGCCTATTTAGATGATGACAAGTCGACACTTTGCTATTTGGTGACTTTGTGTGTGTCACACTTAACATGCACTGGAGGAAGCGAAGGAGAGATTGGTCTCAGGATATTAGAAATAAAACTATAGACAAGCACAAAGGTAAAGGCTACTACATCCTGTCCAAGCCTGATGTTCATGTGACCACAATTGCAAATATTCAGAAACTTGAGATCCACGGGTCTGATGTCAACTTCCCGCAAGAGGAAATTGATGACAAATTTGTGATTGACAATATGAGTGGTAAACAGAAGAGCCCAGATTAAGTAAAGGTGAACTTTAAGGTCAAGATACAGTTAAATCAATGTCAGATCGCACCACTCATCATCTTTAAGCCAAAGTGGACTTCAAGGGAGACGGTCAAGAAGGCCACCAAAGTTTAAAATAAATAATTGAAAAAAATGCCACACTGCATGTTGGCAAGTAACAGATCTTATGGGACACTGTCCTTTGGACAGATGAGACAAAATTGGAACTTTTTCACGAGGCGCATCAGCTCTATGTTCACAGATCCAAATATGAAACATACCAAGAAAGAAACACTGTCCCGACTTTGAAAATGGAGGAGGCTCTGTTATGACCTGGTGTTGTTTTGCTGCATCTGACACAGGGTGTCTTGAATATGTGCAGGGTTCAGTGAAATCTCACGCCCATCAAGCTATTCTAATGCTGCCCGGGATCAGAAGGTTTGGTCTCAGCAACTTGGGCCATGGGTCTTGTAATAGGATAATAACCCACGGCATCTATGAATGGCGGAGGGCAAAACATTGGACGGCTCTGAAGTGGCCTCCGATGAGCCCTCATCTCAATCCTATGGAGTACTGAGCAAGCGATATGTGATTTTCACTGGCTAACTCGCATGGATTTTCAGTGGTTAACGCTCATGAATTTATTCTTATTAACAGTATTATTATTATTATTTGTTTTGGCATTTTTAGTCAGCACAAACCGACTCGACTTGTATGCCTCCCCCATGAGCTGTTCATATTCACTCTGCATCACAGTCACACGGTCCTCTGGTCTGGTGAACTCTGGCTAGTTCAAATCTAATTACTGGGCCCAGTGCATCGTGGCTCCAACCAGCCCACATGATTTGTTTCTGCTTATTTCCTGATATTGAGCTGAGGGAAGCCAGTCTATGTCGCATATTCATTTTCACAAAATCCCCACATGTGATTTTGTGCAGTATGTTTAAGAAAGATAATACATTGGAAACCTGCAAGCTGTGGTTAATGCATCTGGTTATATAAACGAAGACTAGTTTCGTAAGAATCACATTTCATGTGGCAATTGCTTGTTTTTATTCAAGCTTCCTGATTTTCATTTCTAACGCGTACTTTTATGGATGATCGTCCATTGTTTTTAACAGCAAAAGTCAACAAATCGCTTCACTTTGGCCCAAAAGAAAGCGATTAACTCTTTGTCATGATCTTATGTAAGTTTGTCTGTTTGTTTATTCCCTAAATGTAAAGCTGCACTCCTGATTTTTATTTTGGGGGTGGGGAGGTGGAGGGTCACAAATTCATAATTCTTTTTTTTTCTAACTCAAAATGACACATTGATAACTTGATACCTATATTCCTTTTGTCTGACGTTCGGCAGCTTTCCATGAACAAGTTCCTGGCATGGTTCTGACTGCGCATTCCAAAACCTTTCTTGACAGAAATTTTAAAGCGGTGTGGTTATGGGAGAGATATGGGGAATGGAAATCACAAGTATCCATCTGTACAGAATGGTTGCGGTTGTTTCCTTTCAATGACCCACTTGCACAAACCACCCAACAATTTCGTGTTGAGGTCAAGACTTTGGGAAGTAAATTTCAAAATTTTACTATCAGCTTAATCTATACATTCCAGAAGCACCTTGGATGTGTGTTTGAGGTTCGTGTCATGCTGGAAGACCCATTTGTAAATTTCAACCATCTGGTTTGAGGCTTGCTGAAGAATTTTGAGGTTTGCATCCCTTTTCATTTAGTCCATGTGCAAAGTACTTGGCCCAATTTTCGGTGGATGCAATGCAGCTGCCCTGTTCGTTTCGTAGCATAAACAACAGTGGTCTTGGAACCCGTCCTTGTGGAGATCAATGGGAGAAAGTGATGGAGATGAGCTGTGCAACTGTGAGACAGTGCAACTTTAATTTTGATCTACTTGTGCCAGTGCAACCAGTAAATTTGTCGATTTAAAAAAAAATACTGTTCTTAAATAAATGGTGATTTCTGGCAAACATCTGCTCCACACTTCAGCTCACTTATCAGTAATATATTGAAAATGAGTGGAATGAATTTTCGCTTTGCAGGTCAATGTACAGTGTGTGCTCCTAAAATGTCAGGTTAGAGGGCCACTGTACTCCTAGTAAGAAAAAAATAAAAATGAGTCTGGCGCTCTGCTGAAGCTGGTATCTCCCACACTGTCTGAACGTGGTTTGTTGGTGAAGGAATCTAGCAGCCAGTTACACATGGGGTGGGCTCTGTTTTTATTTTATCTTATTTTCTTTCTTTCTTTCTTTCTTTCTTTCTTTCTGTCTGTCTGTCTGTCTGTCTGTCTGTCTCTCTCTCTCTCTCTCTCTCTCTCTCTTTCTTTCTCTCTTTCTTTCTTTCTTTCTTTCTTTCTTTCTTTCTTTCTTTCTTTCTTTCTTGCTTGCTTTCTTTCTTTCTTTCTTTCTTGCTTTCTTTCTTGCTTTCTTTCTTTTTGCCAGAAGCTGATTGTGGTAAATTCTGCACTGGAGTCAACCGGCAAATCATTCAAATCTGTATTATTATTATTATTTTCATCCAGGTTCAGGTAGAAAGCAGAGGACATGGCGTCCTCTGTGGGGCAAGTTGGCTGGGAAGCAATCTGATGTTGGTCAAATACAGGGGGCAGTGTGTTTACAAGCCTCTCAAAGCACTCCATCGATTTGGGAATTAGTTCTAACAAGGTGATAGTCATCAATAGCTTTAATGGTAGAGTTTTTCTACACAAGAATTGTGGTGCCAGACTTGAAATGGAACAAAAGCCTGCTCCAGCAAGATGTTGTAGATGTCCATCTCAGCACTTGTGCCAGCTGGTCGACATACTGCCACCGTGACTGTTGAATATTTCGAGCATGCATGTGCTTTGCTCTTCAATACTGAGATTGCTTCCAGTCGTTCTGGGCACAGCCTTGTCATTTGACTTGATATTTGTCTGCATTTTGTACATTTAAATTTTTCCCTGCGTCATTGTTGGCTTCTCGTTGTCCCTGAAGGATATCTATTTTATCACGCAGTTGTCTTCTCTGCACTTACACATAAGGCCAAGTCCTCGTGTGCAACACAATGAATTTTGGTCAGCGGGCTTTGGATGGAGTCATTAGCATTGAATCAGTCAATGTGAGCAGATCTGTAGGCATTCTTAATGTTTGTGAAGACAAAATCCAATCATGTGTCTGCTTATTGCGAGACATGGCGAACCATAGTTTTAATGCCAGCCTGATTGACATGAAAATGTGCCCTGGATGGGCATTTTTCAACTTTGGGAGGGTCTTTTAAAGAACATTCAAGGCACAGTTGTGCCTTTCTGCCATCCACAGAGGCACGGAGAGAGAGGAGCCAAGAGCCAGTTTGCAAATTATGATGGGAACACATTGATTATAGAGTGGATTTACATGGTTTATTTTGGGACTGCACTCAACATCAACATTAACACATGAATGTATGCATCCACGTGGATGCATTTTCAAGCCATGAAATAAAAGTGTCAATACATTTTGTAAATCAGTCATACAAGTTACAGCGCGAACAAATGCACATTGGGCTCCACTGCATCTGATCACAAAAAGTTCTGGGCATAAAAATGAGCACAAACATGAAAAATTCAACAGATCATTTGAAAGCCATCAAAGGCACAAACATAACCACTGATTACAAGCTACACAAGTGAAACGCTTTTCATTGAAAACCATCTGTTTTTCATCCATCCATCCATCCATCCATTTTCGAGACTGTTTATCCTTATTAGGGTTGCTGGTGTGCTTGAGCCGATTACAGCTGACTTCAGGCAAGAGACCCTAAATCCTGGATGGGTTGCCAGCCAATTGCAGGACACATATAGACAAACAACCACTTACAACTTTGGACAATTTAGGGCCAATCTCATTTCTTCATTTGAAACTCTCGGTTCTCGCTTCTCTCTCATCTGTTTAACATTAGCGCCTCCCATCAAGGAGATGAGGTGAAAAACAGAGGAGCGAGGCGCGAAAAGGGAGAAATGTTTGCAAAAAGAAGACAATTATGTCCTGATGACATCCATTACTGAAAAACGGCAACTGAAGATGTCACGTAATTGATGTGTCACAAATCCATTGTTTGAATTATGATGATCACCACACTGCAAAAAGAAGAAGAAGAAAAAAAAGGATCTTTACAAAGGTAAAAAGACACTTGTTTCTGAGAACTTTTGTTTCTTTGGGAATTTCTCAACCAACAAAACAATAAACAAATAAATAAAAATCTTGAAAAGTAGGTTTCATATAAGAAAAGTAATCTCAAATAAAGAAAAAAAAATCTACTTTTTTTTAATACCATATTCACACGAATTACTTAAGAGCCATGCACTACACGAGTCACCACATAACTAAATGTGAACGGCTGTGCTGAATCACATCTACGAGAATAAAGAACACAACAATGTAGTTAAATAGATGCCCATAATCCAGATCAGGAAAAAAAACAAAACATAATTCGGAAAGCATGGCAAGCATGAACCCGATTTTACAAACAAGCACATTTCGCATTGTTTGACACAGCCATGCACTATTACACATGTAACACTGACAACTAAGCGGATGGCTCTGCTAAATCAGAACTGCATACAGACATGGCCACTTCATGCTTTATGTGGTGCCTAAGTCGGTACGCGATTTGGTTCGGTACTACAGAGCACTGATTCAAGTGAAATCAAACACTACTATGTCTCTGTGACTAAGTGGATCATTTTACGTTGTGACTGTGCAGTAGTCAGAGTTGCTTTTCTGGGATTGAAGCAAGCAAGACCTAAATGCAGCCACTGTTGCCAAACCTCATAACTGCAGTACCGTACTTATATTGTAACAATTGTGAGTTGCACACTCTCTCGCATATGTAACCATATGCGAGCCATTTTGTATTTATATTGCACTTAATTGAACGGTGTTTGTTTTGTTTTTTCTTCTTCTTTCTGCCTACATTCTTGCTGCTGGAGGCTGTAAATTTCCCCAGTGTGGGACAAATAAAGGATATCTTATCTTATCTTATCTTATATTTATAATGTCATCAGTCAATGTGGGTGACGTAGTGAAAGCTTGTGGCCAAAATTCTTAATTTATCTTAATTTCACTCTTTTTTGACATTGTTTTGTTATTTTGATAAGATAACCTTTATTTGTCCCACACACTGGGGAAATATGCAATTTGTCAAAGTTTATGCATTGAACAATATTTGTTATACTGAAAATGTCCATCCATCCATCCATCCATTTTCTAATCCCCTTTTCCTCATGAGGATCGCGGGCCGTGCTGGAGCCTATCCCATCTGTTTTTGGGCAGTAGGGTACAGGCTACACCCTGAACCGGTTGCCAGCCAATCGCAGGGCAGACAGGGACAAACAACCATTCGCGCACACACTTACACCGTGGGACAATTTTGAGTGTTCCATTAACCTGCCATGCATGTTTTTGGAATGTGAGAGGAAAGTAGTTGAGGTAGTACAGATCTATATAAATGAATTGTATTAACTATCAAACATCGATGGGAAAATCTGTGTACATCCCCTACTTCCATCAGTGGGAAGCTTTCGAGATATTGGGAGTAGGACATTGTATGGCAATTATGCACTATCATCTGTGACTACATGCAATGGGTTAACAGGTCTTCTGATTTTGATGTCCATTTCAGACCATAGCCACACTTGCAGATTAAATAACGTTGGTTTAAATTGTTCAAGGTCCTCTGCACAGCACCAAAGGCCCTCGTTATTGTGATGATACATAAGGTTGTCTTCTTATTATCGCAGATTGAGTTCCACATTTTGTATCCATCAATTTAAAGGTCTGTCGCCCCCAACATCCCAGATACAGTTCCGTGTTATTTTCATGATTTAGAGTTGTATTTAAAGAGGAGCTACAGGATTTTTCATACTCAGCAAAATGCAGCAACTTGAGATGAATTTCTACTCTTGTTCACTGCAGAGGTCCTCTCATACTTGGTCGAAATATCAGGTGAATGTCTCCCAACAAGAAACGATTTCCCATGATTGCGGATTGTGGATGATTTTACTTTTTTGAAATTAAAAAGCATCTCCAGGACTCAGAACCTCAGAACCTTCTTGTCAACATATTTCCAATCCCTAAATGGCCGTAATCAAAATTCAGCACTGATTTTTCAGTCATGAATCGATGAGGGAATCCACCATTACAGGACAGTGATTCAAAATGGATGCAAAGACTTTGGACAAGTTTGGAATGATTCGTGTTTTAAATGTTGTTGGTGATGTTACTATAGGCTACTGGTGGTTATTGCATACAAGGGATGCGTGCCTACTGAGAAAACTCCACACATTTCCATGTCCTATTTACACTGCCTTGAATATTGAGGAATGAAAAGTGCAAGGAAGTAAAATCAAAATAGTGAAACTGAAACAAATGACCATTGACTTGTAATATTAAATGGGTGTCGAGGCTGATGAGGAGAAAGTGAGGCAAGCAGTGAGAGAGATAGAGGTCACAGAGTAGAGGAAGGGTGGGGGGTTGATTGTTTCTGGAGAGTCGGTGGTTTCAAATTTCTCTTCTTTCATTTCTGCACTCACATGCATTGGCCCTCTCTTACTTTCTCTTTCTCATTTTCTCTCCTGACCACTGGGGTGTTTCTGCAAACAAGTCCATTCCAGCCGAGCCTCAGCGTGTTGTAGGCGGTTGCTCCACACAGGAAGACAGGAGTGTAGAAAACAACAAAGAAGAGTGGTGACGTGAAGTGAAGAAGGAAACTAAGAAAGGTAAGCACCGCGGCACGTGTTTCTTTTGAGAGTTTCACAAAGGGACCATACATATTCTTTTTTTTTGCCTTTTGTTTTTTGTAAATTGGGGTTGGATGCCGTGCACATGTAAGTGCCTGTCTGCGTGAGATCAGGCTAGACGTGGCCGCTGATGCGACTGATGTGATTACAGAGCCGTTTGAAGAAGTTTCAGAAAATCCTAAAAGAAATGAAAGCTCTACTGTGATGGCTGCGTGGTTGGAGAACTGATGGTTTCAGAGTCATTCAAACCACAGTGTGTCTGTTCCATTCTAACATATTGGCAGAGCTCTGGCAGCCTTCTCTGGCCGCTTGCTGGGAGGCTGCAGGTGGACATCACACGTGTGCCACTTTTTTGGTTAGGGATGTTAGGAAGCTGACGAAAACCTGCATGATAATGTGCTTTGATAATAAACCGATTAATGGCCTTGCCTGCATGTGGTTGAGCATTGCTCATTTCTAATCCTACTTTTCTTCATTAGAATCAGGTTCCTTACATAACCAGTAACGGCACAAAATAAAATAAAACAAAATAAAGAATCTCAATGAACAGGTTTGTTTTCCTTTCTTTTTTTTAATTAATAGTTGTATCCTTCCTTTTTCTATAGGTGTCAGGCCTCAGACCTTGCCTTTGGCGTGTATGACTGGCGGCACATGCCAACATGTCAATTTCAGTTCAGATAATGTTTGCCCAGAAGCTTTTCGATTACAAACAATGATGGCAAGCTAAAAAACAAAAAACAAACAAACAAAAAAACGTGTCCTTACTGCCAGAGCTCAGCATGTGATTTCTTGACCAAATGCATCAAAATAGATCATTATCATATGTGCATTTTCTGTTGTCACCTGTGTGCTTGTGAGTTTAAGCAGCATGCAACTTCTTTATGCCTTTTAGTTGAGTGTATTAAGGTTGGGTAATACGCACACATGTAGGTGCATGCATGTATGCTCATGCCTGGCATAGCTGCTGGTATGACTAATGGGAGAACAGAGTACTTCCAGAAAATCCAAATAGATGAAAGGATATCTTGATAGATTCATCCACATCTCTCTGTTAACCGTGTGGTTAGAAAATTGATAGTTTAAGGGTTTGCGGATCACTCTGTGCACGGTGCATGTGTTCTACAGCCACTCGAAATAGCTACGGCAGTCTTCTGTGGCGGCTGGCAGGTTGAAAGAATTGGTCAATTTGTCGGTTAGCCATGCTACGTGGCTAGCGAAAACCTTCATAAGCGTCAGTCAAGGTTCATTCTCATAAAATATTTAATAACACGGTCTGGATGGGATTGAACATAAGTAGGTTCCAATTCTACTTTATGGGCAAAGATCTGTCACGGTCAATAAAACAATAAAAAGCTCATTTTAGTAAGCAGATACAGTATGTTTCTTTATTTTTTTCAGTAATTATATTCTTTTTTCTTCTGGAGTTGTCTATTCGTAGAGCTGAGACTGATTGTTGCCTGTTGTGGTGATAACTGGCCGGATTGTATAGCCACGAGCTCCAAGCATGTCGATTTTAATAGGACAAGGTAGAATGTATGCCCAACAAACTTCCCAACTACAAACAATGATCGCGAAGCTCAAAAGTAGCTTGTCTATATTGCCATGGGCTCAGCATGTGAATCCCTGACTTGTTACATCAAAAATATATTCGTGTACCTGATGGCAGTGTAGTGGTTAACATAGACATAGACCAAAACCTTCCACATTTTGACAATTATGGTCTCTTTGTTGTTTCAATTCATTTTCTGTGGCTGTTATTTTCTTTCTTTTTGACTTTATAATGACCTCATGATGACTGGTCAGAGACTGTAGAGGGGCTGGCCGTGGTCCACGTCTGCTTTCTAGGGTTTAAGTTTGAAGAGTGACTTAGCTAAAACCTCTTACTTATCTTCCCTGAAAAGCGCCTTGGTTATTTTGGCAGTGTGTTTTGAGACATGATGTTGCCGATCAATGGTTGCATCTTTGTTTAAATTGTTAGACAATATCCTGTAGACGTCCAAGTTGATGTGTTTAATGAACAATTTGTGGGGGGTTTGGGTCGAGAAAAAAATCGATTTGAGGTGACATACTTGAGGGGTTCTCGTTTTGTTTTTTTTTCAATAAAACTGTGATAGACATCGCAAGTACCGAGCATGTTTGTATGGAAGTGTGCCAAAGTAAACATTTTTGACGACTGAACTCGTTCGAATGTAGTTTTAAAATTCATTCAAACGTATTAATAAAATATAGCCTACATGCTAAAAAACAGCATTTAGTCATAATGCCACACATGCTCAAGTTAAAAAAAAATTCTGCTTCTAGCTTTTGGCCTACATTGTTACCAATACGTTCAAAAATGAACAAGGGAAAATATTGTTAATTAGTAATTGATGGTGTCATTATGTCTCCAGGACATGATTTCCCTTTAGCATGAGTTTTCCCAAAATGCTATGGGGCGAAAATGTAAATGTTTTTGGCATTTAGCCTATTTTTTTTACCTATATGTTCAATTGCACTTTGCAAATATCGTCAAATGTACTTACTTATAATGCGCAAATAACTGAAAGACCTCTCTCAGCCGTCACAAACACACAGAGTACAGCTGCAGCTCAAATAAGGGAACAGGAATTTTATTGGAGCAGAATGGCTTCTTCAATCTTAAATTAAAATTGTAATATTTTCAAACACAGATAAATAAATCAATAAATAAATAGCAATGGGAGCTCAATGAGGGCTATACAGACATCTAACAGGGCTATGGCACCACATAGCCCCAGTGTAGCACCGTGCATGGAAGAGCATTCGGGGCCCTGTTTTCGTTCCAAGCCCAAGTGTAGTGCAAAGTGCAGTCTAACCGTGCGCATGGGTGGAGTTTTCATTCTTTTTGGGTTTTTATTTTTTTTATTTTTTTATTTTTTTAGATGGGCGCAGTTAGAAATGGGCCTTTGCTCTTTGTGGGAGTGAACACAGCTGCTTGATTCCTGGCCAATCTAAGCGGCTCCCCTCATTCCTTTTAAATTCAGCGCGGAGGGAAGCACACTGTACACATGGCGGCAGAACTCAACAGGAGTCCATGCAGGAGATTGATGTGTGCAAAGTCCGTTTATAAAGAACTGCAATAAGATCTTCACTTGTGGATGATGTAAAGTTGGCAGCTGCCAAGTGGGCACTTCAACCCCCAATCGTGCATCTGTGTGTGACAACCCCGACCCTCCAAACAAACACACACACACACACACACACACACACACACACACACACACACACACACACCAGTTGTGCCATGGTCAGGGAGGTGCCTTCAAAATATGTATTAAAAATGACAATCAGAATCAGATTTATTGGCCATATGTGCAACAAACACACAAGGAATTCACTTCCCAGTTACAACCCATTCAGAGGTACATGGACAAGACTGACATGGGCAAGACAGAACGAAGAGTCTAGCAGGTGTTAAGCGCCCCAAGATCTTAGATACTGAAGGAGAACAGTCGATATTGTAAGGGGGAAAAAAAAATTACAATTGTACTGTAATGATAATAAAAACCATTATCATGCCTCCATTATCATGCCTTCAATAGACTCCTGTACACCCGAGACCCTTGTGTTTCGGATAATGGATGGATTATTATGCAGTCCGTTAATGGATTTCTACAATGATGCAGAGGGTCCGATGCATGCTTATGTTATATTTATGAATGCAATATGATGACATCCAGCACACATCAATAATCTGTCTCCTTGCGTCTGGATCATCGGTGTCAAACGCAGGTCCTGGAGGGCCGCTGTCCTGCATGTTTTCCAAGTCTCCCTGTTGCAACACACCTGATTCAAATGAACAGGTTCAATGTCAGGCTTGCGCAGAGCTTGCTGATGATCTGATCATTTGAATCAGGTGTGTTGCAACAGGGAGACTTGGAAAACATGCAGGACAGCGGCCCTCCAGGACCTGAATTTGACACCTATGGTCTGGATCAAATCCACCAGAATTATGTGACACCACTTGCACTACAACTAAAAACTGACTTTACCTGGTTTAAAGTCTAGTCTATTTCATGTCACCAAATTGTCAGCTCCGATGTGCTGGAAGCATGTAATAGAAAACCACCCTGCCAAATTCCAAAACAAGGTCAACGAGACATGCCCTGGCACTAAAATGAAGATGGGCAAGTGTTTATGGCAGGCACACGTGCATCTATCTATGAAAATAGGTCCCTCTATGTATATGTGTTGGTCTCTTGACTTCTACTGAATGCCTGAGTGTGGCTCACTGAACCCCTTGGGTTTGATTGAACCCAGGTTAGGAACCACTGCCAAAAACTAATGACTTCTCCCAGAGCAAATTGGACCCAGGAGTCAGTCAACCTGCAGTCCAGTCAGTGTGACATGATTGGAGGTCTTAAAGGTGGTTAAAGCTGCACTTCCCAATTAAACATCTAAGAGTTTTGAGTTGAACCATTCTTCAGAAACATCAGATGATGTGAAACATTCCTCACATGAAAGAGTTCTGACAAGACCTATGATTACGGTACACATTCTTGACTTGCATGAAGTCAAGAAAAGGTTACAACAGTAGCTCTAAAAGCCTCAAACTGATGGTTTGTAAAAATACACCATTTTAGGACAGTTTATTCTCTCCCTGGAAGTGGCCGGCCTGTAAAAAAATAAAAATAAATAAATCTCTCGTGTTAGCTAAAGACTTCAGTGGCATACAGAAATATCTAGCATAAGGTGAGGGTTTTATCTCTGTTGACAAATAACAATAAGAACTGAGTTGATGATAGCACCCCACAAAGGAAGTTCCGACTGACCCCACTAAAAAAAAAATAAATCTGAACGTCTGATGTTATCAAAAGACCACGTGAATGTTCCACAGTACTAAGGCAAACTATTCTGTGGGCAGGTGAAACCAAAGTTGAGTTCTATGTGTGACCGCACAACATTGCCTATAAGAAAGAAAGAAAGCTTGATGTGTGGCCAATGAGATGTAATTGAGAAAAAGATCATTCCGGCAAAGACAGATTGTTTTCTTTCTCTCCCTCTTGTTTAAATTCCTCTCATTCTAGCCTCACAGGCACTGGCATCCACTCAACTGACTGCTAAGTGGAACTGGGTATGCGGCGGGAAAATGTGAAGTAAATTCAGAAGTGATGGAGGGCAGGGTCGTTTTCAAGCAGAGAGGGACAGCGAGGGGAGGAGTGGGAGAGCCAGTGAGAGAGAACTTTGGAAGCAAAGAGAGCGTGAACAGATGTGGGTATGTTTGTGTCAGCTTGGGTTTGCGCTGGCTCGCCTGGAAGAATTGTAAACACACAAAGAAACACATTCCTTGTTTCCGACACACAGGAACATGCAAGGGACACATGCACAAAAGCGGGATTGTAAAGTGTGGAGTTGTGATTTATAGTAGAGCAATTATTGTGTCTATTCAATATGTTATTGTACCTGCAGCATTTATAAAGAACTCAGTCACAGGTCTAAGATCTGACAGTAGCAACAACAGCACTTTACAGATCAGACTGCACACATGGCCTCCTTAATCTCTTGGAAATGTGGAAATTTGTCACACTTCAAAGCGACACAGGCGTGAGTAAAGGTGTAGTATGTAAACACCTCTGACTCTTGCTCACTCAAATGTGGTTATGGCTGCTGAAAGAACACACAAACAATAATACATTCAAAACGGAACATTTTCTATTCATTGCCTGAATATTTCAATAAGGTGTTCTATAAAACCAAATAATTGTTTGGAGAAAAGACTGATAAACTGTCATATTTTATGTAGTTTTGTGGAGGAGCCTAACACATTTATCATGTCATGGTTCTGTTTGTGACCAACAGGTGGCACTGTAGGGCTCCACCTGCAGCTGCACACCTGTTGGCCATTACGTCATTAGTTGTATAAAATGACTTTATTTAAATTAGTTTTTGAGTTAGTTTTTCGTGTGTATTCCTGTTTGCATTTTTGTGAAATACATTTTGGTCAGCTACCCTGCTCCTCCTTGCCTCCCTGCTTTTTGGGGTCCTCCAACTACCGAGATGGAGGATAAAAATGCAAACAGGAATACACAGGAGAAACTAACTCAAAAACTCATTCAATAAAGTCCTTTTATACAACTAATGACGTAATGACCAACAGGTGTACCGCTGCAGGTGGAGCCCTACAGTGCCACCTGTTGGTCACAAACAGAACCGTGACATATCATGGGTGTACAGTGTGATGTCAAATGTTTTAGACGTCATTAATGCTGACGATCAGTCTGTAAGATTTCAATCTCATACTATCTGAGTAATTATTTACCACCATCTTGGGAGTGTGTCACATCGACTGAAGCCACAGTCTCGTCGTGACAGGCAGATTAGCTGGTACGGAGTCTAATACCTTTAGCCTCTAGAATGAGTTGCCATCCACAGCTCTTCTTAAGTCAAGGAGAAAGGTTTACTTACAGCAGATCTCGTCATGGTTGTTAGTCACGCTTAGTGTACTGACGCCAGCCAGCAGGTAGTGCTTCCATAAGAGTCTTTACATGCACATGACGAACAAGTTGTCATAATTTGTTAAGCATAATTCTATACATTTCCATTTGTTTCATTTTTGAACCCCCCCCCCCCCCCCCCAGTGCTTTACAGTGTTGTCCTTTCAGTACATAAAATAAGCAATTTAATTCCATTTTTTGAGATGTGAAATGTTCATGAAATAATAGATTCATTTAATCAGTTCATAAAATAAGATCAAGTAAATAGTATGATCAGTGAAAAAAAATGACGATACGTCCAACATATGTGTTGTCTCAGCAATATTTTATGACTGGACTTCCCACTTGCTTGAATCAAGTCATGACTGGACTTTACTTTTTTGGTGGAAGCTTGACTTGCTTGATTTGTTTTTTCCACGGTGACTTGAGACTTGCTTAAAATTGCACATTTTTGACTTATTCCCACCACTGAATGTCACCACAAACAAACCATATAAGCCGGTACACAGACACATTTCTGACTGTGGTGCATGCTTTGCTTTCAGCCACTACAACATCATTGCCCATGCACAAGCCACATGAATTGGTAAACTCGAATAAAAAAACCATACATATGAACACATAAGCTGTAAATACTTAAGGTACCTATGTTAAAGAAATGAATATATTTTTCTTCACAATTAATGACTCAGGAGGCTTTTCTACAGGTTGTCTGTGTGTCATTGGCATGAACACAAGTCCTAGTATACACATGCTAACCCAACCAAAACACAGAGTGAAGTAAACTTTTTTTTTAAATTAGGGCATGCCTGGCACATGTTAAGTGGCCACCTTGTGCACCCACAGCTTCACATACACAATGAATGGGCTGGTCAACTGTGCGCCGAGCTGATCTTCTCCAGTCTTTTTAAGTGCCGCAGCAGTTTAGGGGCCACAACTAGGCAGCTGGTGGGCCAGATACGGGCAGGGGACCCACCTATTGAGTAACCCTGAGGTAAACTATATACTATAGCAGGGACAGGCAACTAATGGTGATGGGTTGTTCAATCATCCCTTGCGACCTTGAGTTCCAAAGGGAGAAAGCAGGTAATCTGGGTGTCGGGCCATTGCAACCTTCTTGGGAATGACTTAGCAGGCGAGCAAGCTAAACTTGGCTCGACCCTCCTCCAACCAAGTCTGGAACCTGACACCTCCACCCGGTGCGCCATAATACGCAGAAGCTGAATTGCCCCACGACCTCTTCATCCCCATCTTAACTCTCTCACCACCTCTAAACGCAATCGCGCCAAAAAATCCTCACTGTCGAAGAAGGACCTTGTCGACTTGATACGCTTAGGGTCCGGCCATCACCCATCACTCCGACGATGGCAAAATTTGCTGGGGAAATGCGAGGACGACCGTTGCCGACTGTGCCCTTGCACAAAGCCCTTCCCCAGCAAATGTTGGAAGAGTCCTGGTGGTTCAGAACTTCTTCCATTTACGGATGATGAAGGCCACTGCGCTCATTATTACCTCAAAAGCAGCAGAAAATATTCTGTACCTTTCCCAGATGTGTGCCCTGAGACAATCCTGTCTCGGAGTTCTATTGACTATTCTTTGACTTCATGCTTCGTTTGTGGTCTGACATACAGTGTTACCTGTGAGACCTTATATACACAGGCGTGTGCCTTTCCAAATCATGTCCAATCAACTGAATTTTCCACAAGAGGACTCAAAGCTGAATTAAACTCTCAAGAATGATCAGTGGAAACATGATGCTCTTGGTGGCAAAGGCTGTGAATACTTATGTACATGTGATTTCTTACTTCTTTTTTTTTGGTTAAGTTTTCAAAAATTACAAAAAAACAAACAAATAAAAAACAAACAAACTTCGCATTGTCATCATGGGATGTGGTGTGGATCATTTTGAGGAAGAATATTTTCCACTCTGGAATGATGTTTGAACATAATGAAAAGTGGAAAAAGTGCAGCACTGTGAATACACCCCAGGTGCATTGTAGCTTTGTTGAATCAATAAAACATGAATAAATAAAACATTTTTTTGGTCATTTAAGAACAGGGACAGCAGTAAGACATTCATTCTATTTGTACAAACTCCAGCCCTAACTATATTTCAACAAATAAATAATAACTACTGTAGATGGATGGATGGATGGATAAGAGTCGGTAGGACAGGTACCCTATGTTTTCCATCCATCCATTTTCTAATCCGCGTATCCCCACGAGGGTCGCGGGCATGCTGGAACCGATCCCAACTTCCTTTGGGCAGTAGGCATGGGACACCCTGAACTGGTTGCCTACGCTACATATTCATAAAATAAAAGAGAATGTGTGAGTGCTAGTTTTTCCCACCAGAGGACAGCATGCATCCTCTCATGGCACCATGCCATCTTGAATCAACTCAATGTGGAAATCAGTTGAATTTGCCAACTGGGACAGACGTCTGTTGTCTGTGTCATTCGCCCTACTGCTGAGTATTTCTGAAAACAGAACAGCAGGTGATTTTGAGGAAAAATCTGCTTTAATTGCACTTGCCAGATAATATTTACCTCAACTGTGTCAAGGCCAGGCACGGGCCTGCATGTGGCCAGAGCACCTCCAAGGCATAAGTGAAGCTTTGGGCCCCATGATGACGATGAACGCCCTCAGAGAAATTAATAGTCAAGAGAGCCTGCAATATATTACATGAAATGTACATTAAGACTGGAGTCCATTGTTTCGGATCCGTTATAATGAAGGTAACTGTACTTGTGTTTGTTCTTCTTTCAAATTTACACTGTGTCAAACCAAATAGTGTGCCACCATCTAGTGGTTAACAGTGTAAGAAGCAGACAAAGAAGAACTAGAAGAAGAAGTAGAAGTGGTCATGGCAACTCATGTGTGACTTATGCCGTGAGTTTGCTGCCACCTCGCACGGCAGCAAGCGAAGAGACTATCTCCGTAGCTAGCTCACTAGTTCAGCATGCAGCATCCACCACAACATTGCCTGACTATGTACAGCACCAAAAGTTATCATTAGGGAAAGGCTGGGAACTAAATTCATCCCGGGAATATGCATTGATGGTAGCTGTCACTTGCCCAAAAATAACTGGGGGGGGGGGGGGGGTGAACAGTACTGTCACGTTGTTTGTCAGATCTGATTTCTTTCATTTCAGGATATAAATCAGATATCTGCGTGATGTATCTGCAGTATGAACACTCATCCATTCACATCAGACCTGTACGTTATCAAAAGTCAAATATGCATCCCGCATGGTTAAGTGGAGAGTGGAGGGAGACTAATGACAATCACAGTAGTGTTGACTTTGCATTTGATTTTAATTTCGTCCCACTTGAAACATGAAACATAAAGTTGACATTTGTGGTAAAAGTAGTAATCAAGCCACAGAGACGATTCATTTATAATCCATGTCAATGGTGTGACATCACAACTACTAGATATCTCCATTAAATGCATAGATAGAGAGGTGTTGCCTCATATCTCCAAAATATTTCTACCTCCTCCAGCCTCACTACTTTGAGGATATGAGATGATAAAATGAGCTCATACTTGTGGGGTCATATTAACAATAGTAAACAATGCGCCACATGACGTCGTTTGATGCACGTCACTCAACATCATCATCTGTGCGCATGTGTGTCACATCACGGACATGTTACATTCACATCAGAAGACGCATTTGATTTAGCAATTTTGTACATAAAAATAATAGATTAAGCAAAAACTCTAAATTGGGCGTCACGCTCTACAGTGTGAATGTAGCCTAAATCTTGAAAGTTTGTAAAAATGTACAAACGTCCATCCATCCATTTTCCGAACCGCTCAATCCTCACTAGGGTCGCGGGGGGTGCTGGAGCCTATCCCAGCTGTCTTCGGGCAGTAGGCGGGGGACACCCTGAATCGGTTGCCAGCCAATCGCAAGGCACACAGAGACAAACAACCATCCACGCTCACATTCACACCTAGGGACAATTTTAGAGAGTTCAATCAGCCTGCCATGCATGTTTTTGGAATGTGGGAGGAAACCGGAGTACCCGGAGAAAACCCACGCAGGCCCGGGGAGAACATGCAAACTCCACACAGGGAGGCCGGAGCCGGAATTGAACCCAGTACCTCTGCACTGTGAAGTCGACGTGCTAACCACTGGACTACCGGGCCGCCCATGTACAAACGTTTTAAGTTAAAAAAAGATTGTGTATATATACAGTATATAGATACTTTTTTAATGTATATGTTTTTAATGAACAAAATCCATCGAAATAGTGGTGCCAGGCTGGAACTCCAAATGCCTGCTCGCACCAAGCAAAGTCCATTAATTCCAGATTTGCCCGCTTCTTTTTTTTTTCTCTGATGCAATCAACAAACCGAGCCTGGTCCCGTAGTTTTGCCACAGGGTGTACCACAAAAGGCTCAGGGTGACGGTGGTGCTCTACAAGCCACTGTTTACTTGAGCCCACGTGCTGTACACACACATTCTGCTCTGATTTTGGGACAGTAAGTATAAATTTGTTACGTGTCAAACCACTGACTATAGTGAAATGGAAAAAACCAAAAGGGTGCTTACCATAGAATTGGTGACAAGTTGGACCTTATGAAGATGGAATCAGAGGTTTCCGAGGCTCACTGTGAAGCAGTAAACAGGCAGGAAATTGGAAGCTGATCTTATACACTAAAAGTTGGGTATCCAAAAACACCAGGTCCATGTAAAGTAATCACAGCATTCAAGCCACCACCGTCAACTGCTTCAACATCTTTTTTTTTTATGTTCGTTAGTTAAGGATATACCTTGCTTGTATATTTTTGTTTTAAGATAAGATAAGATATCATTTATTTGTCCCACACTGGGACAAATTGACTTATTTTATTTATTATTTTACTCTTTGGGAAGGACTATTGATGTATGTTGTGAGATGATACATCTATCTACTTTAAATCTGCTGATGATACATCTGCATTTGCTCACTGCATACACTGAGGGGGATCTGTTTGTGCAATATTTTTGTGTTATCCTTTACTCTTGCTTTTTCTCATTAACTTATGTTTTTAAATATGCTAGTGTTATTATAAATGTGTGTCTAATGACCTTTAAACAAGTGCCATAAACACTCCAAAAACATTCCTAGGAAGTATTTAAAATGTTTATTTCTATATCGCTGATGTCATTTGTCACAGGGGTGGTTTGTCACAAAACCCCTGCGATGGAGGGGGATTACTGTAATGATAATAATAATAATAAGAAGAAGAACAAGAAAAAGAAGAGGAATTTTAGAAATGCATCACATTTATAGAACACTTTTCCAAGAGGCAATTATGTTCCCAGAGTACACAAGAGAAGAGAGATAATTTAGAGGATACTGGAGTTCAATATCCTGCATGTTTACTTGCTGCACTATCAGCAACTAATTAAGCTGGAGGAAATGTTTTTGAAGAACTTTTTGTTGCGTTTCTCTCTCTTTCTCTCTCTCTCTCTCTGGAGATCTCTTACCTCAAATTACAAAGCCTCGTTCAAGCAGAGAAGTAAAGGTCTGTTTGCATAAATACAGCAAGTCTGAGCTGGGCACATGCCCAAAGCCATATGAGTCTGTTAAAAGAAGCCTTCCAGAGACATCACATGATGCTGAGGCTGAACTTGGATCAGGTGATAGGGAAGATCTGGAGATCGTGACTGCTGCCTCTATTCTAATGATAAGAGATACACATGTGAATGTCCTCCTTTATCTGTTTCATTCCTCAAAGAGAGAACATGGCATCTCTCCTGATGATGAACAGTTCCAGATTCCTTAGAGACTAATTTATTCCCACAACTTGCATTTCACATTAGTTTCCTAAGTAATCATTTGTGACTTGTTTTGCTAAAAGTTTGCAAAAATGGATGCTGAGTTAGTTTCCCAAAACGTAGCAACGGAGGCAAACACTTTCCAGTGGCACAGATAACATTGTAGATCAGGGGTGACAAACTAATTTTTGTCGCATGCCACTTTGGAGTTACGTCTTCCCTCGGAGGGCCATTACGACAGTGAAACCGAATAAATGTTTCATCATCACATCGTATTATGACTTGGACAGAACAAATCAAATTGATGGATTACTAGTTTTGAAATCAGTCAACTGTTTGTTTGTTGTTTGTTCAATTACTGTCCAAGTGAGTGTAAACAGGGTAAAAAAAATTTTGTAAAATCTCATTGTTTTTTATTACACATGACAATTTGACATTTCGGTCCAAATTTAAGCAAGGATCATGGAAGTTGACACATATGATTTGCTTTCGCGGGCCACATAAAAGTATGTGGCGGGCCGGATCTGGCTCCCGGGCCTAGAGTTTGACACCGTGCTGTAGATGTAACAGTTTGTGTTTCAGAATAATGGAGACAGTATGCATTAGTAACCATAGACACAGAGTAGACATGCTAGACAGTGTGATGCTTTGTCTCTCATCTTGTCTTCATATAAAAAAAAATAATAATAATAATCCTCGTCTCAAGCCCCCCTCGGTGGTGTCCGTCCCTCATTCAGCTCGGGTCCTCTACCAGAGGCCAGGAAGCTCGAGGGTTCTGCGCAGTATCCTTGCTGTTCCCAGCACTGCACATTTCTGGACTGAGATGTCCGATGTTGTTCCCGGGATCTGTTGCAACCACTCATCTAGTTTGGGGGTCACTGCCCCGAGTGCTCCGACCACCACAGGCACGACTGTCACCTTTATCTTCCAGGCTCTCTCCAGCTCCTCTCTGAGCCCTTGGTATTTCTCGAGTTTCTCGTGTTCCTTCTTTCTGATGTTTCCATCACTTGGGACCGCGATATGTGTTGGATTGTCTCAGGTGCCTCTTTGCACAACCTACACCTTGGGTCTTGTCTGGTGTGGTATATCTGGGCCTCAATGGCTCTGGTGCTCAGGGCCTGCTCCTGAGCAGCCAGGATGAGTGCCTTTGTGCCGTCCTTCAGTCCAGCCCTCTCTAGCCACTGATAGGACTTATTGAGATCAGCCACTTCAGTTATGGTCCAGTGGTACATCCCGTGTAGGGGCTTGTCCTCCCATGATGGTCCCTCTTCCAAGCGCCTCATCCTCTGTTCCCCATTGTCTGAGACATTCTCTGAGTACGTCATCCGTTGGAGTCTTGTCCTTGATGTATTCATGAAGCTTGGATGTTTCATCCTGGACAGCGGCTCTCACACTCACGAGTCCCCGGCCTCCTTCCTTTCGGCTTGCGTACAGTCTCAGGGTGCTGGATTTGGGATGGAACCCTCCATGCATGGTTAGGAGCTTTTGGGTCTTAAAGTCCGTGGTCTGAATCTCTTCCTTTGGCCACCTTATTATTCCTGCAGGGTATCTGATCACTGGCAGGGCCTAGCTGTTTATTGCCCGGGTCTTATTCTTGCCATTGATCTGGCTTCTTAGGACTTACCTCACTCGCTGGAGGTATTTGGAAGTAGCCGCTTTCCTTGTTGCCAGTTCGAGGTTGCCATTGGCTTGTGGTATACCGAGGTACTTGTAGCTGTCCTCAATGTCTGCTATTGTTTCTTCAGGGAGTGAGACCCCTTCAGTGCGGACTACCTTTCCTCTCTTAGTCACCATCCGACGACATTTCTCAAGCCCAAATGACATCCCGATGTCGCTGCTGTAGATCCTGGTTTTGTGGACCAGGGAGTCTATGTCCCTTTCGCTCTTAGCATACAGGTTTATGTCATCCATGCAGAGGAGGTGACTGATCGTAGCTCCATTTCTGAGGCAGTATCCATGGCCTGTCTTGGTGATTACTTGGCTTAGGGGGTTCAGTCCTATGCAGAACAGCAGTGGGGAGAGTGCATCACCTTGGTATATGCCACATTTGATGGACACTTGGGTAAGTGGCTTGCCATTGGTTTCAAGTGTGGTTTTCCACATCCTCATCGAGTTCGCAATGAAGGCTCTTAGGGTCCTGTTCACCTTATACAACTCCAAGCATTCAGTGATCCATGTATGTGGCATTGAGTCATAGGCTTTCTTGTAATCAATCCAGGCTGTGCACAGGTTGGTATGTCGGGACCTGTAGTCTTGTGCGACTGTTCTGTCAACCAGGAGCTGATGTTGGCTCCTCTGGTATCTCTACCAATGCCCTTCTGTGCTTCGCTCATGTATTGATTCATGTGTCCACTTATCTTAGCCGCAATGATGCCTGACATGAGCTTCCATGTTGCGGAGAGACAGGTTATTGGCCGATAGTTGGATGGGACTGCACCCGTTGAGGGATCCTTCATGATCAGGATCGTTTGCCCTTCGGTTAGCCATCCTGGGTGAGTCCCATCCCTCAGCAGCTGGTTCATTTGTGCTGCTAGGCGCTCATGGAGTGCTGTGAGTTCCTTTAGCCTGTAGGTGTGGACCATGTCCGGGCCTGGTGCTGTCCAGTTCTTCATATCTGGGACTCTTTCCTGTATGTCTGCCACTGTTATGGTAACTGGGTTCTGTTCAGGGAGGTTGCTGTGCTCCTCTCTCAGAGTGACCAGCCATTGTTCACTGCTGTTATGTGCGACCTCCTTCTCCCATATGCCTTTCCAGTAACTTTCAGTTTCCAGTCTTGGTGGGTCAGCTCTGTTGTTAGGACCCTGCCACTGAGCGTACACTTTTGCAGGTTGTGTTGCGAACAGCCTGTTTATTCGTCTGGCCTCATTCTCTTTTCGTGTACTGCTTTAGGCGGCTGGACAAGGCTTGGAGCCTTTGTTTGGCAGTTTCGAGTGCTTCAGGTATGGTCATCTGGATGTACCTCTCGGGTATCGGCCTTTTCATCACACCTCTCTGGGCCTCCGTCAATTGACTCACATCTTTCCGAGCCGCCTTGATCTTCGCCTCCAACCGTCTTTTCCATGGTGGGTAACTCATGGCTTCCTTGGTTGCTCTTATAGCCAAGCATCTCTAGGATCACTGATGCTGAAGCGTACATCAGCTCATTGGCTTCCGTGATCGTTACGGTAGGGATCACCCTCAGTGCTGCATTCACACTTTCCATGAGACTTTCAGGTGGTACTTCACATAGCCGTTGTAATCGGTTTCTAGGTTGCCCAGCTTTCATTCTCGCCATGATCTTAGCTTTCAGGTCAGTTGCTGCCTCGCTCAGCATTTCATTCATTGGGGCTGGCCTCCCAATCTCATCATCTGCATTCATTGGGGCTTGCCTCCCAATCTCTGGTATGACCTCCTCCTCTTATCTGGCAGCCTGGGACCTTCACCATGGAACCTGCGTTGTACCTCATCAATCTCAAGTTGTGACAGCAGTTGCCGTTTGTGGATGTTGGAACACTGAGCTACTCGTTGTTTCGTGGTCAACCGTGACTGTGGATTTCGAAGTAACCATTTAGCCCACATTCTCTGCATGTAACCCCTCTGACTAGGGTTGCTTGAGTAGAAGCATTCCAACAGAGCCATGTTATCGCATCTCGCCCATCTCCGCTTTGTTCCAGTAGCCCATATATATATATTTATGTATGTATATGCGCTTCCCCCAAGTTGTCAAGTGGTTAGCGCGTCAACCTCACAGTGCAGAGGTACAGGGTTCAATTCCGGCTCTGGTATTCCTGTGTGGAGTTTGTATGTTCTCCCCGTGCCTGTGTGGATTTCTCTGGGTGCTCCGGTTTCCTCACACATTCCAAAAACATGCATGGCAGATGAATGGAACATTCTAAATTGTCACTTAGTGTGAGTGTGAGCGCAGATGGTTGTTTGTCTATGTGTGCCCTGCAGTTGGCTGGCAATCGGTTTAGGGTATACGCCGCCTACTGCCTGAAGATGGCTGGGATAGGCTCCAGCATGCCCCGCGACCCTTGTGAGGATAAGCGGATCCATTTTTGACTACATGTTACTGACTTTGTATTTAATTAAAAAAAAAAAAGGCACTCAAAGGTTGAGGAACAAACCCACAACTTTTAGATTGGGAGACAGCCAGGAGTGGCATGACACTGGTGATGAGTGGCAGTCACTCAACTTGAACATTTTTTTTTTGTATAAACTACTACTGTGCAAGTAAAATTGACTCAAAATTTCTGAGTGAAGGATTTCGAAGTGAAAAATATTACTTTTTAGTAAATAGCACTCCATTTTTCCAGTGCACAGCCAGAGAGCCATCAATGAGAGCAAAATACATTAACTCAAAGAGAAAGAGGCTGTAATAGAGCATGTACTGTATCATCTACAGCAGGAATGAATAAGCTGAATGCTGCATTTCTTTGCCAGAAGGCAGGGAGTGTGTATGTGTGTGCTCGTGTGTGTTTGTGTGACAGAAGGAAAGGAGGGGGCAAAAGAGAGAGAAAGGAGAGGGTGAGACAGGTGAGGAAACAAGCTGCAAGAGGGAGAGGCATGCGGTCTGAAGGAGAAAGAGCCACCCTCCTCCAGCAATGTGACTACCTCCCCTTCTCCATCTTTTCAGCAGCTCTCCCCCTTTCTGCATCTGTCATCTCTCTGTCCATCTGTTGGTGCTGTCTCCCATACTGTTTGTAAATGAGTGATCCAAGGAAGGATGTTGAAGTTCCGTGTGGACAGGAGAATCAGGTAGGTGGAGACACAATGGAGGCGGGAACACTCGGGGCTGGGGTTGAGACGGGATGTGGGAGAGGAGAAAGGAGATGAGGAGAGGTTGACAGAGGAGTGAATGGCCAAATGCTTGTAGGTCAGAGATGACTGCAATGCAGTAGCAATCAAAAACATTGCATGATAAGCTCTTTGTCTATGGCTGGTGTGCATTATGTAGCGTGACCTATAGAAAACATCTTAGTAAATGAATTTGTGAGTCATGTGGCTCTGTGGTGACCTACTGTCGCTCAATCTCCTCCTCTAGTGGGTCGCGATAACACTGGCAAGGGTCCTGTTAGTGAGGTTTGTGTGTGTGTGTGTGTGTGTGTGTGTGTGTGTGTGTGTGTGTGTGTGTGTGTGTGTGTGTGTGTATCTCTCTGGCTATCTAGCTAGCTAGCTAGATAACGTACTTGAAAATTTCCATATGTAATATACATATATGTATATTTATATGATATGTTATATCATTATTTTTACACTGGGAATGTGGTGACAAAGTGCGTAGCACATGTGCTTCACAGTTGGGAGGTGCTGTGCTCGATCGTTGACTTCGCCCTTCCTGTGTGAAGTTTGCTCGTTTGCATTGGTTTTCTCAGGGTTCTTTGGCTTCTTTCCACATACCTAAAAAGCATGGATGGTCGATGAAATGAAGAATTTCAATTGCTCATAGATGTCAACGTGGTGACTGGTTGTTTGTCTATGTCACGGCCTCTTTGGCTCATTCAGAGACAGGAACATACAAGGTCGAAAGGATGGCAGGGACAAGAAGGAGTGTGGTCAAATGCCACAATCTTTATTTTGCCCAACCAAGAATAAGTTTAAACAAACAAACAAAAAGGACTGGAAACTCAGACCAAAAGGAAAAAAAATGTGTGGCCAACACTGGACCAACCCAAATTGAAGGTTGTCCTATCCAGTGTTGTTCCCATCACCTTCGGAAAGGCAAAAATCTTGATTAACAAACAACAAATGAATGGGGCTACCGGTGGTCACCAGCCCAAACTAAAACAATCAACTAAAACCAGAAAGGTTCCAGCATGATTGTCATGCATGGAATCGGGCAGCTGTGGAGAAAAGAGATGCGTTAGCCAACAAAAAAGATTGCCCTCGACATTACCTTTGTGTCATGTGCCGTGTCTTTGAAAGGTAAAGGCACACCTCCACTAGCGGTGGATCTGAATATGCTGCGGCCTTTAAGCGTGTGTTGAGAAATCCAGGATAGAATTTCTGAGTCGCGTACAGTTTATCTGGAAATGACATCATTGAAACGTCACTGTCCGTGTCGGCACAGTTCATGAACAAGGGAAATTCATGTGACTCACAGAAACACATCCAATCGTTTTTGGAGTTATGACCTCTTTTTTTCCCCCCTAAATCAAACACGTTTGATTTCGAGGGCCAGTGACACCTAACAGAACCCAATATTGGCAAACTGTATCAAAATTCAATTTAGAAAATAACTGACAATCCCTTTTCAGTAAGGTAAAGGTGCATAAATCCAAGACAATACATCAAAAGCATGTATAATTAAACACACAATCAAAGTCAATATCAGTCTTTTGCAAAACACCAATTTGAACATAAATATAGAATGCCATTTGTCCATTTTGTACCACAGCATAAACCCCACATTATTCATAAATGGTTTATATAAATGAACCCCAGCAGACATAATTTTGGTGTTTTGATTTCAAATATTATTTTCAGGCGGACACTGTTGTGAGACTAAAAAAAAAACTAAATAAACAATCACACAGTTCAAGTGGCATCTAAAGCTTTGACCACTGGGGTGTGGGCTGGGGGGCACATAAAGCCTCAGGAAGCGGAACCTTTTGTGAACCAGTTGGATGGAAAACTTCAAGTAGTCAGAAGGATTCATTTGCCCATCACTAGCCTCCATATTCTCGCCACCTTCCTATATCTTCTCCACCTAAGTGCTCATTGTTACCCGGTGTGACACCAGGTTGGAAGAAGAAGCAGAACCTCTTCTGCTTCTTCTTCAGAACCTCTCAATGGCCATAATGGCCGCATGCAACAGTCTACATGTGTACTGTATGTGCTTGGCGACAAATGCGAACTGTACCTTGCCTCTTGGCCAAAGTAAGCTGGGATAAGCTTCAGCTCACCCCTGGCCCTAGTAAGGTCAAGAAATATAGTAAGTTGATGGATGGATGGCCATAATATACATTTTCAGCCCCCCCACCACCCAAAAAAAAATCCATACATGAAAATAAATAAAGAAATACAATTTCTACATTCATATCATATTGAATGTTTAAGGATGTGCTCCGAAAAGCCAAAGGTTTCCAGGACCAGTTTCCTGAAACAGTCAGGGATGTGAATAATTTTCAAAATTAAAAACAATGAAAAGAACTATGGTAATATTTTTCATTTGTATCTCAAAAAGAATGTCCTCCAGTCATTAGCCATTCAATTAATGACGAGAAGATACTTTCAATAAATAATAGTTGAATGATTTTGTGATATGTGTCGTAAAAGTAACAAAATTGAATAGTGAGCTTTTCAATTTCGGTTCTACTCATACAATTATGTTTCCATACTTGACCATGCTTTTCATTTTATTTTAATTTATTATTTGATTTTTTTACATATACTGTAAAACAATTATTTTGCTTAATCATAATGGAAACTAGGCCCCATGGTGGTCGACTGGTGAGCACATCTGTGACACTTAAGTAAGGATAAGCGGTTTGGAGAATGGTGGATGTCATCCTTGGTTTTCTGACCTGTTGGCAACCAGTTTCTAATGCACATCACAGTATTTTAACTTGGTTGTTTAGCCTTTTGCATTTTGTGACTTCATGATTACTCCTGCCATGACATGTTGAGTGCCAAGGGTTTTATCTCTTGGCTTAGCAGTTGATCAGCGTATCCTAGCCTATAGAAGTAGCTTGGAGTTAAGTCCCATGACGGGACTTGACTGTTAGATTACTGAGGTGCAGTCCTCTTGAGCAAGATGATGCACCCCTGACTGCATTGCAATATATTTGCATGCCAAAAGATTTATTTACTGTTGTAATTCAATTAAATCTGTGTGCTGTTTTTGATAGATTTTTAAGACCATAAGGAAAACAAGGGTGGCCCGATGGTCGACTGGTTACTGTGTCGGCTTCACAGCGCAGAGATGCAGGGTTCGATTCTGGCTCCGGCTTCCCTGTGTGGAGTTTACATGTTCTCCCCGTGCCTACGTGGGTCTTTGTCCGGGTACTCCGGTTACCTGCCACATTCCAAAAACATGCGTGGCAGGTTAATAGAACACTCTAAATTGTCCCTCGTGTGAGTGTGAACGCAGATGGTTGTTCGTCTATGTGTGCCCTGCGATTGGCTGGCAACCAGTTCAGGGTGTCCCCCGCCTACTGTCCAAGACAGCTGGGATAGGCTCCAGCACACCCTACGACCCTTGTGAGGATAAGTTCGCTCGTCAACTTGTGTGTGGGCAGCGTGGAATCGCTTCCCACTCAGTGATGGTGTGAATGTGGGTGTGTGTTTTTTTTAATCGCCACATGTGTCCTGTGACTGAATGTCCACCAGTTCAGAGGTTCACCCTCCTTTTGCTTGAAGTCAGCTGGGATAGGCTTCAGCAACTCCCGCGACCCTCTTCAGGATAAGCACTTTTGAAAATGGATGGATAACGATGGCTACATACACACTGCAGGGTGTGTTACTCAACTGTTCGTAAAAATGTACTAAAGCAAAAAAAAAACAAAACACAGATACCTTTACCTTCCAATACATCACCTCATCAACTCCAAACCTCAACCAAAATGGTGTGTTCAGACTCTATTGACAAGCAATCGAGAATTACGACCAAAAGTTTGATGTCCTTGCAGCAGAGGAAGGTTTTGATAGTTGTATGTCCAGGGTTACACCACTCTTTTTTTGGAGTTTATTATTTCTTCTTCACTGGTCAGTCATCCATCTATTTTCAAGACAATTTGTCTTCATTAGGGTCCCAGGTGAGCTAGAACGGATTCCAGGTAATTTTGGGCAAGAGACAGAAGACAGATTATCCCCCACCAGGGCACATGCTGCATTGGCAACCAACTAATGACACTTATATTCACATCAAAGTCTACAAGTAGGTTAGGTGGAAAGTGAAGACACCGGAGAAAACCCATGCTCGCATGGGGAGAACCCACAGACTCCCCACTGCCAGGCCGGAGCCAACATTCGAACCCCTGAGGCCACCATGCTGTCCCGACACAATTTGATTCAGTATTATGATGCTGTAGCATGATTTTCTTTTCCTCAGGAGTGAAGCTGGCTTGTTTTGCTGAACATCTGGCAGTTGTAATTACCGGTAGCTTTTCGTACTGAAAAGACAAGAGACTTGTGCGTGTTTATCCACCCATCTACTTAATCAGCAGCTGCCTCTATATAGGTTTATAGGTTAACCAGCACACACACGTACACTTACAACTCCACACTTCAACCCCCAACACAAACTGCTCATTGCCAACCTATTACATTCACATGCAAATGCTGTAAAAAAAAAAAAAAAAAATTGGGATAACCTAAAATCAAGTAGGTAATTACTCCTGGTGCAGGCAGGTGTAGTATTGCTTTCAGCAAGTATATCATCCATAGAGAGAGTAATGTCATACATAACATTCAGAGCAATCTGATCCGCTGTCAGCCAGTGTATTTCAAAACCTCCTCAACCACCACATTTTCCTGCGCCGAACCGGGGAGAGGTTTTACTCTTACTGCTACGGTGGTCGTCACTCCGTAGTTGTATTTTGGGCTCCGTAAATGGCCACAATAAATGTTTCAGACAGAAATGTCCACAGCATGTCATTTGCTTGGAGCGATTGATCCAGAGTGGCATTAAATCCATCATCTTGTCAAGTAGGTGAACATGAGCTACAAATACGAGAAGTTGAAGCATCTCTATTCTGCTAAGCCTTTATCCTTTGCAATATGTCTATATGCCAGCTTTTCTGTCATATTTCGTTGTTTTTTTAACATCTTTTCCTGCTCTCTTTGCCCATCCGTCTTATGACTTGGGCTACTTTCATTTCTGTTGGTAATTGTCATGATGGTCATGTGTGAGCATTTGGTGTTGACCATATTTGCACATACACCGTTCAGAGAAATGTATTCATAAAATACTCATTTTTATTTTAATTTGAATCTGTCTGTTTGCAGTCAACATGACACCAGTAGACCAGCTGGACCAGTAATGAACACAATCCAGCTACAAGGATCTGCACCAATACACAACAATCTGCAGTGAGTAAACACACTCTACACATAGTTCTCAGCATGCTAATTCCATCACAGTGATGCGTATGTGGAACTGGGAGTCGCGGCTTGGAATTGAAGCGGATTTACATGGGACAGGAAATGAGAGCCAATCTCTTTTCGTTAATGGACGCTACAGCTTCTTGTTGCTTTCAAACTTAGCTTGTAGCAGATGTGTGCACATTCTCAGCATGATGTTTTTGATCCACTGGTGAAAAGGACACTTTGATTCGCTCCTCTTTCATCTATAACTGCTTCAAACAACAAAGTGTGTGCAGTAAAAGTGGTTAATATTGCACTCAACACGAGTGATGTCATGATGTACATCAGGGGTATCCTAGTCTTGTCCTCGAGAGCCCATATCCATCCTCTTTCATATGTTTCCCTCCTCCAACACACCTAATACAAATGACCAGGATCATTATCAGGTTCTGCAAAGCTTGCTGATGAACTGATTATTTCAATCTTATGTGTTGGAGGAGGGAAAGATGGAAAACAGACTTGATGGTTGCTCTCGAGGACCAGACTTGGTCACTCCTGCTGTACATACAGTAGATACATATTGTAGTTCACTGGCAAACCGAATGAGACGTACTTCTGTTGCATTTGCTTCTGGTTCCACAGTATGACAGACTTGAATGTGAGTGTAATGAAGGCCTTGGTTTTGGAGACATTTCCATGTGGTAGCCCAGCACTACCACAAGCATCACTAAGAATTCAAGTTAGCACAGATGATAGGACACTGGCATTTATTATGAACATGCCTCAAAAAAAGGACTGAAACTGCAGACAAGAGTGCGCTGTGTGGGTGCCCAAGACTTATAAACAAGACTCAGATTGATGTCTCTCGTCGACTGTGAAAACGTGATCACGAAAGATGAATCTTGCAACTTTATATGATGCTGCAACACCATTTGAAAAATGTTACTCAAGAAGAGGCTTATGAAAAATATCACCCAAGATGAGGACACGCTACACCTCAACATCATTGCTTTTTGTCTCCTCCAGGAGCTGTGATTCGATGATGAAAGGGAAAGTGAACACTGCTGCTGAGATCAAGATCAATCACACTAAAAGTACAAACATGGTGTCAGAAGTGTCTCAAGAAGTCCAACCTTGTGCACGGGTAAGAAATAACACATCCATACACAGTGAAAACAAAGTACATACCCCACAAATAAATATATGATTGTTCTCAAAATATTGAGGCCCTTTTTGAGGCCCATCACACCTAATTGTGAATGGGCAGAATGGTGAACTAGTGGTTAACACATCTAACTCACACTTCTGAGGTTTGAGATTTTAATCTTGGCTTCAGGCTTCCTGTCCAGAGCTGGCGTACTCTTGACATTCTGCCCCTGTCTCAAAGCACTTTGTTTTGCTCCTACATTTAACAAAAAAAAACAATAATACTGTATTGGCCCAAATATAAGACGGCCCTGATTATAAGGTGACCCCCTCTTTTTCCAAGACTCAAGTTTGAAAAAATACTTTTTGAACACCAAATTAATTTTTATAGAGAAAATAATTACAGTACATCTGAAGCAAATGATTATAACAATATATTTGAGAGAAAAAGCATGTTATTTTGCTTCATTAAAATCTTAATATTTGAAAATGTAAATATGTAAGTTAAAGTGCAATCACATTCGTAAATGAATGGCTTCTGGTTTTTGAAATGTAAATTACATCATAACTTCTCCTCAGCTGCCGGTTAACCTGGCCGATCTTCGACCCACTTTTCTCCAGATTGCCGCTACGTTTCTCCATTTTCTGTTATCTCTTCTATTATTTTCTTCTCTTTTCTTTCTTACCGCTATTTTTTATTTTTCTTCTTCGCGCTACCGCTATTTTTATTTTTATTCTTCGTGACGGGGTTCACTTTAGCCTGGGGAGTCAAGTTCAGCAATTACATCAATGATATCTGGCGCCATCTAGCGTCGTGAATGGGTATAATGTCTAGACCCCGAATATAAGACGACCCCCACTTTTTCAGTCTTATTTCAACGCAAAAAACACCGTCTTATATTCGGGCCAATACGGTACATGAAAAGATGCCTGTGCCCTGCCATTGACTCACGACCAGTCGTGGGTGTTTCCTGAGTGTGACTTGAAGTCAATTGAGATCAGCTCAAGCTCACCCACATCTCAAATTTGGCAAACCATCAGAGAAAGTGGATGGATGGAATTAGTCTTGAATTTGCATTGTCACCCAACATCCTCCAGGTGGTCCTGCATTGCGAAACTGTAGAACACATGTGCCATTTAGTCTTTTCAATTCTTCTCCTGACTTGCAGACGTCCCGAACGCCGAGAAAGACAGCTACATTTGGGAAGCGCTCCAACTCGATGCGCAGGAATCCTAAAGCAGAAGTCTGCAAAGCAGGATGGCTGTACAAGCAGGTATGTTTTCCAATCACTTGTCAGTATTTCATTCACTGGTCATTTTGCGCAGCGGCACGGTGGACGACTGGTCACAGTGTAGAGGTGCAAGGTTCGATTCCGGCCTTGCCTTTTATTTGTGGAGTTTGCATGTTCTTCGTGTGCCTGTGTGGGTTTTCTCCAATTGCCCATCACATGCATGGCTGACGACATCATCCACAAGGGGGAGATCTTCAAGTTTATGTGTATAAACACACTTTGTGCACACCAGTCTCATACTCAGACCACAGTGAGTCAATTTCTGATCCCGCAATGTCAAGCACTGTGTGCACCTTTGACTGCTCTGATTTTAAAGGGAATGACGAGAGCTGCTTCGATTGGCCGAGTCGGCTCTGTTCCCTCCCACAATGGCACACAATGACGCAAACGCCCTCTTCCACCTGTGCAAGTCGAGGAAAATATCAAAATAAAGAAACCTCCACGAATTGTCAACATTTAGACTGAGCTTTGCGCGAAACTTGCGCTGGGCCCGAAAAAAGAGCCCTCTGTTTCACATACTTGCAGTTAGAAATGCCTACTAAAATGCCGTCTAAGCTGAAATAGTTTCACCAATCCATCACTGTCCTTTCCTGCAGAGAATCTGTCATTGGTTCTTTTTGGTATTTGATTATACTGACAGTTCCAACCACAGTATGTGCCTCAAACAGATTTTACAGAATATTGGTGCTACAATGTCAACGTTTATAGAATGATTTGATCTGATGTGATAATAATCATTGCCTGTATGTCCCCACCAGGCCAGTAGCGGAGTGAAGCAGTGGAACAAGAGGTGGTTTGTCCTCTCTGACAGATGTCTATTCTACTATAAAGGTGTGTGCCTCTGATTTGTAAAGTTTGAAATTCATTTTAAATGGCATTAAAATTGATCTATGGTGAATTAAGTTTTGCCAGGAGGAGAGCGAATAGCAAGTCGTCTTTGTTCACCGGTAATAACCAAAACATGCAGGCGTGAATACGTTTTCATTCCAAACGCCATATTAATCATTAAACATGAACCACAGCAGTGACAATTCCATTCATTGTTTAAAGGGGTGTTCACACGGCACACATTTGCTCCGGCGCTGCACCGATGTATTTTGTTGCGATATATTTTGCACCGCAGCAAATTGTGTGGAGCGTTCACACGTACAAAGCCGCTGAGCGTGTCAGCACCGGCACAGCGTCGGTGCAGCCCCACTTGCGTTCACACGGCAGTTTCTGCAGCGGAGCAAAACGACAGAAAACAAATGAGCTGTCGTGTTGGTTCTTTTTAAAACGTATACACAACTCAAGCGACTACAGGACAGGCACGTCCTTCTCCTTCTCGGTCTCCGTGCCCTCTGCTCGAGAGTGACCGCCCACGAAAACGTAAATCAACGATGACTTCAATGACACTCAGAAAAGCAAACACGGAATGCGCCAAACAGAAAATCAAGAGAGGAAATCACAAAATAAATTATATGGGGGGCGGGGGGTTGTGAACACACAACAAAGGAACAAACTACACAAACAACTCCAAGACAGTCCAGTCTCCTACAAAAGGAAAGATGTTACCAGCCAAGTCTTGTGTCGTTATTAAACAAACACATGACGGAAATCCGACAGAGCACGAAAGCAACGCATTCTCGCCGTACGTACTCTTCACAAGCATTTGCTCTGGAGCAAATTTAACCTAGTTGTGTTCACACGTGCAAATTTACATCGGTGCTGCTTCGCAAACGAGCATTTGCTCCGGAGCAAATGTGGATCAAATTTGGTCCGGTGTAAGCTGTTTTCCGGGGCTACGCCGGAGCTAATTTGCACGTGTGAATGCTCTACTGGGGCAGCCCCGGCGTAGCACCGGACCAAATCTTGCCGTGTGAACACGCCTTATGTGCAATGATTCTTTAAAACCTTGCGCTCGATAAATGATCAACTCAAGTTTGTTGATTGCTTCAACTGGGTTAACTGTCTTATCTAAATTTGGGCTGCTGTAAAGTAACTTATAATAAAACGTGAATGCTACATCGTGTTTGGAAAGTCACTGTGCACTTATTTGTATTCACCGACATGTTTCAATATAGAATACAGGCAGTGCAGTTCATTTATATTGGAAAATAGAAATAGAAAAATTTAAGTTTCTGACCACCCTGGTTCTTATAAGTCTAGTCTTTCATCCTTTTTGTCCTATTTCTCTCTCTCTCTCTCTCTCTCTCTCTCTCATTTTACCCTTTGCCCTCCGTCCCTGTTCATAGTCATCCTTTTAAGGCGCTTCCTTCCCAGCCCGCCTCCCGCCCTCCCCCGAAAAAGGGTCCATGTATGACACTGTGGGAGAGAGGCATGGGAGGGAGGGGGGCAATTAATACCCTAAAGACAAGGCAGCACTTACCGGTACTTTGCTCCATACATCCGCATAGTACTGCTGATCCCATCTTGAATGGCAAATTTTGCGACAACCGCAAGCAAGTATCAGAGACAACATTTACATTCCATATACAAAGACACCTTCTTGAGTCGTACTGGATGTGGCAAAGTGAAGCAAATTGTGAATACCGATGCTTCCTCCTTGGAGATGTATCATCAAAGAAAGTACGGAATCATTGCATTTGATTGTATGATGTTATCCTAGCTCAGTTTTCCGATATTATTTGCCATATTCATATCTAATATTAATATATATTGGCTGACATATAGCCCGGTTCAACAATTGTCTGCTGCAGAATTAAATAGAAAAAGGAAAATAATATTTATATTCATTGTAGAATTTCAAAGACTTTATGGCTCCCATTACATCTTGGATTAAACGGTTGCAATGCCTCTTTATTTGCCGAAACAAATGTAATATGTCTTTTCTCACTTGTTGTACATTGATGCAACTTGACTAAACCAGTAATGTAGGAATTTTAACGTCATCTAATGTGCCAAAACTGCAATATCTTGACTGTCCCCAAAGTGGGGTTGCCTCTGCTCGACTGATACCATCACAGGTGTTACACTTACCATAATTAAGGATTGTAATGTTTCTGTCACCTTTTTCATTTCTTTAGATAAGTTAAGAAAACCTTTATTAGTCTAGATGTTTCGTCTGTTTAAAAAAAAAATGGGGGCCCCCTTAGTGGGCAACTTCATGTCAATGATTCCCGTGCAAATAAATGTTCTCCCGGCATACATATAGAGGATGTTTAGTGTTTGTGAATGTACATGTGTCAAATTGTGTGACTGCATCCGCTCATGAGGGGCGTTGCTCACATGCAGAAAAATGGGTCAGTAAGCTCACTTGGCTCTGCTCCGCGAGACAGAAGAGTGAGGCAAGATTGATATCTTTTCTTACAATGTAAACTCAATCATAAAATGCAAATCACACAGAATTAAGAATTTAGTCGTTGTCTAAGACCGGTGTAAAAACCATCCATATCATTAAAATTCTTTTTATATTTGGTAAATGAGAAACTACCAAATTGTGCTGTAATTTAAAAATGTATTTGGTGATTAGGAATATGGATTACAAAAAAACATGTTGTTGGTCAATGAACTAAAACTTCCTGATATTTTACCAGAGAAAATTGTGTAAATCTGTTTAATTGAATGCAAAATACCATTCGATGCTACCATGAATGATCTCAACTTATCATAAAAACCAGTGGCATTAAGTCTCTCTCTCTCTCTCTGCAGGGAACTATGGGTAATTTAAATCTTACTACATCTGTGTATTATAGTAACCAGTAACGGAGTGTGATGTCCCAATGTTTGCTGCTCTTCTTGCATGATGCTAACTGATCCAATACACATTGAAGATTAGAATGTAGTAGAATTTTTTTACTTTCAACAATGTTTTTTTTTAAAATAAGGGTAACTATTATTAACTCCCTTTAATTCTTTCACTTCTGATTTCATCAACGGATGTAATTTGATTAGGTTTCATATGAAGGTAGTGTGATAATTTAACGAAGTTGTGATCGCAACTCTGCTCAAGTTTATTTGTTCTACTTACTTTTTTACTTTTGTCCAACTCCTGTGGGGATTCTCTCTTCATTCTGACCACGTCTCTTTGTTCCCTTCCTTTCCTCTGCGTGGCCCAGCTGTATTTTGAAAAAGAGGGCCTGGTGAGAGGGAGCAATGGAAGCAGTAATGTGGCCAGTGCAATTTAGCAGTGTGATAGCTATGCCAGAAAAGAGCAAAGCTCAAAGAATGGGCAAAAGAAAAGCACTTTTGTGGTCAATGCTGTGATTTATAAAGCTCCCTCTGTCTCTCGTCTAAAGCACAGGGCTGCGGTTGGCGCCTCTGTGTGTGTTTACACATCTACTTAGCCAACAGTGACATTTCATTCCATTTGAGCCGTGTTCACATTAGGTGCTATCAACAAATTGGTCTCTTGGAGTTGAGTATCCCAATTCGACAAATCATTTCATTGCATCTATACATACACTGTAGCTCTGTTTTATGATATATATACAAAGAAAATCATTAAGGATTGACAAGCACACAAATTTGTGGGGATGTTGTGCGGGGATTACTTAGATTGCAATTTTATACTAATATCCCAAATGTTGTGCACTAAATTATATTGTATGCTCACGCAGTTGAACAGCCCTGAGATCATTTATAACATTGCCTGAAGACTGCATTCATGATTGTCCATCTATCACCAATCTGTCAGTCCAACCCCCCCACATCCCCCAAAAACACATCATGCTTAGTTCATCTGTTTTCAAATACAGTAATCCCTCGTTTATCGTGGTTAATGGGAACCAAAACCACCCGCGATAAACAAAAATCCGCGAAGTAGCAACCAATTAACATATACAGGTAATACATTTTTTTTTTTTTTTTTAAGTACGCAAAAAGTCCGCAAACAGTCCAGGAGAAGCTGCAAAACAACAGCGAGTCACATAGAGCAACATATACAGTACTGTACTCCATGTATATGAATTTTTATTTTATTTTTATTTTTTTATGAATATGTTTGAAAAAATCCGCGATGCACCAAATCCGCGATAAACGAACCGCGAAATAGCGAGGGATCACTGTATGTCGTCAGTTGTCATTTGCCAGAAAATCAGGCTTCCTTCAGTGATGGACTGATGGGCCTTCTGTCAGTGGTGACAGAATGCCCACCTCTGGATGATATATCGCAGTACAGTCCCTGATGTTTAAAAAATGTTGACATAGGCGTTAAAGTTTTTCCCAACACTTCTTATTTTTCCTGTGCTATATGCTGTACCACTGTGCATAGTGTTTTAGAGCTACATTTCAGAAAACGAGCCCTATTTTCATTCCCAGCGTAAGTTTCGTGCAAAGGGCTGTCTCACCGTGCGCATGGGTGGGGGTTTCTTTGTGATGATGCACCCATGTTTACTCTGAGTGCAGTTATTAAATTGTCAGGAGAGTGCAGTTACTAAATTGTCATAAGAGTCTGAGTTGAGGCAACTGCATGTGCCAAACAGGAAGACGGAAAAGTAAGTTCCACTGAGCGCATGGGCACCAGTTTACCAAAATAGGGCCCGATGTATTTCAAGATGCAAAATCAGCCAGTGAAATTTACATCAGCTTTGATTAATCTCATTCCAATTGCTAAATGTTTGTAAATGCATACACCCTTCCCAAAATGTGCAAAATTAACTGCACTCAGTGTTTGGCAAAGGTAGTCCTTAGTGCCCTGCAATTGGTTGGCAAGCAGTTATGTGTGTACCCCGCCTAATGCTCAAACACAGTGGGGATTGGCTCCAGCGCGCCTATGACCCTCGTGAGGATAAGCGGTTTGGATAATGGATGGATCAATATTTGCATTACGGAGGAGTGAGAGATACTACTGTATATATTTTAATATAATGATTTGTCATGCATTCAGTAGAACTTGTATGGTTTTAGATGTTATCATTAAGATTAAGATATCCTTTATTTGTCCCGCAATGGGGAAATTACAATCAGAATTCAGAAAGGAAAACGCTGGGTAGGGAGAGGGAAAAAAAACCACGCTCAAACTATCCTCTTCTGAGGATAATTTAAGTCCAGGATAAAAAAGACCCTAGCACATAAATAAGCATTTGACAGTTACAACAAGTCACAAGACATAACATGTAATAAGGGGGAGGATGAATGGGAGGGGGGGGAGGGGGGTAACCGCGACGCGCCCGAAATGACCAGCTGCACGGTCACCGTTGCGCTCCGCATATCGAACCACGTCACGGGGTAAAAAGAATCGGAGCGATGAAGACGGTGATGTGCCCATTTGTAAATTCACACAATGTGTTCATTCCCTTCCAAAAAAAATTTTTGATTCAATAAAGAGTCGGATTCATAACTAATGTGTTATTTCAATTATTAAATCAACTCAACAACATTAGGTGACAATAAATTGCAATTCCCTGTCGTGAACGCTTGGTGAGTGGCTTTTAAAAGCTAATATGCTAAAGACAGGAATCAAGAAAACAAAAATCAAAGTCATGTATCATTTGCCACAACATATAATTCTCAAGATAGCATGTACGCCCTCTGGGGCCATAAGCATGACATGAAAGCAAAAAAAACAAACAAAAAAAAACAACAAAAATATGGAGGCTACTTGGAGACACACACTTTTGTGCCTTTGATCTTGCCGATGCACTTCCATAAGAAAAGTCCAGTGTTTTGGAACTGATACCCATTTGAGTTGAATAAAACAATTGCTCATCTGTCTCTGTCTTTGACCACAATGGCACTGCTTCTAAGCAGCACATAAAAAAAAATAGGCCATATTTTTGTTTTTTTTAGTGTGTGTACTGTAGTGTACTTTAATTTTTGGTAGTTCCTTTATGGTTATAGTACAGTAATACTAAAATGATGTAAATCAGCCATTTCTATTTTTTCCTTCAGAAAAGCCAGGTCACAACTTGTTGTATAACACCTTTCTACCATCAACAATATTTGCTTTACACCTACCTTTAATATATATGACCTTATTCACTGATTCACCAAATAATGACACATTCATTTCCAACTTTTCCACATTCGCCATGTTTTGGATGGGCCTTGTCGAGATGTTCCTTCTCCTTTTATCTACTTCATTCATTGTCCTTGCATTTGTTGAAATGATTTTGCATATAGGTTTCAGCATAGGTTTTATCAGGCATGTCCTTCCTGACTCCAACCCATATTTCTGGGCTTGGGACCAGCACAGAACTGGACTGGCGTGCGCCCGGGTCCTCGGTAAAAGGCCCATTCACACTTTGTGACAGAGTATCAGAAGTGATCAATATTTGGTTGGAGGACCATTAAAAAGTGGAATTTTCATGAAAAAAAAAAGGAATCAATCTACCAAATTATAATTACCACTCGGCAATGTAACCCCCGATGGTTGAAACGGGAATATACATAACATCTATTTATTTTTATATTACATCTCTTTACAGTTGTGGCTGAACGATGCATTTAAGGTTTTCCTCTCATCAATGTTTCAAAAAAAAAAAAAAAAGACTTTAGACGCACTGATTTGCTTTTTAACATAGAGGTCAGTAATCAATGTTTTTGCGGCGGGGGCAAGGAAGAAAGAGGCAAGAGGTGCGCCCGCAAATATCACGCATGCACTCACGTGTACACGACGCTGAATCAGTGCGGACTAGCAGCAGGTACAGCTGGCTGCCGCCCGAAATTCCTGCTGCACTGACTCACATGGGCTGATCACTATCTTGCATGCGCGTGCGCACAAAACACACCCACCCAACAACCATGCGCGCACACGGAGAGGAGGGATCCGTGTATTGTATGATTGCACAAACCCTCCCCCTCCTTTTAATCTCTCTCTCTCTCTCTCTCTCTCTCTCTCTCTCTCTCCCTCTTCCTCAATACACACGAAACACAAGCACACCCCAGTCACCAGCAGAACGATTGGCCATGCAGAGATAAACATTCACGGAATAAAAGGTAGGAGAAAAAGGAAAACAAATCTATCCACTTGCACTTGCGGAGGTTTTAAGAAATCATGCTGACATCCATTATTCATTCAACATGAGTGGTTTTCTTCTACGGTGGTCCTATTTTTGACGACAGGATTCTGATGTGTGGGAGCCATTATAAAGTGCTTATCACATTTTTGAACGGACCATAATGGATACTTATTCTAGGAAACTGTCACTACGGGTAAAAGTGCATGTTCCAGAAGCAGCGCCAGTCCATTTGCAGCGACTTGTCTTGATTTTTCAAAAAAAACCTCATAGATTTTTTATCTTCTGCAGAATGCGCGTGTATTTCTGATCCTGTTCCTTTAGCTCTAACTGAGATGTTCACTATCATTTTTTTTCCTTCTTCACAGATGAGAAGGAGGACACTGTGCTAGGGAGTTTGCCTCTGCTCAGTTTCAGGATTGGAGGAGTGCAGCCTTCGGATAACATCACCCGCAAGTTTGCCTTTAAGGTCAGTGACATCCAAGCGAAGGGACGGATGGTGCCAAGAGGTTCATGTTTACAGTTTCATGTCAGGAACGTAACTGTGAAAAGACATCATTATTTTCTGCAATACTCAATAATAATGAAACAGTCCAGAAAATATACTTTGGATCATTTTTTTTCTACAGATATGTTATACTGCAATGTAGAAATATGCACTGACTGTTTTTCCCACAATATGTGATAAAATCTGTAAAAAAACAACAACAAAACAATCTAAGTGCACTGTGCAAGCAGCATTTAGTGATGTCTATGTGCGTTCTTTGGTTGCATTGCTGTGGTTGAACAAAGGATGATTTGGACCTGATTGGCGAATACTGAAGCTGCTGAGTTCATAGTTGGGCCTCATATGGTGTAATTTATGGCTAAAAATACCCGCTTGGGTACCACCTCTTCTAATGAAGTGTTGCTGTCTTCGGAGTACAGGAGTTTTATTGTGAAGCATGCAATTATTTTGCTGTCGTTTTGGGGGTTTTTTGGGCGGGGGTGGGGGGGGGGGGGGTACCAGTAGGGTCAGAATTATAGTTTACTATATTATGTTGCGCAACTTCATTCTTCACAGACATCTGGTCTTGGTCCGCCATACTTGTCCTTGGCTGAAATGAAATCTCGTAATACTTTATTTGCACTCTGCACATGCTTCGTGTGGTGGCAAGCAGGTTCATCAAGCTATTAACCAGAAAATGGCTTCCTTCAGACATAACTGACTGGTTAGGTGTGTATGGGAATAGTTCATGAGTTTTAAATCAACTGTTAAGAATTACAGTCCAAATAATACTCATTCAAACCTTTGCCGTTAGCCTCTCTGCACGCCGTCATGCCTGGCAAAAAAATGAAAGCCGGGTGGTACAGAGAAAAACTCTCCTCAACTAGTTGGCTTCAGCTTTAGGATGCTGTTGATCACTGCCGGTGTGGAGGATTTTATGAATAGCCACCTGACTACCAGTAGTTCAAATTTGTCCTCTGTAGAGGACATTTGTGAACCTAAATATCTCCCACCCAGTGCCTCCAATCGCATTAATTCCTTTTGTTACTCGAAAGAGGACATTCAGTGCTTTCCAATGATACCAAATTTGTAGGGGTTAGAAAAAGTAAGAACATGGCTTCCCTCAGTGCAAGCACTTTTTATGGGAAGAGGAAAAGTAATACTTTTTATCAAACACATTTTGTCTTGAAATGCTGTTGGCATTTTAATTATAAGACTCTTATGAACACGTTAAAGTGTTGTTTGAGTTGTTTTAAGTGTATTTGAGCCTGTTTAAAAAATGTAGTGGGATTTCAAAAATTTCTTCTGGAGTAGTCCAATTACTTCACATGGATTGGGGAATTTCAAAATAAATGTGAGTGGACAACATTTTTTTCCTGGTAGTCAGGAGGATAGGCACAATAACTTAGATTCTCTCTCTCTTTATTTATATATATACACACACTGTATGTATGTATGTATGTATCTATCTATCTATCTATCTATCTATCTATCTATCTATCCATCCATCCATCCATCTATCTTTATATATCCTGTGTATATTTATACCCGCGTGTGTATCTGGGTTCATCGACTGTTTCGACCTATTTCTAATTCTCTTCTGTTTTTAAGTTCTGTTTGCTAAGGCAAATACATGTGTGTCTACTTGACACATATGGCGAATAAAAGCTTTCTGATAGATTATTAGTATCGCGTTGGTCTGATCAGTGACAATCAGTTTTCTGTTCTTTGTTCTCAGAGTTCTTTGATGATATTTAAATGATATCGTACAGAAGGCGGGCAAGTTCAAGGCTGAAATATGTTCCTTCTGGCAGCTCTTAGCTTCTTCCTTTTAAGCAATTTTTTTCACCAATGATCAAGAATTCTACCTATTTTTAATGAGAACTTTTCTGAAAATATTGCAATTTAGATCGCTGAGTAGGTTACTTAAAAGTCTTGGTGATTTTTACATATCGCTTTAAAATAAACTACACCCATAACCATAGGATGAGATGAATTTATGCCAAAATGTTGAAAAGCATGTCAGTGGCGTATCCAACATGTTTGTGGTGTGTGTTTTTGCAAGGCTTGCACATTCTCACATGTTGTTAGGTCACATTATGGCCTTCCCATATAGAAGTCACACATTAGGTGGTATTGGGGAAGTCACGAACGCATCGATCTCCAGAAGCAGCACTACAAAGTCACCCAATGACATGCTACCGAAGTCTGAATCTCTGAGTAAATCTTTACATAATTAGGAATGTTAGTCTTGTTTCCATATCTGCATCCGTGTGAAACACAAAGCGATACATTTTGCCAGCCCTCTATATTTGTTGCAATCAGTGTTTGTCATTATGAGACCTTTCAGAACATTTTGTTCTTTTTGTTGACTCTTACATTGCATGTTCAGCATGGGAGCAAAGTCCAGCACATGTAGCCATTGCACACACACACACACACACACACACACACACACACACTCATACAAACCCTCTTACACTTGCAGCTGGGTCGGACTGCCTGCCATGGAGTTCATTTCATCGATGTTCCTGATTGGACACTTCGTACTGTTTACTGTCTACTGTTACTGTGTAAAGTAGTTAATATTAACAGAGATCAATTGCATTTGATGCACTTTCAAACATTTTCAAATATGAAAGCATACGCCACTGAGTAAGATATAAATGTATCAAAGACTAAAATCTCGTGAAGTGTTTTAAATGCCGGCGAAAGGTAAACCTAGAAATAATATAATAAGATATTTAAAGATGCGTAAGTCCGTTTAAAGCTAAACTAAAGGGAGCGTGGACAGTTGATCACAGAAAACGTCTAATTTCAAACAAACAGAGTAGAGTGAATCATCACTATTCCTTGGGCTTAAGGGGAACCACGAATAGCAAAAACCGGCATAGTGAGCACATTAGTGTGGCATGGTGCACTGCATGTCATCGTTTTGCAACCAGTAAAAATACAAATTACTGAGCTCAGTGGGTGAGCTCGAGTCGATTTTAGCCGACTTTGGGTGATAGGGGGAGTACACCCTGAATTGGTTGTCAGCCAATTGAAGGACACAAATCGACAAATAACCATTCCCACGCTCACATCCAGACCTATGGATGACAGTCGTTATATTAAGTCCCCTCTCTCACTGAACTGTGAATATTCGTAAGTGTTTGTGAAGGTAGCAAACGTGCTCCCGTCGAAAGACGTTCAGGTGTACTTTTCTTGTTACAATTGGTTCATGAAGCAAATGCATACCTGTCAACTTTTCAGAGCGACAACCTGTATAAACTACCAAAAAAATCCGTATAAAGAGCAAAAAATCCTTATAACATACCAAAGCATTTTATATGTCAAAATAACGGCAGAAAAAAACCCACAAAATTTTCAATGATATTTATTGTAGATCTCCATAATACAATGTCTGGTTAATGTCTAATCATCATTCTACTTAGTGGCATTACTGTGTTCAGAGTTGTATTCCGGAAATGAAAGCATTCGAGTAGACGAGCACCACTCTGGGCAAAAGCAAATGGAACTACCTGTTAGGAGGAAACCCCCCCCCCCCCCCCCCCGAAAAGCAGAGCTTTACGGAATCTTAAGTGCTTGCAGAAAGAGCACAGAAATACGTGGATAGGCAGGAGGCGGTGTGCGTGTGAGTTTGCGAATGGTGATTTCCATATTTTAGTCATCACTTTTCCCTGCGGCTTCCGAGATAAATGGTGTTTCACTGGCATCTGGCCAAAGCTACTTGCTTTTTATGTTAATGAGTGACACCAATTTTGCTGCAAATAATGGGGTTTAACTGATTGATTGTTGGTTGCTCAACAGAAACGTTCAGACTGGAAATGGGTTACCATTTATAAAGCGGAGACGAGAAGATTAGAACTGAGAAAAGTTCCCTTTCCTTCAAGTCATCAATAATTCTGAAATCATCGTATTATGTTGCAATTAATCCATCCACAATAAATAATAAGTAATACTTTCTCAACCCTGCAACACTGGAAACGTCATTGATTTTTGCATCAATAATGACACAATTTGATTTGAAATGTGCAGCGCTGCGGAAGAGTGGTTCGCGCTGTTGCCTCCTCGCAATAACATTCTGGTTTTGACTGTGTCTCCTGCAGTATGTGGAGTTTGTTCTCTCTCTGTGCTTGCATTCGTACTATCCATGTTTTCTAGCTTACTCCTGCGATACAAAATGTATGTTCAATTCCTTGAAAACTGCCTTTGTGTGCGTGTGAAGCAAAGAGTGGGCTGTCTGTATGCATCAACAATGTGTTTGACTGATGATCAGTCCAGGGTGTTTTCCACCTGTCACTCTCAGTCATCTTAAACATGCTCGCTGAAAGCCCTGAACAGCATTCAGCATTATAGACTGGATGGAATGAATGATTAGTAATTGAACATTACTTTTAACCCACGTAGTGTAGACCATTGCTCCGCTTTACTGTGTTCTTATTTCCAGGTGACTGTATGTAAAAGTCACTCTTCGAACAGTCATATTTCATACATCTGCTACATTCCTGTTGGCCAGCAAGTAGTTTTTATTATGACCTCCATTAGTTCGCCCCTTGTACAGTAAGGCAAGGCAAGGCAGCTTTATTTATATATTTCATACAGAAGGTAACTTCCCATCATTTAAAGTACAAAGCAACAAGATTTTAGAGAGCTGATTTTAAAAATGCTTTGAAAGACCTGAATCATAGCTATGGGAAAACAGCATAGTTTTTAACCTGGATTTAAAAGCATTTACACTTGTGGGTGATTTCACTTCTGTTGGTACCTTATTTAATTTGCAAGCAGCAGAACTGCTGACTGCTGCTTCACCATATTTTCTTTGGACTCTGTGCTCCAATAATTGACCTGAGCCCCACAGGTTCTATATTCCATTTCCATTTCTTTAATGTAATCATGAACTAAACCATTCAGCGATTTATAGACCACTAGCAGCATTTTAAAATGTATTGTACAGTTTACTGGAAGCCAGTGTAAAACCTTTACGACTGGAGAAACATGTTCTTGTCTCTTTGTTCTGGTCAGAACCCAAGCTTAGCGTTCTGAATGAGCTGCAGCTGCTTGATGCTCTTTTGAGGGAGTCCAATCAGAATCCGAACAAGTCTACTGAAGATAAAAGCATAGACATATTTCTCCTGGTTTGTTTGAAGCATGCAACCCTTTAATCTGGGTGTTTTTCAGCTGGTAAAAGGCTGTTTCAGTGATTGATTTGACATGACTGCTGAAAGATCCAAATTAATTCGCACCCCAAGATTTTTGACTTGGTTTTGAGGACCTCATGTGTGCTGGAGTTGCTACCATGCATATCCCAATAACGGAGAAGAGTGTGTGACTCCTTTAGATCACAGTCAATTTTAATTTGTTGTTGACAGGCTTTGAGTGTAACTTCTCTTCATAGGTATCCGATACAATATCCTGGCTACCATTCAGTAGTGCCACATACCCATCAATGATTGCGTAATGATTGTTTGATAGTGTTGTGTTGCTTGTTGAGTTAGAGATTACTATTTACAATGTGAATCATAAAGGTTTGTGACAGAGCAATTGTGTTTTAAAACTTAATTCTACATGCTAAATGTTCTGATTTTATTCTACTCAGTCTTGGTGCTTTTGGTTGATTTCTCAACAAGGGTACAATTTACCTGATGTAACAAAGGGCCTGTCTCAATTTTACGATCTCCCCCCAGGCTGTCATATAGAGGGATCATGTTCCAACGTGTCTCTTCCAAAGGTAACTGACCCAACTACTACTGCCTTTGACATGTAATGTATGTAAAATGACCCTCACATGACATGAGAAAATAAACTGAGGGAGATATGAACCTCCAAAATCGATAATAATACTGTTCAAAAACAAGATACATTTTTTTACAGAACACCACGTAATCAAAGCTTTCAGTATTTGTATCTTTTATTTTCACGTTTTACAGCAATCCATCCACTGATCATCAGTTGATCCTTTCTTTGGATACTTTGATAGGTTGTATGAAAATTATATATACTGTATATATGCCTGCATCGGTTTTCTTTGGGTATTCTAGTTTCCTCCCACATTACAAAAACATGCACGGAAGTTTAATTGATCACTTTAAATTATCCACAGGTGGGATTGAGAGCACGGATGGTTGTTTGTCTAAGTGTCCCTCTCTCTGGAATGACCTCCCACTGAACATTCGGCAAGCCTCCTCGCTGCCCATTTTCAAAACCCTCCTCAAAACTCACTTGTATTCTTTGGCATTCGACTCAGCATGACTTAGATTTGTTCTTGGTTTTACTGTTTGGTGCTTCCAAGTTGCCTTGATGAAGAGATGTTTTTGCCATCATGTTTTTTACTTGCTTCGCTCCTATTAATGGTTGGGCAACATGTGCCACTACGTGGTAGGGCTGTGCTGACCTCAGATGACATAGTTTTGTAAATAAAGTCAGTCAGGCCTTTTGATTCATGCTGGCAGAGCACATGTTAATGAGTCATCAATATTACACAGTATAATCCACAACATGGATTTGTCCTCCAAAATTCATGTCATGCCGATATCTCACACAAATTATTCCATGGTGCTTATTTAAACATGAGGGCGCAAGGTTTATCTTATCTGCATTTTGAACACCAACTATTTCAAGCTAATTATTTATATATTAATTTCACTAACCTAAGGAGCAGGGAAGCAGACGGGTGTTTTATGTGACCAGCAATCTACATCATGCACAAATCATACTTCAATGAAATCCGTGCTCTTGTTCATCGTGAACCATGTCCAACACAATTCCCATAGATTAGTGACTTTGCTACTAAGATTTGTTTTGTTCCCGCCAATCTATTGTGGACTTTTCAAAACCTGTTGGACCTGCAACTTTACAACCTGGCTGTTCAGACAGGGGTGTGTCCATAGCCAGAGGATATCTTGTGAGGAAAAAAAACATGTCAACTGTCGGTTTGAAAGCTTTTCATTTCTTAAGGTGGACATATTTTGAATATAGTTGGGTCGCTGGATTGCCTGCCGAGCCATTCAGGGTAAAACGACACTGCCTAGTAAATCTGATATTGACTGCATATTTCCTAAAATGTTTCTGAAAGTGAGCCATCTGAAGCTGTTGTAAGTGAAGCGTTCTGAATTTTTCAGATTTGTGACATCACCCTCCAACAAAATGTTTGTGTGACTGTGAGAACATCTGTATAGTGTGTGTATAGGTCTAATTCACATTAGTTCACCACAGTGTGAAATTTAGGGGTGTGTTTGCGTGACTTGTGTGGGCAGTGCAGGTATGCCTCACCCTCACAGTCTGCAGTTCAAAACAAGTGCCAGCCTGTGGAAAAAAGAGTCATCACATCTTTTGTTTTGTAATTTTTTTTTTAACCTGCTGTGATTGATTGGTGACAAAAATCAGCTAGGATATGCTCCAGCTCACCCACACAACAACCGCTGCAGCAGAAAGAAAAAGGATGAATGGATTTTTATTTATTGTCACTCTTCTTCTATAGGATAAAATACACAAGCTAACGTATGCCTACTCTGCTCACTTCAGATCTATGGGCGCTTTGTTGGTATAATCTTGAGTCTCCATTTCCCAACAGCATTGTGTTATGTGTTGTATTATACTGGACTGATTACTGATTTAAGTACAGATGGATAAACTCCACGGCCCTGGCATATAGATACAGTATATGAATTTTAGAAGCATTTATACCCCTCCCATGTTTCATTTGCACAACTTTCATGTGCCGTCCGTTGCAGTGACTGCACAATGTGTTCGTGGTTTGTTGTGTACTGTAAAAGTAAGCAACTGAAATAACGTGCACGTACACCCTCGTTTGTGGCTATGTTCAGAAGTGGCATTCACACTCACGTTAAATGGGAGTCAGCCTCGGTTTCATCATTTTTTAAAAACCAATGTAGAACTTTTTGCCTCTAATTTCGAAAGGTATGTTTGACACAAACATGGCACCAAAAGACCACCATACCTACAGTGCTTTCGGAATGTTTTTCTTCAGAACTGGGCCTTAGTCAGGGCATAGGGAATTACCAAGAGTTCCAAATACCAGCTGGTGTTAAAGCAATCAATTTGTCTACTAGAACATCTGAACTTCACGTGGGGTTGATGAAGGCAAAGCAAGATAGCTTTAGCTGTAGCCGACTCTTTCCTCCATTTATTTAGTTTTATTCAAATGGAATTTTGTGTTTAATTGGGATGCCTTTGTGAGGTATTAAAATCGGGTTGATGAGGTAAAAACTTTCAAATGTGATAAATATGCAAAAATAAGAAAAGAGAATTAAATACATGAAAACAAAAACAGAAGTCAGATATGAGAAAATCGTTTTATCAAGGCACTTAATTCATTTGCTGCAGACGGGATTTTTGGAAAAGGTTTGATTGATCTATCTATCTATCCATCTATCTTTCGATCTATTGATCTATCTATGTATCTATCATAAATATTTTACATACATACATAGTTTTTCTTTATGTTATTTTTTTTGTTGTTGACGTTTTTACTTTTACATTGCTTTCTAAATGAAATGATATTCTGAGTGCGGCTGTGAGAGGGACCGACTGATGACCTGCTTTGATTTAGTGTCTCTTCTGCTGACAGCACTCTGACTAAAATAGAATCTTCTTCACACATACTTCGTAAGATGAAAAATATCTCATACTTCTTAGATTTAAGCTTCCCTGTATTATAATAGTGCACTGTGGTGAAATAAGGATGAGAAGAAAAGAAATTAAATAAAATTAAATAATACTCATACATCATGTGCCCAGCCCTATCAAATGGTTGCTAAAACCAGTGAAATGTCCGTACTAGCAATTATCAATTTCCCTGAAAACATACATGCTGATAAGGTGATAATTTTAATATCCGCTGTTCTCTGTATCACTGTGGCCTAGATTTATGGTGGGTGGCCCACTCTGTGCATGTGGGTGAGTGTATATACACCCCCCCCCCCCCCCCCACACACATATATATATAATATATATAAAGATAGATAGATAGATATCCCCTCTTTCTGGCTGGAAAAAAATCCAGCATTTATAATCAGGAAGTGCAGCAGTGTCAATGACCAATTCTTACTCCTTGCACCTTTCCTTCCAAGGACAAACGCCATACTTAGACAAGGCTCCTCCTCTGTTGCTATGTTACTGCTGGGTGTTGCTGTGTAGTCAGTCAGCCCTATTGCATCATTGCTCTGTCACTGCAGTAGGCGGACCATTTCGGTGTTTCAAGCTGGAAGAAAAGGAGTCCTGTTTATTCGTGACATAATTTCCTCCTCATGTTGTTGCTGGATACATGAATACAGTACACATTTCAGCAGTGGGTTAACATTTTGTTGCTGTACTGACCCAAAATCATGCTTGGTATATTTAAAGGCAAATATGAAATAATTGCTGTTTATTTCATGATTATCATTTTATCTATAGTGTTCATATATATATATATTAGAGCTGTCAGTTTAGCGTGTTTTTATTGGCATTAATTTAAATAAATTTTAACGGGATTAATTTTTTTCTCGCGAGATTAACGCGGCACACGTCACAGTGGATGTTACGTTGCTCTATAAATAAACCAGAAACAAAACAACAAGCATGCTGCATAGGTCCAGCACGTTTGTTTTGCCAGCCACGGCAGCGCGAGACACCGAAAACGGATACTTAAAGAGTTTATGAATGGAAAGTTTACTTTTAAAATGTTGCCAGATTGTTCCACTGACAAGACCAAAGTTACCTGCATCATACAGGTATACGATGTATGCCACTGACGCGATTGTTACTTGTTTGGAACTATTTTGTGTGGAAGGTTACAGTGTTCCGTGTCCATATAAATAGAGCGGGTGGAGCTTCTCCGTGTTCGTCTGACAGTGACAGTGAAGTTCAGCGGTGCAGTGGTAGCGACCTAGCGAAAATAAAACGTCTCCAGTGTTGTCATCGAACTAAGTGTAGTCATCCGAAATGATGTCTACACAAAACCGTAGAGAGACTTCCGCGCAAGAAGGACCAACAGAATCAACATAGCCTGACTGCTGTGTTCAAAGCAAACTTGAGAAAAACGAAGTATGCAACCATGGTTTAAATCCATTATAGGCTGAGTACTAGTTTACCTTAGATATGCACTTTATAATGTTATATTGCTCTGTTTTGATTCCATAAAAAGAGCTGTTAAAGCAGCTGTTGTGTGACAAAATATTTTTTTTCACTGTTGTTGATGGACAGCAATATTGTGTGAGAGATTATGTGTGAATAACTGCTCCAAGTGAAAAATGTTCATGTAAAATTGAAATTAGAAATTGTTATTTCAGTAAATATTTGCATTTTGCACAAAAAAACTGATTCATGATTCCATGTTGATGAGAGCATTAAAATGGGGGAAAATAGGACTAAACAATATAAAAGGAAATTCAGAAACGAATAAAAAATGCATGAGTAGTCATGATTAATTTTTTTGTTCATTTGAGTTAATTATGACAGTTGGATTTTTAATTAGATTTGTTTGTTTGTTTGTTTGTTTGTTTATTGAACATAAAACATATATACAGTAATAATTTGACAGAAAATAAGGTAGATAAAAAAAGTAAAAAGAAAGAAATCAATCTTCATTCAACACAGTTATTATGTTCAAGGGAGTAGGAAGAAGTAAAAAACTTATCTAGTCCTACCCCGTTATGTGATTGTATCTAATAAATCATTTTTATATCAATCAGAAAAGAAAAAAGTAAGAAGAAAGAAGTCTCCATTAAGGCTCATACTTTACCCTTAACCGTGATATTTTTACAACTTTTGGTTTGTATCGGGATTATATACTTCCACACCCTGACACTCTTGTGTCAATTTTCTCTTAAATTCATAATGGATATTTATATACCTTTCTCTATTTATCAACTTAGTTCTGATTTATCATTATATTTAATGTTTTGAATTTATCATTTTAACTCTGATTGATGTAGGTTGTTTGTACTATTTTTTTGAATTTGTTTTTTAGATTAAATATTTTAATCGTTTGACAGCTCTAATATATATATATATATATATATATATATATATATATATATATATATATATATATGAGAGCGAGAGAGAAAGATGTAGCTATACACACACTACTCATAAAAAGTGAGGGATATTAGGCCTTCAGGTGAAATTTCAGCACGCGCATAAAATGCATTCAAACCTTTACAGATGAACTTAATGTGACCACCTCTAAGCTTTTGATTGCACATGTCCAACTGTTAAATGTTTCAGTAATTTTTGCACAAGTTGCTTCATGGCAAAATTTACAACAGGTGTTTGATACTTGAATCAACCAATAAATGTCGTGGTTCAATTTGAGCTGGTGTTTTAACAGTCTTCTTCATCATGTTATTCACATTTTGACATCATGAGGCACCTAACAATGGTCAGACGGTTGCGTGCAAGTTGTGTGACACACGTTTCATGAATTATAATTTTTAAAAATTTGTTTATTAAAGGGCAGCCCGGTAGTCCAGTGGTTAGCACGTCGACCTCACAGTGCACAGGTTGTGGGTTTGATCCCGGCTTCGGCCTTCCTGTGTGGAGTTTGCATCTTTTCCCCGGGCCTGCGTGGGTTTTCTCCGGGTACTCCGGTTTCCTCCCACATTCCATAAACCATGCATGGCATGCTGATTGAACACTCCAAATAGTCCTTAGGTGTGAGTGTGAGCGCGAATGGTTGTTCGTTTCTGTGTGCCCTGCGATTGGCCTGCGACCGGTTCAGGGTGTCCCCCGCCTACTGCCCGAAGACAGCTGGGATAAACTCCAGCACCCCCCGCGACCCTAGTGAGGATAAAGCGGTTCGGAAAATGAATAAATGTTTATTAAAATAAATATTCGCACATATACAAGAAAGAGCAATGAAACATATCTTTTAAAATTAAAGTTTTTTTAGTTGAGATTCAGTTTGGCCCTTAGGGCAAGAGCATTTTTGTTATTTGTGAACTATTTTCAAACATTCTTTTCTCTTAGTTTTTGTGTGTTTTTTTTAGATTTTATCTCAGGAACTGCATGTTTTTAGTATTTTGTATGTCGATTTATTTATTATTATTATTATTTTTTTATGAGTAGGACATAAAACGCCCTCTGATTCTGGAATGAACCATATATTGTTGAAATGGAAAGTGGTGCCATGGTTAAAAACATCAGCTTCAGAGACCTTCAAGATGGAAGATAGAAGATTCTCTTCTCTAGATATTCTCTTCTTTGGCTCTGCTGCCATCTAGTGGAAGTTGTCAAAATACTTGTCTGAGCGGTTTGAACTGGAAGTAACTGTTGACTTTAGAATAGAATGTGCTTTTATTTAACCAGGATGAATAATTAAGTGCGTATAAGGTTGCATTTTTTAAAAAAAAATTCCACTTTAAATTTCAAATGTCTTCCATTATTTTTTCACATACAAACACAAAACAAATCAAATCTTTAACATTCAAAGACTCAACATGACCATTGTAATCCCAACCCGAACCCTGACACTCTCCTTGTCTCTTCTTTTTTCCACATTGTATTTATCCACCCCATGAGCTCTACTGGCCTTCACTCCTTGTTTCCTGTTTGGGTATAAAAGTAAAGTAGGTACAAGTGGTGACTGTTTCTCTTATCAACTCTTTGGTGCCAATATGCATGCCGATTTACATTATAGTGCAAGTTGCAATGGTTCCCATTGGCAAAGCACAGGAAAATTACACAAAACTGATTTTTGTTGATCTTGAAGCAATTTGTCCAATTCATCAAAACGATCGTGTTGTATTACTGCTCACTCCACAGCAAATTTCTGCATCATCATGTCCATCGAACATTACTTCAGCAAAAGCAGACACAACTTTGCATCTGGGCAAGCATCTCCCATGCATGCGGAGATTCATTTATTGCTAATGGTTTGCACGGAAATCATTACGAATGTGTTCCAAGACTGTTGTTCTTATCTGCTCTTGTTTTGTTGACCTCTCTACAGGTGTGGTCGAAAGAGGAAGAGGAGCAGGAAGAAAATGGGGAGTTGAAAGCCCCTGTTGTGTTTTGCGTACAGGCGGAACATGCTGGAACCAGGACATATTACTTCAGCACAGACAGCTATGAAGAGCAAAAGGAGTGGATCACAGCCATGAGCGAGGCTGCAGAGGTCAACGTCAATCCATCCCGCAGGTGTTGCACCTACATATACACAGAACCAACAAATGAAATATTGAATAATATGTTTCATACGGGCAGCATGGTCGACACATCTGCCTCACAGTTCTGAGGTTCAGAGTTTGAATTTCCGTCCTTACTTTCCTTTGTGAACTTTGCGAATGTTCTCCCTTGGGAATGCTATGGCAGCTTCCTCTCAGATTCCAATAACATGCATGCCTGAAGTTTATCGAAATCAGTGGTGTCCAAACGATGGAGCGGGGGGTGGGGGGTGGCATTTGCTGTCCATTTTGTAGCAGCCTGCAGTATTTATTGAAATTAAAAACTTGACTGGACCCGTGTCATTTGGCTGCAGTGTACTACCGTTTTTTTCATAGTTTGGTCGGGGTTGCGATTTATACTCTGGAGCGATTTATGTGTGAAATTATTAACACATGAGAGTGGCTGCCTTTCCAGCAGCTCCTATATTTTGTTGTTCTACTTCTTCCTTTCATAACTTTGCTGCTGTGAATTGGGAATTTCTCCATTGCGAGACTAATAAAGGTTTTCTTATCTTATCTTATGATTATATCATTTCACATGTTATTTTTACATTAAACCACAAGAGGGCGGTCTCGGCCTGTGTTGATAAATCGACGATGAATCTGATGTAAGTGACGCAGAAGAGGAAGCGGCGCATCGTCTACATCCCGAGTTGGGGGAGTTGTTTAAAAGTGACACCGAAGATGAAGATTTCATTGGATTTAGTGATTTGGAGTGAACCTGATAGTTTGGTAAACTTGTTAGCCTGTTCTTTATGCTAGAGTTATCTGAATAACTCTTACTATGTTACGTCGTTACTGACATAACCAGGCACATCAGTCATGTAACGTGAGTATACCATACACTTATTCAGTCTGTTGTTCTATAGTTTTATTTTAATTTTAAATTGCCTTTCAAGATGACATGTATGTTTTTGGTGTTGGATTTTATCAAATAAATTTCCCCTAAAAATGCGACCTATACTCCAGTGCGACCTATATATGTTTTTTTCCTTCTTAATTATGCATTTTTTGGCTGGTGCGATTTATAATCGGGAGCGACGTATAATCTGAAAAATACGGTACTTAATTTCGTGATAGGGCAAGAGAAGAGAAGAAGAGAATGAAATTCATTCTCATCATTTCTATTCATAATCCGCCGTGAATAAAGGTAATTCATTTGGGCAGACCTACGCTCGTGGATTATAGGGCCACCCCCCAAACCAATCCGCTTGGCTCCAGTTCACCTGTGACCCAATAAGGGCTAGTGGTTTAGAAAGTGAATGCATAATATAAAAGTGTATGTCCCCGTATGTGTCATTTAATGAAATTATTGATTTTATTTTAATTTAATTTAATTTATTTTTCAGATCAAATGCGGCTGTCACAGTGGACCAGGCCATGGTGACAAGAAACACCGATCCGCTAATAGAACTGAAACAACAGACAGCACCAAACAAAAATGACAATGGGGTAGACAACTTGGAAACGGCCTCTCTGTCAACTCCTTGTTCTGATCAGGACACAGTGAAGAACAATGGGAGACAAGAAGACTGTGGAGGAAAAACTGAAGATGAAGGTGGGGGGCCCGGTAGTGGCCATTTTCAAACAAACCACAATCCAAATGGTTGGAATAAGCATTTCCCTCCCAGCTCCACGCCCCAAAACTACAACGGTAAACCCCCTCAATCCCAAAGTCACAGCACTTGTGCACATCAAAAACAACCCCAAGCGAGTGTCAACTCACCCAATGACACAAAAGAACAGCACCAGAATGTGGTGTTGAGGAGGGGTTTTGTTCCCAGAACTGCCCCTGAGAGAGTAGCCCAAAGGAAAAGCTCAATGGCACAGCTACAGCATTGGGTCAACCAGCGGCGGGTCATGGTGTCCCAGGAGGACATGAACAGGTATACCTTGTTGTCATAAATATGGGCATATGTGGTTTTTAAAACTTCCAAATGAGTTTTGGAGGACCCCTCCTCCCCTTGTTAATAATTATGCATGTAGGATTTAAATTGGGGAGGTCCAGTGGTTAGCTCACAGTGCAGAGGTACCGGGTTCAATTCCAGCTCCGGCCTCCCTGTGTGGAGTTTGCATGTTCTCCCCTCGCCTGAGTGGGTTTTCTCCGGGTACTCCGGTTTTCTCCCACATTCCAAAAACATGCATGGCAGGCTGATTGAACACTCTAAATTGTCCCTAGGTGTGAGTGTGAGTGTGGATGGTTGTTTGTCTCTGTGTGCCCTGCGACTGGCTGGCAACTGGTTCAGAGTGTCCCCCGCCTACTGCCCGAAGACAGCTGGGTTAGCCTCCAGCACCCCCCCCCCCCGCGACTCTTGTGAGGATAAGCGGAACAGAAAATGGATGGATGGATGGATTTAAATTAAACCTTTGAATTTTAGTTTTTCGGGGATACATTTTTGCATATGTTGTTCCTCTTGTCTAATTAGATCCATCCATCCATCCATTTTCCGAACCGCTCGATCCTCACTAGGGTCGCGGGGGGTGCTGGAGCCTATCCCAGCTGTCTTTGGGCAGTAGGCGGGGGACACCCTGAATCAGTTGCCAGCCAATCGCAGGGCACACAGAGACGAACAACCATCCACGCCCACACTCACACCTAGGGACAATTTAGAGCGTCCAATCAGCCTGCCATGCATGTTTTTGGAATGTGGGAGGAAACCGGAGCACCCGGAGAAAACCCACGCAGGCCCGGGGAGAACATGCAAACTCCACACAGGGAGGCCGGAGCTGGAATCGAACCCGGTACCTCTGCACTGTGAAGCCGACGTGCTAACTACTGGACTACCGGGCCGCCCTTGTCTAATTAGATTATTGAAATAACTTTTAGTCAGGTTTGATCATTAGTTTACCAAATGAGACTAGCTAAAGGGGAATTTCAAAAGTGAGGTTGTTGTTTAACTTTCTTAAAACAAATGTATTACCCAAAGGGGCTTTCTCTTGATGAAAAGTCCATTGCCTTGAAAAAGGAATAAAACAACAAGAACACATTAGTGAAATTGTCGTATTGTTAAAGGTACAGTGTGTAGTGTTTAACTCCATCTACTGGTGAACTAAGAAAATGCAATGAACTGAGCTCAAAAGTGGTGCCTTCGAGAAACAACAATTTGCAACCCTACTACCCATTTCTTCAGCAGGGGTGCAAGCATAATATCGTTCCAAATGACTTCTTATATTCCCTCAAGTGACAGAGTTTGTGTGTGCCATTTGATACACATGCTGTAGTCATCATATTGAGGAACTAATTTAGCTAAGTTTGTCTCCTTCGGGGGCGGCCCGGTAGTCCAGTGGTTAGCACGTTGACTTCACAGTGCAGAGGTACCGGGTTCAATTCCAGCTCCGGCCTCCCTGTGTGGAGTTTGCATGTTCTCCCCGGGCCTGCGTGGGTTTTCTCCGGGTACTCCGGTTTCCTCCCACATTCCAAAAACATGCATGGCAGGCTGATTGATCACTCTAAATTGTCCCGAGGTGTGAGTGAGGGTGTGCATGGTTGTTCGTCTCTGTGTGCCCTGCGATTGGCTGGCTACCAATTCGGGGTGTCCCCCGCCTACTGCCCGAAGACAGCTGGGATAGGCTCCAGCACCCCCGCGACCCTAGTGAGGATCAAGCGGTTCGGAAGATGAATGAATGAATGTCTCATTCGGGTATCCATAGCAGAAAGATGGCGGCGAAACATGGCAGCCTCTGGTAGCCTCCTGTGGGGGAGGAGCGCCCAATCTATCACCTACGATTACATTTTTTTTAAAAATTACGATGATGTGATGATGTGATTGAACATATTATTTTGCATATGAAATTGCTGTATTTTCCGCACTATAGGGCGCACCAAAAAGTCTTCCATTTTCTTAAAAGCTCACCGAGCACCTTAAAATCCGGTGCCTCTTGTGTATGGTCATTACGGTAATACATCGACTCCAATGGCTCCTTCCTGGAGACATGCTTCCAATGTTATAACTTGCTGTTGGTTCAGTGAACTGTGTCGCTGCTTTATTAAATAGGTTTTTGTTGCAGTTCCGAAAAAATGAGAGCTGTGGTGTTAATTTTTTAAAACGCACTCTTTATGATTGTCTTTCACAGTCTCAACAAATACAATTACACCTGTCAGTCTCCGGCCTTTTCTTCTTCCTTCGACTCGAGAGGCGTTCATGACTGCCTCGGAAAAACGTAAATTAACTATTCCTTCATTGAAACTACGGAAATTGAAAATAATGCATCAAAACAGAAAATCAAGTGAGGAAATCACAAAATAAATTCTTTAGCCCCCCCCCCCCCCTACAGAATTTATTTTGTGATTTCCTCGTTTGTGAATACAGTACATAACAAAGGAATAAATAACAAACACTTCTGAGACAGTCCAGTCTCCTACATTTTACTAACATTTGATCTTTCTGTTGGAGTTATGCTCAAGGAAATGCCAAAATAAATTCTCTAGGGGGGCTACAGATGTTATTTTGTGATTTCCTCGCTTGATTTTCTGTTTTGATGCATTACTGTGTTTTTGATTTTCGTAGTTTCATTGAAATAATCGTTAATTTACATTTATTGGAGGCGGTCGTGAACATCTCTTGAGTCAAATGAAGGGCGGTGGCTCCATCTAGTGGATGCATTGTAGATTGCGCCTTATAACGCGGTGCATTTAATATATGAAAAAAAAATTGCAAAATGGACAATTCATTGAAGGTGCGCCTCATAATCCAGTGCGCCTTTTCGTGCGCCTATTCGTATTTATTGTGAAATAATGAAAATTGAATAATCAACCATTTCTCACACGCTGTTCCATTAAATAATTAAAAGTGTAGTAACATTTTGAACAGTCAAACAAATGTATACACGCAGCTGACTTTGTACGAAAGTACGAAACATTGTGATACTGTATGTTTATATACATTGTTTTCTACTACTTTGTGTTGTTTGAATTTTGCCTCACCTACCTGTCTGCTCCTGCCAGATTAAAACAAGGCTCATATTGTAAGGGAGATTTGGTTTTAATATCTGACAAATTTAAAACTGTGATTAGTTGTAAATCGCAATGGAAGTCACTTCTGTTCCCTGCAAACAAATGAGGTGAACTAAAATATTTCCGAATGTACTGATGTCTTATACTGTTCAATTCCTGCGAAATAATCAGTGGCAACTATACTATGTTATTCTATACAGTATTTTTTTGAGCTGGCTGAATGCCGCACAGCCACCTCATGATATGGAGAAGTGCTTCTTTACTTCCAATACGTTTTCTCGCTCAAAGGCTTAAATCCCATCGGATTTGCTTTGTACCTTTTCTTCCAGTCCATCCCATCATTACCCAGCGAGCCAAGGCTTCAACTACTATGGCTACTCTCGTGGCCCGCAGTATTTGGAGGAGTACCCGCTGTACCCACCAGGAGTCCGGCCTGACAGCATTTGCTCCGTCTCTGCAGTGGGGGGATATGACCACCGCTGGACTGTTGAGGAAAAGCGGCACTCACTGAGGGACGGGCCTCACCAGTTTTATGGTCCACCAACGCCCAGGGACTCTTGGGGACCACATTACTACGGTGGAGTTGATAAGTCTATGAGACGCCTGTCCATCCAGCCGCGTTCCAGATCTGTGCCCAGGTCACCATCCTTGTCCTCCCGAGGGGCCTACTCGCCAGTATCGCACAACTTTGCCTCACCGGTTCGATCACCGTCGGCACGGTTTGACCGGTTTTCGGGGAGAATGAGGGATGATGTGATCTACGCTGATCCGTCTGTCTATAACCTAAGGAGATCGCTCAGCTCGCCAAAGGTGAGAGCACAACACTGTCATGGTGGATGATCATATTGAATTAATATTTAAAAATATAATAATAAAAAATCGACTTAACGTTAGAGCACAATCAACTGACGTTTCTCTGAAATTTGAGGTTGTAGTTTTATAAAGGCGTGAACAATTAAGGCGCAACATCGAAACAACTCAAATGTCTTTATTTAATTTTAGAGTTTTGTTTTACGGAACCGCAGAAAGAGAAGAAAGAAAGAATGAAAGATGAATGTTGTGACCATTTTCACCTTTCCCAAGTCTAACGTCCGTGCTGTCATTCTTGCCTCCTTTTGACTCTTTCCTCGTTATCGTCTTCCCTCCCTTTAGTATGACTACTCTGGTGATAGGAGGTCCATAAATCAAGGACTATTCCACCACAACTACCCCGTATCCCCTTCCATCCACCATAAAATGGTATGTGCTGCCCATGTGCTGCAATGCTTAACAATCAAGAGAGCATCACAGAACATACAGAAATAGTCATGCGGTGGTCGACCCGTTGTTTTGAAAAAAGTGAAGCTTTGCTTCGCAGCTGCAAACAATAAGTACTATCTTGGCCATCTAGAGATCAATTTCTTCCAGACTCTTCCAGTTCTCCTCAGTAGTTTTTTTGTACTCAGTTTCAAATACCGTATTTTCACGACCATTCGGTGCACCGTATGGTTGGGCGCAGTCTCATTAATGGGTGCTATTTCTGTATTTTACACATAGACAAAACGCACTGTATTATTTGGGCGCAGTTTTACAGTGGTAAAACATACGCCAGCTTAAACATACGGCATGCATGCGCGCACGCTAAAAACACGTTAGCTTGTAGCATACGGTAGCATGCCAAGACATACAGATACAAGCTAAAAACACGTTTTTAAAGAGGCAACGGAAGCAAAACTGAATTCCGTTGTATTTTATTTAGCCATCGTACAATGTACTCACGTTTTTCGATCAATCATCACCCAGAAATCCATCAAAGTCCTCATCCTCTGTATCAGAATTGAACAATTGTGCAAGTACCGGTAATCCATCAAAAACGCAGTGTTCCCTCTCGTTGTCAGTCACTCTCATTACCATGTGGCTCCACAGAAATGATGCCGGCTTTGCCAAAAACTCGAACAACAGTGCAAGCAGACAGGTTCGTCCAAGCAGCCACAATCCATTCGCAAATTGTGGCGTAACTCGCCCAGCGCTGCCTCTCACTCTTTGTAAAGTTGTGTTTGCCATCAACCATCCATTGTTCCAATGCCGCTCGCAACTTTACTTTGAACGCCTGGTCGCAACTTTGCTTTGAACGCCCGGTCGCAACTTTACTTTGAACGCCCGGTCGCAACTTTACTTTGAACGCCCGGTTGATGCCGATGTCCAGCGGTTGGATTTCATTAGTCAAGCCTCCGGGAATAACGGCAAGCTCAGAGTTCATTTGCTTGACTTGGTTTTTCACCGCTGCTGTGAGATGGGCACGCATGCCAAAAGCATAACCGATGGCTTGAAGTTTGAACTGAGCTTCGTAGGCGTGTCTCTTTGTAGAATTTATTTTCGGGGGTTCTTAGAAACCAAAACCGAAGTTGTTTTGCAACAATGCACATAGCCACACTCTATACAGGTGTTGGTACCTGCTTGGGGCGTCCCTTTAGCGTCCACTTACACGCCCACCCTTCACTCATTGGCGGACTTCTTCGCCGCATGCCTGTCCTCACTCACGTCTGCCTTTTCTCTCTCTCTCTCTCTCTCTCTCTCTCTCTCTCTCTCTCTCTCTCTCTCTCTCTCTCTCCATATATGTATATATACACGCCCACCCTTCACTGATTGTCCGACTTCTTTGCCGCATGCCTGTCCACAGTCACTTCCGCCTTTTCTCTATATAAACAGCGTGTCGGCTGTCAGTCAGGTTTTGGAGCTCAGCGCATACACAAGACGCTGCGCATCATACGGCGTCCTGTCCATTTTGGAGGAAATTTGAGACTTTTAATGACGCCTCATAGTCGTGAAAATACGGTATATTTGAATGTTTCAAGTGCGCACTGTCGGCTTTTGAGAAAACTGAATGCTTTTAGGTGCGCCTTATAGTGCGGAGAATACGGTATATATGTAGAGTGTTTCACCCCTTTTGCACTAAAATGCTGAAATGTAAAATAGCCGCTTGCCAAGTCATAATAGCTTGTGAAAACCAGGTACCACCGTTGTAACTTGTGAGTCAGTTGTGTGTGCAAGCATGCCAAACAGATACCCTACGGGTGGCACAAACCACTGTTGGTGATTAATTTGTTGGATGCATTACAGTACTTGTACAGTCTCATCTAGTGTTATTTGGACATGCAACTCATAATTATGTTTATTTTAGCACCATTTCCGCTTCATCTTAAATTTTCTTCATTTCATAGCCATTTGTTGCAATGCAATGTGCCACCATAATTGATTACACACTCTGAACTTGAACCAGTACTAGCGAGCTATATGGATTCCTCACATCACATTTGTGTGTTGCATAGCTCAAACAAAGAAATGAGCTATGCGAGCATTGACCGACCATTTCTTTGTTCACTGTCAATGACGGTGAACAAAGAAATGAGCTGTCATAGACACGTAGTGTAAAGTCTAAGAGGAAGCAGACTGCAAATCCCATACGCAGTTCGGTGAAATCAACGTTGCGGCCATTATGTAATAGGCATGTTTAATTTCCACGGCTAGGACACATCAGCCAGCTTCTTTCTGTCGCTCATAGCAGCCCTATTTCCACTCAACAAAAATTGATCACACCAGTCAGGCTGATGCTTTGATTAAAATAAAATGATATTTCTCGGGGTACTCCGGTATCCTCCCACATTCCAAAAACAAGCATGGCAGGTTATTGGAACACTCTAAATTGTCCTTAGGTGTGAGTGTGAGTGTGAAATGTTGTTTGCGTATCCTGCGATTGGCTGGCACCCAGTTCAGGGTGTATCGCGCATCTTGCCCAAAGACAGCGGAGATAGGCTCCACCACGCCCCGCGACCCTTGTGAGGATGAGCAGATTAAATATGGATGGATGGATATATTCCTCAAATTGAGACCAACAAAAATACAGATGTTTACCCGTACAAGAATAACACACATTCCTTATTCGATCAACTCATATTTGGATTATGGTTTTGCTTTCCAAACAGTTAACTCAAACTTGTTTGAAAAGCATTGATGGAGTTAATATATGCATGACCCTGCATGACCCCTACATCATGCATCAGTCCATCTGTTAATTTAATTGCTTCCGTTTTTCCTTGAGCGTGGGGTAAAATTAACATTTCCTTCTTATTCCAAACATCTGGAGTCTTTTTTTACTTGTCATCTTATTTTGCACTCCTTTACAAACAATTTTTGGCATGCATAAAATGGTGATTAGCAGACAGCCAAGTATTGCACATGTCAAATATTTAATCGGGTTAATATTAAATTTCCTTGGAAATGTCGCTATTGTTTTTAAACTACAGCACAGTAAATCATTTTAAAGAGTAAACTACAAAATGAAATTGTCTGTCCAGTGAAGGCGACTGGGTGCTTTGTTTGCTCTGCTTCTGTCTGATCTGAAATTTGTCGGTCAATGCTGCATGTGTCTGTGTGTTCACCTTATTTGTCACTGTTGCTGCTGCTTGGTTCAGGACGACATATTAGATCTCCAGCTCCAACGCAACTTGGATTATTTAGACCAGCAGGTAGGCGCACACATCTGCATTGTTTGTAAAATCATATTCCATTCAGCCATCTTTTATTTGCCCTATTCCCGTACGAGGAATACTTGAATAATCTCCTTCATTTAAAAGTAAAAGGTGTTCCAGTCGCCTTCAAATCCAGGTTGTTGTGAACGTGAAGTTTTTTATTTGTTAATTTGAGCTGAATCTTCAGGTGCTGGAGGGAAGCCGGTTATTTGGTATGGTTACTCGAAGGGTGGAGAGGTCCTCCTCTGCAGCAAAGCTCTGCATACAAGTAAGAGAGGAGAGCCAGCGCAGCAGGGAGGCAGGCTTTTCAGATGGCAAAACTGCTTTGTGCAGCAGGTTCAAGCTGCACCAATCATCCACCAGATGGAATCACACCTTTGATCCTGACACTATTTGATAACTTTCGAGTGAAACGTTGCAGCAACAGAATCAATCCTCACTCAAGGCCAAAATGCAGCAATTCAGCCGATACCGTAATACACTCTTTCCTAAGCCTGCCTCTCTTTTCGTCGTATTTTTGTCTGCATGCAATGTTCTCCTGATAACTTCACCGTTGTTTCTTTCTTTTTTTCCACATAACTACGACATTTGTCCTGTCATTTGTCACGTTTGCTAAAATCCAAAATTGTTTGTTGATACAAACCCAATTCCAGTGAAGGTGGGATGTTACGTTCAACAAAAATAAACAGAACAGCAATGGTTTGCAAATCATGTTCGACCTATATTTAATACACGACAAAGGCAAGATAGTTCATGTTCAAACTGATCAAATGTATTGTTCTCGGCAAACAGTCATAACGTTTGAATTGGATAGCTGCAACACGTTCCAAAAAAGGAACTGCAGGCAGGCCAGCTTAGTATCCACACTCGTTGACTATGAAGCCACGCTGTTGTAAGACGTGCAGAATGTGGTTTGGCATTGTCTTGCTGAAATAAGCGGCCATGAAAAAGACGTTGCTTGTCTGGCAGCATATGTTTCTCCAAAACCTTGTATGTACCGTTCAGCATGAATGGTGCCTTCACATACCGTCACAGATGCTGCCTTTTAAACTTTACGTCCATAGCACTTGGAATGGTTCTTTCCCTCTTCGTCCACAATTTCCAAAACCTATTTGAAATGTGAATTCGTCAGACCACACGGGATTTTTCCACTCCGCATCAGTCCATTTTAGATGAGCTCGAGGCCCAGAGAAGCCGGTGGCGTTTCTGAGTAATGTTAACACTTTGCATAGAGGGGTTTTAAGTTGCACTTCGGGATGTAGCGCCGAACTGTATTCACTGACATGGGTTTATGAAGTGTTCCCGAGCCTATGTGATGATATCCTTTACACATTGATGTCGGTTTTTGATGCAGTCCTGCCTGAGGGATTGATGGTCACGGGCAGTCAAAGTTGGTTTTGGGCTTTGCCGCTTTGATAAGATAAGCAAACTTTTATTGTCTCACAATGGAGAAACTCCCACTTCACAGCAGCAAAGTTATGAGAGGAAGAAGTAGAAGAACAAAATAAATAGGAGCTGCCTGAAAGGCAGCCACTCTCGCGGCGCCATCTTGAAGTCAAAATAACACAGCAAAACACATAAGACATAGACAGTCGTGCAATCTTAATCACTTTGATGAATGCTGAAGCTATTGATGATATGGAGATGACAAAATCCCTACATTCCTTGCAACTGCATATTGAGGAGCATTGTCCTTAAGCTGTTCGACCATTTTCTCATGCAGTTGTTCACAAAAAGGAGAACCATGCCCCATCTTTGCTTGTGAATGAGTGAGCATTTCAGGGAAGCTCCTTGTACACCAAATCATGGCACCTACCTGTTGTTTAGCCTGTTCACCTGTGGCATGTTCCAAACAAGTGTTTGATGAGCATTCCTCAACTTTCATCGTCTTTTTTTTTTCCTTGCCACCTTTTTTGGAACTTGTTGCAGCCATAAAATTCATGACGATTTGCTGAAAACCATACATTTGATCAATTCGAACATGAAATATCTTGTCAAGTTCAAGCCAACTTTTTTTTGTCAAATGTAGCAACATACAGCACAGATGAAATTTCTTTCCTCTCAACCACAGGAGAGAGAGGAGCAGCTGCGGGTACCCGTGCCGCGATCAACAGAACAGTTAACATAAAATAACAAAATAATACAACACAACACATACGACACAGACAGTCATGCAATCTTAACCACTTTTTCTGCATGCACGTTGTTGTTTGAAGCAGTTAGCGATGAAAGAGGAGAGACTTAAAGTGTCCTTTCAGCAGTGAATCAGAGACGTCATGCTGAAAAAGTGCACACGTCTGCTACAGGCTAAGTTTGAAAGCAAACAAGAAGCTGAAGCTTGTCTTTGTAGTGCATTCAAGTAAATATAGGTTGAACATGATTTGCAAATCATTGTATGCTGTTTTTATTAATGTTTAACACAACAGCCGAACTTCGCTGAAATAGGGTTTGTCTGTGCATGGCTTTGTGAATGACGTGCTAACATTTACAAAGACTGCGCAAGTCTTTAAATATTTTTCTGAGAAGTCATTGTTACATGTGGCATATGCTTTTTAAGGAGGCTCGTGCAAAGATTTATGTGAGAAGACCTCATCTTAGTTTAATCTCATTCAATATAAAATATATATATATGAATTGGGTATTAGGTTTTAGCCTGTAATGTAAATGTATATATATATATATATATATATATATATATACATACACAGTATATATATACAATACAATACATGCTGATTTATATAGCGCTTTCACAACAGCAACAGCTGTAACAAAGCGCTTCACAAAACAGTTAACATAAAGTAAAATAATAAACACAACACATAACATAAAACACGGACAGTCGTGCAGTCCTAACCACTTTTCTGTCACACGCTTTGTTGTTTTAAGCAGTTTGAGATGAAAGAGGAGAGAATCAAAGTGTCCTTTAACCAGTGGATCAGAGACGTCATGCTCAGAATGTGCACACGTCGGCTACAAGCTAAGTTTCAAAGTCAACAAGAAGCTGTAGCATCCACTGACGAAAAAAAGAGATTGGTTCACTTCTCCTGTCCCATGGAAATCCATTTCAATTCCAAGCAGCGACTCTCAGTTCTAAATACGCACCGGCGCTCTGCGCCAACGCTCCTCTCTCCTCATCCTCAACTTCAGCAGCCATCCATCCAGCCGCACCAACGCCGACTGTCCAACAGCGCCGACATAGCCACTGAATAAAACGGGTTTGTGAAAAATGCTGCCCAATACAGGCGCAAAAAACGCAAGCGCCCCAGGTCTGTCCAGCACCGACAGCCAATGGCGCCGACATTCCTCCAAATCAACATCTGTGCTGGTACAGGCGTGCTGCCGAGAAGGCTCAACCACCAAGCACAGATACTTCTCCTTTGACAAATGTCGTGGCCAAAAAGCGCTGAAAACAGTCCATATCAGGTCCACACGATGAAACAACAAACAACATGTGACAAAACAAAAGACAAAAATACCAAAAAAGCAAGGCTCTTGAAGAGCACTCGGGCGCCTACTCGGGGTGTGTATATATATATATATATATATATATATATATATAGCTAATAACAACTGCAGGTTTGGAGGGAAAGAGTCACTGGGAGCCGAACAACTCATAGACTAACTAATAGAGCATTTTAATTACACTATACTTCAGACACGGGTTTAAATGAATTTTAATCTACAGAAAAGAATGACCACAAAAAAACATCATATTTCATTGTCACATAAGGCTTCTGACCCTTTGCATAAATCTCCACTCAACTCAACTGTATTTATAGAGCACTTTCAAACAGCCATCGCTGCACACAAAGTGTCCACAAGTCATCAAATGTGACAGACCAATAGGCGTTATAGGTAGCATATATCATCGTTCTGAGATGAGGCTCCAAAAATTAGCTCTGTTTGCGGGTTGTTCGTGATGAGTTTATTGTGCTACCTCAGGATTGATTATGACTGAGGGGGGGGGGGGGGGTGCGAGGACTTTTCTGGCATCAAATGTATAAACCTATCAGTAGAATGAGAAAGGGTGCCTAAATGCACGCTGTGCCTTTACCACAACATTGCACTCCATGACTGGCGGCATAAACAATGTGCAGATATTTTGACCAGTGGTCCCCCCTGCACCCCCCCCCCCCCCTCTCCCCTCCATAAAAGTATCTAAATTCAGTCACAGCCTGGATTTTTATTTTATTTATTTTTTTTGGGTGGTCAAAATGAGATTATCCTCCCTCGTGTTTTTTTCTGGATTAGATTACTAAAACCCAGTCTAGAAACGAAAATAATTTTGCTTGAGATTATAGCCCCGAATAGTAAGTGTTTGGGTGCATCAATGTGCTTTTGACCTCTTGTTCTAATTCCACCCCGAGAAGAAAATTGCATATTTTACAGAAGCCCTTGTTTGATTTCAAGCTGAACTGTCAGCCTTGCAGACACACAAGTACTGATGATCTTTTCCTCCCAACATATGATGTATGAAATACATTATTTCACAGCCCCTTGTAAGCAACTCCATTGTCAACTTGACTCATTTTATTAGCCCTTCATCTCACTTTACATACAATAGTCCACTTTGTGTTTTTATATGGTTTTGCGGTGGTGATGGTTGATTTCAGATAAAGTCGCTTTCCGTACCATCAAGCACCCCGTAAAGTTTTGTAAATCATTTTTATCTGCAAAACAATGTTATTTCACTCATTACATTCATTTTCTGTCAATAAATGTATTTTTAATTTCAACATAAACCATGTTGACCGCCATGCTACACATTACATTGTACAGACCAAGTTTTCTAATTTGTCTGTTTTCATCAACAGTTTTATCTGTGGAATGTTACAAGTCACAAAATGTTTACTTGCGTGTTTGTTTTTGTTTGTGTAATGGGGAACATTCCATATATACATGAAATAAAAATGTGTTTCAAAATTAAATGGATCTTGAACATAATGAGGACTTCAAATTGGAGACTGTATGAAATAATTTTCCGATTTACTAAAAAAACAGATACAATGGTGCTTTCAGATGCAAAGTTTAAGTCGCATGTTATTAAAAAAGAAAATATCACTTTAAAAAAGTATACTATATCAAAACAGACACATAACAAACTAATTGAACGCAAATGATTAAACCATTTGTGCAACATGATTGGATGCTACAATTCAATTCATTGTGCTGCTCCTGATGGATACCATGGGGGATAGTCCTGCAGACAAAAATGAAGAAAAATAGTTTTACATCTCTGTAAGTGACACTGAAAGATTTAACATTTGTGGTTTTTCATGGGGAATAAAGAATACAGTATATGCCTGAGAGTATTGTTATATGGTCAGTCCATATATGTGTTGCTCCATTGCTGAAAGGGTTCTAAATCGATTGATGCTAACCGATTACCATGTGAAAGGCATTATCCATTGCTATGTTAGCATTAAGCTGGTGGAGCCTTTTTGTTGACAGTTGTCTGGTTGTTTCAAAATTGAAAAAAAAAAAGAGTAATTCTCTTTCTTTTTTATTTAGTTTGACAGTAAACTTAGAGGCATTATGCTGGGTTCATACTGAAGGTGAAATATGGTTGCTCCTCACATGGCTCTTCCTTCTCTAACAGAAAATAAATATTAGAATAATATGTACACTCTAAATTGTCCCTAGGTGTGAGTGTGACGTGGATGGTTGTTTGTCTCTGTGTGCCCTGCGATTGGCTGGCAACCGATTCAGGGTGTCCCCGCTTACTGCCCGGAGACAGCTGGGATGGGCTCCAGCACCCCCCGCGACTCTAGTGAGGATCAAGCGGTTCGGAAGATGAATGAATGAATGTTTCAACATCGTTAACCAATCAAGTGGCTAGTAGTTGTGCTCAAACTTTGGATGAGGCGAAAGGCTATATTGGTTCACTGTTCGACAGCCGCCAAATTCCTTGCTCACCATTCTCCATGCCTGCCACTTTTTGGTTTGGTTCCAGTTGGTATTGGAATCTGGATGTGCTGTTGCCCTTAGTAAAAAGTACTTTATTCAAGTATACCTAAATGAAAGTATTTTTCACAAAACAGAGGCAACGTACTTTAAGTGTACTTTTTAAAATCTATATTTTGATAAATTTCACAGATATATGCTTAAGTATACCTGGCTTGTACTGAAAAGAATACAGGAAAATAGAGTATATTTTTAAAACTTAATTTGTTCCAATTTAGTATGAAAAAGTACATTTTATATGCTTGTACTTGAGTATACTTTATAAAATATACTTCAAATACTTTTTCATAAGGGTGCCCACAGTTTGCAATGATTATTATGTCCACTTCTCAACCCTGGCTGTCGCTAGTTAAAATGTTCAAACACGAGTGAATAGGCGAAGAAGCACATTTCTCGTTCCCACTCGCGTCGTTTTGAAACACCCACCAAAAACCCGGTAATGATTCACACCTCTCCGCGCAAACCCCATTGACTTTAAATGTAATCGCACCACGAGAACTGCTCAACTTGGATTTGGTCAGCATTCAACAGCTTGAAGCCTCTTTTTGATGAATCGTTCACTATTTGCCAAACTGCTGTTTGAGTTTAAGTGAGTTCACTGGCCACCATACATTGCTCTAGTTTCTTCATACAGTCTCAATTTGTGCTTGCAAGTCAAAGCGAAAACCGTCTGGATGATGGCTTGATCTAAAAAAAAACTCTTAAATCAGGGAACTCATATCTTAAGGCACCAATGTACCATGTTTTAGAAAGCAGAAATAGTTCCCACATTGCAGGGGTTTTATTTGGTTCATGCAGTATCCCTGCTTTTTGGATTTTTTTTTTTTTAATAAAAGCCTTCTATTCAGGCCGAGTGTCAACATTTATGTCCTTGTTTTTACAGGTGCCTCCTTTCCATGATGTCTACAGAGAGTTACACCCAACACTGAAGCTCAATGAAATCGAAACGAGTGTAAGTATCATCACTTGACCACTATAAATGAACTTGTACATTTTCAAATAGAGTTCCTGGGTAAAACCGAAGGGACACACGTTTTGGGATACCGGGCCTTGAAATGAAAATGGAATAACACACTATATTAACCAGGTTTCCAACAAAAGTACAAAAGTGTGTGTGAGCGAGAGAGAGAGAGAGAGAGAGAGAGAGAGAGAAAGACAGTACTCTACATTTGTTTTCATCACAGCTTTTTTTGTTTGTTTGTTTGACATGTTGCCTGACACAGAAACTCTTGGGCCGGCTCTGTGAACAGAATCACATTGTGAAAGATCACGAAGCAGTTGTCCACAGATTACGAATGGACAAGGTAAAAAAAACATATATGCAGTCATACCTCGGTTTTCGAACGTCTCTGTTCTCGACCAAATCGTTTTTTGACCAAAAATTTCGAGTTTTTTATGCCTCGGATTACGACCGAAAATCAGTTCTCGACCAAACTGAGCGCACTTGAATGTGCCACTTGACTCCTCTCGCCTTCCTTACACGAGGAACTGACGCTTCCTCGGGTAGACGAGGAAGTGACACTTCCTTGTGTAGCGTTCCATTGTGAGCAGACGTGTTCAATAAAGTTGTTGTTTTTTTAAAAAGAGCGTGGTTTCGGTTTTCAAACAGCCTTCTGGAACGGATTATGGTCGAAAACCAAGGTATGAATGTACTTCATGTTGTGACCCGAACCAGTGGACATTCATTTGCTGCTTTCTCATGAACAAAGAGTGTGGAAAACATACAGAGTAAAAAAAGCCCACATATAAGCACATATATTCTCTCTGAATTATCATTTTCCCATATTAGACATGGTCATGTAGAGTGAATAACTCACTACAATAGAGGTTAATACTTTGATCCAAACCCGCACAATTCACGACGGAAGAGAGATCGGGAGAGAGAGCGAGAAGAAATAAATAGGAAGCTCTTTTCAAAGTAGCCACCCTTAAATTTCAATGAGATCCAATTATTTTGTTCATTTTGGCAAGAGAGCTACATTTGACTTTATTTTTTCTTTTCCTTTTAAACCTTCGTGTGTTTCACAATTTATAACTTTCACGCCTTGCTGGAAACATTAAACTCAGACGATTCAGAGTTGGCCCTGCAATCAGAATATATGTCTGACTTTCTATCTATCTAGCAATATCAATATCTATATCAATACATACCTATATCTATACATCTCTCTCTCTATATATATATATGTTTTTTTATACATACAGTATATATATACTGTATTTTTTGGGGGGGTATATATACAGTATATACTGTATATATATATCAGAATCAGAATCATCTTTATTGGCCAGGTATGTAGAACACACAAGGAATTTGTCTCCGGTATAACACGCTGCATTAGTATCATCATAAACAAGGACATGACAAATAGGTATGGAAGGACACTTCGTAATGTAAGTGAACCGTAGTGCGGTGGTACCACCCAGTGACAACTGTGAGACAATGTGCAAATATCAAGCAGAGCTAAAGTGATCAGTGGTAGAATACAATACTCTAACAGTTGTACAGTTGGTGCAGAAAATCATTGAACCATTTTAAAGTGACCATTAGCAGTATTTGTTGTACAAGAAGAGTGACTACGTCAGTCACTGTTTAGGGAGTTAATGGCTAGAGGGAAGAAGCTGTTTAAGTGTCTGCTGGATTTGGTGCGCATGGATCTGTAGCGCTTGCCTGAGGGGAGTAGCTGGAAAAGGTGGTGGGCAGGGTACACAAAGACACACACACGCACACACACACACACACACACACACACACACACACACGGTTTTGGTATAATAATGACCAGGTAATAATTATCATCATGGCCTAACGGATTTATCAAAGTTAGCAGGATAAGCACAGTCAAACATTACACAAGCATACCTTCACAGGTGTTGCATTTCAATGCAGTTGTCAGATTTAAAAAACAAACAAACAAACAAACGACATAGAGATGGTAGTTGCAATTCTCATCTCCATTAACGTGGGACAGGAGAAGTGAACGAATCTCTTTTCGTCAATGGACGCTACAGCTTCGTGTTTGCTTTCAAAACTTAGCTTGTAGCCGACGTGTGCACATTTTCAGCATGACGTCTCTGATCCACTGGTGAAAGGACACTTTGATCCTCTCCTCTTTCATCTATAACTGCTTCAGACAACAAAATGTATGCAGAAAAGTGGTGTTGTGTTGTGTTATTTTTGTTATTTTGACTTCAAAATGGCGCCGCGAGAGTGGCTGCCTTTCCAGCAGCTGCCTTTCCAGCAGCTCCTATATTTTGTTGTTCTACTTCTTCCTTTGATAACTTTGCTGCTGTGAATTGGGAATTTCTCCATTGCGAGACTAATAAAGGTTTTCTTATCTTATTACTTGGGGTCACTCTTGGACTAGCAATGCCCTGGGGTGGAATGCAGCTGGGTTGGTGTATGAGTTGTCCAAATGCAAGAATGTCTTAGCAAGGGGGATTTGAATACACGACAAGTTCTCTTTTGTGACATCTGCGGCGTCAAAGTAAGTCTCCTTGTTAGGAGTCTTTGCTTTCCTGAAGCAGAGAGTAGAGGTTACATGGTGGTTCAATTACTTTAATGTTCGTCGGAAATAAACATGACGTGGAGGTGTGGAATGGTTGGTGATCTTGGGAATGGAGAGACATTGTCCATTTGCTGACTATCCATTACAGACAGTCAAGACGTTTTTTTTCTCCCCCATGCTAAGGATCTCAATTACCGTAAGTATTCAGGATTTGCCAAAATACACAATTCAATTTTTTTATGTCATGGCAGCAAAGGGGAGGTATATTGCTGCCTTTTAGTGTGAGCAAGTATAGCTTATATCTATGAAGAAACATTGCAAAATAAAAAAAATGTCATCAACTTTAAATTGGGAAAAAAACATTTTCCTCACTCTTTTATGATCCATATTTCGCATATTTTGTCTCCGTTTTGTCGACCTTCATACTATTTCAACCCTTTCATGCACCAATAATGATGACCTGAAACCTGATACCAGGACAATCTGTCCATTGTAGTAACCGCTGTCCCTAAAACCTTCTTAACGCTCCATTTGTTAACGAGTTGCTGTTGTGGTTGCTTTTTGTAGGACAGCCTCGAGGAGGCGTTGGTGGCTACTCATCAGGAGATGGAGAAGTACCATAACCAGCCTGTGGTCTTGGAAAAGCTGCATATCAAAAAGGAAACCCTACAAAACCAGCTAATAAACATCAGAGGGGAGCTTTCCCAGGCCTCAAATGTAAGACAAACATGACATGCGGATCGTTTGTTTTACATAGTTTGTTTTACATAGTTTGTTTTGAAAAATGCTGAGGTTACGGATTGGATTTCATCATTGGCATATCCCCTACGTGTGTACATAAGAATGCCTCAACTGCATAAACAATGCAATCAGAGAGTAAGTTTACACTGTCCTTACAGTCTTTAAATGCCACTCGTATGGAATTTGAAGCTTTAGAAGATGAGGCCCATGCCATTCACGGAGATCTATGGGAACAACTTAATGCAGGCGTCCAGGTAATTTGGTAAACCTTTCTGCTTTAACGTTTTGAAGTCGTTTTGTCTGAATGTTGACTGGTGGAGGCCCTTTCTGTGGGGCTACCCGTTTCCTTTCGTTCATTCTTCATTTATTTTAATTTCTTTGTTTTGGGGGGAGCAGAGCGAATTGGTTCGAAGGCACATCCAGAAAGAGTTTTGGAGAGTCCAGGATGTACTAGAGGGCCTACATAAGAATCACTCATCCAGAGGCACTGATACAGCAAAGCACAAAGGTATCATCCAAAACAAAACGATGTGGATGACGACAACTGCAAGTGTCTCAGTGTAACCTTTCTCACTCTCTTCGTCTGCAGTGGCCAGTGGTGCGTCAGGCTCCTTTAGCACCAATAGTCCAGCCAGTCCCCTCAGCTCAGTAAGCCTCACCAGCCCTCTCAGCCCTTACTCCCCAGTGCCCGGGTCCCAGGTCTCTCCCTCTAAACAGCTGGGCCCGGAGGTAAGCACCGGACACACCCAGCAAGGGGTCAATCCTTTTTCAACACCTGTCTCACACTGTAGAACCAGATCTAGCCCTAAACCTCGTCCCAAATCTTGTGTAATCCCTCATTTCAACACTGAAGCCAGGCCCAAATCAAGACCAAAAAGTTATCGAGAATCTGACAAAAGCCTGAATGCGGAACATCGAAACAAAAATAGCTGTGAAACCCGTGAATGCACATTTCCTCGTTCTGCCCTAGTTTTGCAGAGTCCAAACGAGTCCTTGGCGAGATTGGATACTGTGATTGAAGAAACGGATCCAAGTGTCACATGCAGAAAGAACTCACACATTAGCAAGTTTCTAAACCCTTACGAACCCAGAGATGTTGACTTTCTCCAAGTTCAATGCCAGGACTCCACTTCCAGTCCACATTCAAACTTGACACTAGCCCACATGCAACTCCAAGATTTTGGTTGGTTAACCTCAAATATGTGCAGCCAAGAGGTTAAGGTTGGCCAAAGAAAAGATGTATTTCCTGACTCCATCCATGCATCTCCCTTGTTAGTAGGATATCCAAATGATCAGAGAAACTTCCAACCCAACAGGCATTTTTCTATGCCTGAATCCCAGATCCTGCTTTTCCAGGACATCTTTCAAACTAATGTGTTAACATCATGCCATGGCCCGGATCTCCCACTTTCTTATTTTAGAGGTGATCACCCTGAAACTCCACACCACCACCAACTATTCCATTCAACTTGTAATGCTCATACAGATGCTAAGATTCTCCCTCTCCCCCATAATCAAACAGAACATTACACTGATCCAATGATTTGTTTGGTACCACAATCTGATTCACCCACCCAGCCTTCAGATAAAGTTTTTATGCAGACTCATCTATAAAAAAACAAGATTGAACCTGAACAAGATTGAACCTTAATTCCGGTTATCCCGATCACATCCCATCTTTTAAAAAATATATGACCTTTCAACTACCGTTGTACTGTACACTGATTATGTGATAGTCAACCCATGAAATGGAAATAGTTAACACATTCACGTTCGTATGTATGTTTTATAAACATTACTCTTTGGTATCAGTCTAATTCAGATTGATGAATTCATAGACCATATAAATATATAATCACGTGTTAACATAAAATCACTTTAACGCAACTTTTTAGTGCACTTAATTTACCTGCTTTGTAGTTGTAAGGTATATTATAGCAGTATGGGTTGTGTGTGTGTGTGTGTGTGTGTGTGTGTGTGTGTGTGTTGGTTGCGGGCATGCTGGACCTTATCGCAAATGTCTTGAGGCAATAGGTGGGGTACACCCTGAACCGGTTGCTAGCCAATCATAGGGCACACAAAGACGCACAACCATTCACTCTCACAATCACACCTAGGGACAATCTAGAGTGTTCCATCAACGTTTAATGCGTGTTTTTGGAATGTGGGAGGAAACCGGAGTACCTGGAGAAAACCTATGCAGGCATGTGGAGAACATGCAAACTCCACAAGGTGCCCGGAGACAAACCCCTGACCTCTGTACTGTGAAGTGGAGGTGCTAACCAGTGAAAGAAAGAAAGAAAGAAAAAGATGGAGGGATAGATAGATAGATAGATAGATAGATAGATAGATAGATAGATAGATAGATAGATAGATAGATAGATAGATAGATAGATAGATAGAATGTTAAATCATGTCGGACACTGGTCCTCCAAAGTAAGTTAGCCACTGGTGCCGGTCGCGAGACGATTTCGTTTAACACATTCCAGGACAATTGAGCTCATCGCCGGCAACCAGTTCAGCGTGTACTGTACTTGAAGACGGCTGAGATATGCTGTAGCACACCCGCGACCATGAGGATAAGCGGTTGGGATAATGGATGGATGGAGAGATGTAAATGTCGGTCAGAACTTCTGTTCATGTGTTGGCCCGCAGAGACAACACATCATTCTTAGAAACTAATAGGAATTCAAAGTCAGGTTTCCCATTGCTATGAGCGAATGATCTCTTGGAACATACTTGCTTCCTTACCTCTTTCTACTCTGCATTTAGCTGGCTTATCACTCCCTCTGATGCGCAGACTTCTCTTGCTTCAACCCTCTCTATTTTTTTGCTTCCTTTCTACCTTGCTATCCCCCTGGCCTTCTGGTGATCTAGGAAAGTGCACCCCCAAGACCCCCCCTCCCCAAGTCCTATTTCCCTTTGGAATCTTCCACTTCCTTCACCCCTTCTATCTCCCCACTGGCCTTTGACAGCACCATCTGGCTACGCAACTTGGGCATCGATGATGGTTACTTTGATGTTGAAGATTCTCACATCAGAAAGGTATTTGGTAGATACGGCTTTTGCTGTGCCCCACCCCAAATGCTGTTCAGTTTCTTTTTTTTTTTTGTATCCATCAATTTTAACCTGACACCATGGTCTTTCGGCTTAACCTATTGCTAAATATTATACCCTTTGGTGTCAGTAACTTAACCAAAACACTTGTTGGTGATCACTAATCAAATCATGCTAGAACAATGTCAAACCATGCTAATCATATACTGTATGTGCATTTCATCTCTATTTTCAAATGGAATGCAATTTCACATGAAGGCTCTCCACGACAGAAGTTAGGTATCTACTTCCCGGTGAAGAAATACGTGGAGCACAAGTGGCAATTTCATTACTCACCAATACAAAATGCATACATTTGTCGGGGAGCATTTCATGTACATTAAGAATGCATTTGCCCAGCAAGTTAACGTAAACCATGAAGAGTGACACTGCCTGAGGTGGTGTGATCAGTATTATGCAAGCAGTGCATTGCTGGCCCCACTCATTCACTCCCAAAGTCGTTTTTAAACATCTTTTCAGACTTGGTCTAGAATTGGCTGGAACTGAATGAGTTAAAGTACATTGTAGATATATTGATGAAAATGAATGCATTAGAAAATAATTAAAACCTTCACAATTTGCAAGCAGATCTTTGAACATTCTAATCTAAAAGTCAAGTAAGGTACAGTTTAGTATATCAGTCTTCTCTCTTACAGATGAAGTTTGGAGATCAGAACTATATGAGTGATCCACAAGACCAAGGCCCGGAAAGGCAATCCACCATGAATAATAAAGGTACAACATTTTTTCAGTTGAGATTTTCATATGAAACCCTAAATGACTGAGACTAACTCAGCTGATGATTATTGTCATGTGGTTGGTACAGGGTTACTCATGGGACATGGGATTACACTGTTAACATGCCCTCTGGCATGTTTGAATGCCAGATAAAAGAGAAAATCAAAATGCGTCATAATTGTGCTTGGTCATGCGTGAGACTATCATGCCTTAAGAGTCACGTAATCTTCTTTCCCATGGTTGTGACCAAATCTCATCTCACTTTCAGTTGGTATTGTCCCTCCAAGAACCAAGTCACCCGCTGACGATTCAATGAGCTGGTCTGCTGGAGTTTCTCGTCATAATGGGAGAATGCCTAATGGGATTTCTAGGGTAAGTCAAGCAACACTAACAACAAGTTATGTCTTGCTCGAAGCTTGAAATAGATTCTGTCAGGTGGATCTCAGTCCATGGATTCAGTTGGAAGCAATGCATTAGGGGAAGGACCAATATGTTTTGGGTCTCCCTGGCAATGAGTTTACCTCTTCAGGTGAATACCATTACGGGTCAATCGAGAAAATAAAAACGCTGGAGATATAATAATAACGTGTTCACTATTAACCCTTACCGTAACTACAGTGGGCAGCTTATCATGTTATCAGGTTGCAGGGTGCATCAGAATCAGAACCAGAATCATCAGAATCAGAATCATCTTTTTTGGCCAAGTATGGACAACACACAAGGAATTTGTCTCCGGTCGTACAGGCTACACTAGTATTATCAATAACAAGCAACTACGATAAACTACCATTAAAGGGTTAAGTCAGTCGGTTACACTGTGAGATTCCACTTCCGCCACAATGTCCACTCTGATGTCCCCCAAGTGAATTATCCTTAAGTGGGAAAACATGTGACTCTCCGCTTGATCGATGATCAGCATTTTTTCTTGTTCCTCCAAATGTGCATTTTTCCTGCATTTATGAGCAACCTCAATTTATTCGATACAATTCGGAAAAACATACCGGTATATCATTTATACAGTGTAAAGCTGAGGGAGCATACTGGAGACAAAACACAGAAGTGCATTGAAACTAATTCGGTTCAGAGAAAAGACTGTAACAATGCCAAAATCTCGGCAAGGGATATATTTTTGTTCTGCTGTGCTTAAATCTTTCTTCAAGTTGAGTATCCTCTTTAATTAAAAAAATGGAATTCAAATTTGGGACATCCAGGGCCCTCTAAGAATGTTACAATTTCTACAAATGTTATCACAAGTTATTCTCGATTTCCCTTTAAAACTTTTCAACCGAAATGAATATCAAACTCTGTAGAGGAAGCATACATGGAAAGACATTTTTTTCTGGTTATTCTTCTCTATTCTGCGATTGGCTGGCAACCGGTTCAGGGTGTCCCCCGCCCACTGCCTGATGACAGCTGGGATAGGCTCCAACACCCGCCACGACCCTTGTGAGGATAATGCGGATGGGAAAGTGGGCAGATGGATGGATTCTTCTCTATTCACATCCCAATTGTGCAAGCACATATTGCAAGACTGAGTTCATATTGTCCATGGATAATAACACCATTGCAATTGATATGATAAGTCACCTACCTAATTTATATTTGTACACATGGAAACTAGAGAGCTGTGCAGGGGTGAAAAAAAGCAATTGTTTAACTAAGGGATGATGTCAAATCATTCTGAGCGATTGCCCAAATATTGGCCATAGCCTGGAATGTCTTGATAAAACCACTGTTGTTCTAACAAGCTGATGTTAAACACATACACTGAAGAAAAGAGCAGCAGGTGATGACGGAAACATTGTCAAATGGTAAACAAAGAGCCAAAACAATTGTTAGTGACATCAGTAACATTCAGAAGGGTGGAGTGAAGGTATCACATTTTACTGTACGCAAAAGACTTGGGGAGCAAAAGTACAGAGGCTCCCAAAAGATGCAAACCACTAATTAGTAAGTAGAAAAGGAAGCCCAAAAATTGCTGGACTTTTATGGATGGATAAGATAAAAATCAAGTTTGACCAATGTTATGGAAAGACATACATTTGCGGAAAAGAAAAGGATCTACTCACGAATTAGACCGTACAAGCTCAATTCATCCGTCCATTATCCGAGCCGCTCATTCTCACGAGATTCGCAGGCACGCTGGACCTTATCCCAGCTGACTTTGGGCGGTAGTGAAAAACATGGCTTGAAATTGCATGGCTTCTTGTAAGACAGCCCCACTGATTTTCACTTGTATACATTATAGAATTCACATTAACAAAATGTTCTCGCAAGTTGAGAGAAACATTTTGTCAGACAATTTAAAGAACAGAGCAACCAAGGTGTTTGGTACATCATTCATCATGAGGCAAGATAATGGCCAGTTTGTCAATGTAAATAGGTGGATGGTTTTAGACTGGCCCCAGCTTAAAAATAAACCCCACATAGCAGTGGTTCAGAGCTGTTGTCACCCTGGTATCCGCACATTCCTGTTGTTGCAAAATAGCGACTCATTTTATAGAAGTTACGTACAATAGAGCATGTTTGGTTTCATAATAGACTCTGATAATACATGTACAGCAGTGGTGGGCCGTGCATTTCAACCTTAGGCCTTCAGTGACGTCACATACTTACACAATATAGGCTCGTCAAGCAGCACTTAATTTCAGGAGCATTTAAAACCATCAAGTATGCATTCACAATTAAGAGCAGGAAACTAAATTTACAGATATTGTCAAAAATAAAAAGATGATTTGAAAATATTAAATAAAATACCACCCAAATTACGCTGTGTGATCTTCAACAAGTCTGTCCAATAAATTGCGCAATGTCGCAGTTTCATATAAGACACCAACCAAACAATTACAAAACAAACTATTCTTTGAAAATAAAGTAAACAGATCATTTGCATTTTGAAAATCGGCGATACAACAGTAAATAACTGAAAATGTTGAGCAGCTGAGATTGAACGAACTTGGTGACTACAATGCGCCATTATACAGTGAATTGCAGGTGAGCAGATTTATTTGATGCATTTTTGTATCTTTGTCATTTTATTTCGTTACCATTAATTTAATACTAACGAAATAAAATGACAAGAAGAAATGTAAAATAAAATTCATTTACTCAACAATGTAGTGCCTGTTCACTGAGCTGCAGATCTACGCGAGTGTCCCCAAACGTTTTTAAACACACCGTAGCTTGTAAGTGCCCAGCCGTGCTCTGATGTTTCCTTGCTGCCTTGCTAAAACAATCCAGTGTGGCTCCAAACACCAAATCGGTCAGTTGCAAGCAATAGGCATTCCCAGCAGTACAATTTGCAGCGTTTCTCAGAGGCTGTGAGCCACGGGTACCGTTCATAATTGCTCGTCTGAAAATGACGGACAAACCCTTTTCCTTGCTGGGACAGGCTAGCTAGCGCAGGAGTTGGGCGACCTCTTCGTATAATATCCAGCTTTTCGTGGAAGGCCCGTCTTGAAAATTTTGTGGAAAGTAGTTCTGCAACCAGATCAACGTCTTCTCCTTCAGCCATTTTGGGTTAAGATGCAGTGATAGCTCTCGCAGGCGCGAATCCAATCTTTTTTTTTTTAAGAATCTTTATTGAACAAGTCAGGATGCAATTCTCAGTAAACAGAAAAGGCGCTAATCAAATTTTATTTTTTTTAAGAATTTTTATTGAACAAGTCAGGATACAATTCTCAGTAAACAGAAAAGGCGCTAATCCAATCACCGAACGTGCACGGCCAGTCTCGACGTAAACCCTTCTAGCTGGTCCGAGTACGCAGACTAGTCTCAGACTCGTGATCAGATTGGCTATTGCAACTTGACTGTGCCCATTCATTTACAGCGCACAGGGGACTGCTCTGTTTAATCTGAAGGCCCCGAGCAAGTTAAATTTACCTGGCAACACAAGCTAGCTGAAATATGATTGGTTAAAAACTCTACCATAATAAATAAGTTATTAATGTAATTTTAAATAACATTGAAAGCCACTCGACTAAGTGGAAATAATATGACGTAAAGAATACAGAGAATAATTTTGTTTACATATTTATGAAAATAAAATAACAAATTAAATTTATGTTATTCTCAGAAAAGTAAATTTATTAAATTTTCATTTCTGAGAATGTTTAGGCCAGCAGAGAAGGCCTTGCTGGCCCTGACGGAACGCCACTGATGTACAGTATGTTTCCAAATGTGTTTGAGATGCCACAAAAAGCACATTGCTAGCTATGACATCCGGTAGCGTCTCGGTCTCACCGCACTTGTCAGGCACAAATGTTTTCAGTCCGTTGTAAAAGTAAAATAACTGGCTTCACTGTTCCAGTTATTTTGGAAGGCAGTGTGTGTGTTATTATTAATGTAATTTTAAATAACATTGAAAGCCACTCGCATATTGCATTTTTCTCTTTTTTTACAGTTGAGCAGAGGTTTATATTTATGAATGCTAAAATGAACAGAATTGAAACATTAAATATACAAAATAAAACAGTAAATTATTTGGATAGTTTAAATACTTTCTAAGTCCGCTACTCATCATGGCATTTAGGCACCCATACATTTTCAACAACACTTATCCAGAACAGAGTCACTGAAGCCTAACACAGCTAAATTCGGGCGAAAAGCGAACGATTCCCTGAACTGGGCGCCATATTCAAGATAATTGTGACTCTTGGGATGTCAAAATTCACGTGCAGCTCGGAATCAATGTGTTTTCTCTCTTTGACAAAGGAACGTCCAAAGAGTGCTGTGTTTCCAGCTGAGCTAAGGTCCAAAATGAGTGTGGAGGAACAAAATGAAAGGATCCGACGCAACCAGAGCAGCTCTGTACGAGACAAAAGGAGGAGTCTTAATCTCTCAGGCGGGCAGTCTCCAGCGAGCTACAAAGTGGTACATACAATAATTTTGCCTGTTGCACGTGGACAATGAAAAGAGAAACCTTGGTTATTTACTGTTTTGATATATCCGGTACAAGGTGTCCTTAATATGTCGCTGGGGTCATGCTGAAACCTGCTTTGTCAAGGTTTGGTAAATGTCATATTTTTCACAAATCGAAACTATTGGTCAGTTCATGCGACACTTTTTGTGTGTGTGTGTGTGTGTGTGTGTGTGTGTGTGTGTGTGTGTGCGTGTGTGTCAAATATTTGTCCAATCTAAAGTGTTGAAAGTGACTTGCTCTCTTTGGCAATGCAATGTTCATACGTAGTTGGTCTCCTGAAAGGTGCTGATTTTAGAGGAGTAAGGATTCTTCCCAAAGACAGTGATGTACAGGGTACAATGAAACTATCAAACCAATGCGGAGCAAAATATTTTGTGTCAGAAAGCTTGCTCTCATCTGCAGGTAATAAGTCCTCAAACCGGATAATGACCCAAAACACACTGCTAAAAATACCCCAAAGAATGTTGAAGAACAAAACAGTGAACTATTCTGAAGATCCCTGATCAGGTTTCTATTGGACGTCTATGAAAGGAGCTGAAATTTGCAGTCTGGAGCAGTCGCCTTTCAAAACTGAGACAGCTTGAGCAGTTCGCCTCATAAACAGTCCAACTTTACCAATACATATCAGTGTGTCAGAGGCTGTAGATGCTGACTCTGCCTTCGAAACAACACTAACAGGTTGAATCATTTTGTGGGTTGTTAACTGAAAGTAAAATCAATAAGATGAGCAATAATATACAGAAAAATAATGTGTGCAGATTCGGCGGCGGCTCACAGCTCATGAGATTGACATCAATGACTTAGAGGCAGCAGTCAGGGGACCGGGACTGGAGTCACCTCGTGAGGAAATTGCCCGTTTGAGACGGTCACAGGTTGAACCAGAACATTATGACCTGGACATTAACAAAGAGGTAATGTCCTCTATTTGCTTTCTCAATGAATTGACTACATTTTATATATAGATATAGATATATAGATATATACAGTATATCAATATATATAGATAGATAGATAAATCTAATATACAGTATATATATATGTACATATATATACATTTTTTCTTTAAATTTTCACTTTGATGCACAATGCATGTGTCGAAAATACAGTGCAGTTACAGGACAGTCCTTTTCTAATGATATAATACATTGTAATTCCTAGCTAATGGCTCCAGACAAGGTTATGATCCCAGAGCGCTACCTAGATGTGGAAGATAACACCCCTCTAAGCCCAGAGGAGCAGAAGGAAAAGCAGAAGAAACTCGAGCGCATTAAGACCCTGATTGCCAAATCCAAGTATGTATATTACAGAATTTTAAAAAGTCAATTTGAAATTAGCACAGTCTAACCGAATCCCCACAAGCATTTACTTACCAACTGCTTTGTGTTGTTGTGCAATCACTGACCAAGAAGGTATTCACAATCATAGGATGAAACTTAGAAACTGGACTGTGGTTGTACAATAGAATTGTGAGACGAAAATAAAAGAATTGAGATGTGACATTTCAGATCAATCTCACATTTTTGTTCTCACTTTGCTCATCGATGTCAGTCTGCAAAATGTTGTTCCTGCCCTGGATGGCCCTGTCGAAGGTGGAGCACCAGTCAATTCTCAGCAGCAATTGCAAGAGCAGGAGAAGCGCATTGAGATCTCCTGTGCTCTGGCTGCTGAAGCATCTCGTCGCAGTCGCCTTCTCTCGGGTGAGGACGATCTCCCCACTTTACCAGTCTTCGTGAATGTTATATTTATTATTTTGCACGTTGTTTTCAGATTTGCCTTGAAAATATTGCACTTCAACTACTTGGCTGCCTTTTTATTTATTTATCAGATTCTTGGCTCATTGATTAATCTTTGTAGTTATCTTGAAGCCACACATGAATGTGTTTATCCAGTTATCCATCCATCCATTTTCTACCGCCGATGCGGGGTAGAGTTGTGGGGGCAACAGCTTTAGCAAGGAAGCCCAGAATTTTCTCTCCCAGTCACTTCTTCCAGCTCTTCCCGGGGAATCCCGAGGCGTTCCCAGGCCAGCTGGGAGACAGAGTCTCTCCAGCATGTCATGGGTCGTACCTGGGCCTCGTGCCGATGGGACATGCCGGGAACACCTCACCAGGGAGGCGTCCAGGAGACATCCTAATCAGATGCCCGAGCCACCTCATCTGGCTCCGCTCGACGTGGAGGAAAAGTGGCTCGACTCTGAGCCTCTCCCGGATGACCGGGCTCTCTACCTTTTCTTTAAGGGAGATCCCGGAGGAAACTCATTTCGGCCGCTTGTATCAGGGATCTTGTTCTTTCGGACCCTTAGCTCGTGACCATAGGTGAGGGTTGGAACGTAGATCGACCGGTAAATTGAGAGCTTCGCCCTTTTGCTCAGCTCCTTCTTTACCACGACAGACCGATACAACGTCCGCATCACAGCAGATGCTGCACCGATCCGCCTGTCGATCTCTCGCTCCTTCCTGCCCTCACTCGTGAACAAGACCCCAAGATACTTAAACTCCTCCACTTAGGGCAAGATCTCCTCCCCGACTCAGAGAGGGCACTCTACCCTTTTCCGACTGAGGACGATTCTTTCAGATTTTGAGGTGCTAATTTTCACCCAACCACTTCACACTTGGCTGTGAAGCTCTCCAGTGAGAGTTGGAGATCCCGGCTTGAAGAAGCCAACAGCACCACATCATCTGCAAAAAGCAAAGAATCAATATTGAGGCCACCATACCGGACCCTCTCAACGCCTCCACTGCGTTTAGAAATTTTGTCCATCAAGGTTATGAACAGAATCGGTGACAAAAGGCAGACTTGGAGGAGTCCAACACTCAGTGGAAACGATTGCAACTTACTGCCAGCAATGCGAACTAAACTCTGAAATTGGGACCGAACAGCTCAGATCAGAGGGTTCGGTATCTCATACTCCTGAAGCACCCTCCATAGAGCTTCCCGAGGTAAACAGTCGAATGCCTTCTCTTCAAGTTCACAAAATACATGTGGATTGGTTAGGTGAGCTCCCATCTACCCATCTTGAGGACCCTGTTAAGGGTGCAGAGCTGGTTCACTGTCCCATGGCCGGGACGAAAACCACACTGTTAATCCTGAATCTGAGACTCGGCTTTCCTCCCCAGCTCTCCTGAATAGACCTTACTCGGGAAGCTGAGGAGTGTGATCCCTCTGTGATTGGAACACACCCTCCAGTCCCCCTTCTGAAAAAGAGGGACCACCTCGCCGATCTGCCAACCCAGACCCTCTCTCTCCAATGATCAGGCAATTTGCAGAGGTGTGTCAATCAGGACAGCCCCACATCCACAGCCATGAGGAACACCGGGTAGATCTCATCCATTCACGGGGCTTTGCCACAGTGATTTCAACCCCAGAGATAGATAGTATTCTGCCCACCGATTCACAACCCCTCCCCACTGTGCACAGTGTTAATGGTGCATTGCTTCACCTTCCTGAGATGTCGGATGGTGGACCAGAGATTCCTCGAAGCTGTCCAGAAGTTGGCTTCCATAGTCTCACAGAGCTCTTCCCATACCCGATGTTTTGCCTCGGCAAACGCTGAAGCTGTGTTCCGCTTGGCCAGCCAGTACCCATCATCTGCCTCTGGAGTCCCACAGGGCATAAAGACATTGTTTTCTCTTAACAGAATTGTGGCGCCATCTCTGTAGCGCTTTCAGCCTACAAAAAAAAATATTTGTAATCACTTAAATGTCAAAATCTTGATCCTTGATTTACACACAGATTGGATACCCCGCCTAATTTGGATGACCAGGGCGGGCGTCCTGTTGGCCAAGCCCACGACACACTCCTAGTTTAATGCTGTTCGTTTGACAAATACGAGCCATGTAAAAAAAAAAAAGCTGCTAAACCATTCATTTGTATGAATAGGGTGGGAAGTGCTACTGCCCAAAGAGTTGTCATCATTCTAATATTACATACATTCAGTTAGCAGACAAACAGTATTCTGATTAGCCACTTTTACACATACAGTGGTACCTCTACTGATCAAATTAATTGGTTCTGGAAGAAATTTCTTAACAAGAAAATGTTGTAAGTAGAAATGAGTTTTCCATGTAAATACCCTCATCCATTCCAAGCCCCCCCCCCAAAAAAAAAAATTCAGACATAAATGTTTTCTAAAGCATAAAACTGCATCAAAATATGGAACAAATACATGTTATAATTAGATTATTGCACAATAAATAAGAGCTGTGCATAATGTAAAAAACAAAACAAAGAATAGAGTAAAGATCATTTCCCTTTTATTTGTGTCCTCGTCGTTTTTTGCCCTCTTTAGTTCATGTTAACTCTCAGAAGTGATTTTTGCCCGACGTTTTGTTAAGAACTGATCCAAGGAACGTTTGCTTTTGTCGGCTTTTAACAATCCTTCGAAAATGTCCAAGGCAAACATCAGCATAGTGAGCGATCTGGTGAACACTTTTTCTGGGTGATTCACATTTACGTACAACTCTCGGAACGCCTTATAGCCCAAGGGGTGAATGACGAGGACATTGCATAGACGCATATCTATCTATCTATGTACACACATAGACACATACGGTAGAGGTCCCTCTTAGCCAATGGGATGCCGGGAAGATGCTCGGTAGTAGCCAATGGCAGAGCAGCCATAAATATGTTGCGTTCTGAAAACTCAGGACTGCGAGTAGCAGCCAATACTGTATTTTCACCTTTCGTATCTTGAAATTTCTTTCATAGCAAGAGGCAATATTTTCCTATTGAGGCATTTCGTAACTTGAAAATTTCGTATGAAGAGACTTCGTAAGTAGAGGTCAGAATATAGACTGGCACCATGCTGTTTTACTTGTTTCGAAGAGCTTATCGACCTTATCGAGATGTTTCCCTGCAAAGTGCCTTCTCATGGAGGTGCGTCAAGTTGTTGAATATCCTGATGTACCGGTCGAGGATGACATTTCCATCATTACGTTTTTACGATTTTTCCAGATACTGATCTAGTGCTGCTCCTAATTTACTGCTGCAGTAGACCTTCCAATCTCATTCCATTTTAAAAAGAAGAGTGTGGCATTGGACACAGGTTCAATTGCCCTTGAACGGGTTGTAAAAATGCTTGAGAATTGTTTTGAACAGATGTATGAACTCAACATTTTACAACCCGAAGGATATTTGCATGTGGCACTTCGGCAGAAAAGTCTATTTGTAGCTCCACTCAAGATTACTCCTCCTTTTGATTGGCTGATACGATGTTTTGCGTTGCATTGTCTTTCTTTTTATACCTACCTTCATTTCACTCCAGCTCAGTGTGCCCCAGATCCCCCCACTTCCCCAACCAGCCTGCATCCTCCCCCTTCCTCCGCCGACTTCCCCACCTCCTCATAATGAATGCCGGAATCGGACCAGGTAAGTGACTGTTCACCACACCCACCCTTTGTTCAGCCCTGTTTCCTCTCAACGCTTGGTTCACTTTTTTCACTGGCCGAAGAAGTTGAACAATTACAAAAAATAAATGTACAGATGCACTTTTCCACTTTCACTTTCTTTTGCATTTGATGAAAATGAAAGCACTGTATAGCACGTGGCTACCAGTTGATTTTATGCACAAATTCCAATGACGTTGCGATGTTATGTAAAACATAAAAACAGAATACAATGATTTGCAAATAGTTTATATTCAGTTGAATTCACTACAAAGACCAGATATTTAATGTTCCAACTGAGAAACTTTGTTGTTTTTGAATACTCACTCACTTTGAATTTGATGTCTACAGCATGTTCCCAAAAAGCTGCAACAGGGACTTGTCCTTGCCAATGTGGTGCCCTAACCAAAATTTTCAATGGCAGGCCCTTCTATCGACAAATTATGTGTATGTCACATTTTTATTGCATTTCCTTGATAAGGTAATGACAGAGATGTTCGCTCGGGCAGTTGAACAAAGGCTCGAATGCAGGAACAGATTGACTTTCACTGACGGCAGGAGACGCAGTTTTCAAAGAAGCCACTCTGTGTGCGCTTCTCAACTGACACCTGACCTCTGCATCCTCTGCCGGCTTTTTATCGATCGTGTATGCAAATTACAAGTGATATATCAGAAAAACACTCCCTTCTTCATTTACATGTCACGCCTCTCAGCCCAGCCCACTGATACGCCCCACAGTGGGCACCTGGAGGCCAAAACATCTCTCGGTACAAACAATGGATACCTTGTTAATGCAATGGGTAGATTTCGCATGAATTGAGACACTGTAACAAACTCAAGGACATCTTATCGTGCTGCCTACCCGAAGTTGAACCTTCCTGTCTGTACTATCAGTTAACAAGACCTCAGCTCCGTTCAGCTCAAGCATACAACAAAATGAAACTTTAAACATGATAACTTTGAGTTTGTCGATACTCTATCAGGTAATGTCACATCATTGAATATGTAATATGGACCATTTTATTAATTTCATGACTGGCTTGTTATGCAAGGGACTTGCTGTTGCGTGCCTAATTCGACACACCAAAAGGAGCAACAACTTGACCTCTCATTCTGCCATTTTCCCTCTTTTTTTTCTTTCCTCCTCTTTTTTCGTCCCAGTGCTCTGGACAATTTCGGTAACGTTCACATGTTTCCAAAGTTTCATACCCTAAAGAAATGGTCAAGACTTTTTCAAGAGGTTGCACAAAATAAAATTATCTGGATCCAGATACATTTTTAGCTAGGCTATATCTACTTGTACTTAAAATGTATCTGGACCCAGATGATTTTATTTTGGGCTTCCACTTGACAAAATAAATGTGTCCCTCCATTTTAGGAGATTGAGCAGTTTACTAATCAGCCAGAAGAGGGAGTATTTGCCATTAATGAATATGTGGCAAGTATCAAATTCAAAATAAGTGAGTGTTCAAAAACAACAACAACAATCACAAAAATCATCAAGCTTATCAGATGGAACAATAAATACCATGTCTTTGTTTTGTATTCAATTGAATATCGGTGTGAAAGTACTTGCAAATCATTCTTCACTGGAATTGCTGTTTGTGTAAATACCTTGCACTTTCTATGATAAACACCTGTGCTTTGTTTTTAAGGTCCTCGTTTTTGTTCGCTCCTTTTGGACATTTTCTCATTCAATCATATAACATATAATATATAACCTGAGCAGCTCAGTTAAGAGAGTGTGTGGTTTCAAATATTTGAAAATACGAATGGATGGCTGGATGGATGGATTTTTTTTGTTTAAGGTGGGAATACGATTTGTTTCAAAAGCTATGCTTGGTTTTACCTACCAAATGTAAGGCACACTAGGTCATTGAAACCATGCTTGAACACACTTCATACCAAAAGTCTAATTCAGATTCAGAATCTAATTCATTGGCTAAGTATGCAAGAAACACACAAGGAATTTACGTCCCAGTTACAACCCGTTCAGAGGAACATAAACAAGACAGCAATAACCAATGTGGAGGAGACAGAACGAGAAGCCTGGCGGGTCACTGTTAAGCATCCCGATATCTTATGTGAAAGGAAAACAGCTGTGAAGAAGAAGGAAAAAAAACAATAGACTCCAACTATTCTCCTTAAATTGGAGGACAGGGTTCCCACTCTTCCACTTGCTTTTTATTTATGGACCTTTTAAGGACATGTGAGGTCTAATTTAGCCATTTTTGAAGGCCTTTTTCTCCATTCAGCAGGGGATTCACGGTGGATTTAATGCCCGCTCAGCAACATGCGGGCTGAACAGAAAGCCACATATCACTGAGCTGGTGTTCAAATCATTGCTGCCAAAGGAAGGGTACATCTTTATTTTTAGGGGCAATCAGCTCACCCTTTATTTGACATAATGTATGTCAAATTTTCATTTTCAAATGAAAAAAAAACTTGAATTCATTCTCAAATAAAGTACACAAAGAAAACTGTAAATTTAGAAAATATAAAATTTATTTTCAAATAAAAATACATTTTTAAGGATTTTTATTGATATCGGAAGCTTTCCCTGAAATATAGGACAATTAAAAACATAATTTTACAACTTATTTTTTTATGGATTTTTATGAACTTTAAAGGACCCGTGGGAACCCTTGAGCATAGTTTGAGCCAGAGAAAAAAAAGCTCAGCACATGGAGCATACATTTAAAAACACAGTCCAACAATTCTCAAGGCTTCACATGTAATGAACTGGGTGGGGGAGGGAGGGGAGCAAGGTGGGGAGTGCGTCACAATTTGTGAAACAACCTGCACGCAGTAGGTGTGCTCAAGTCGCTCCAGCTTTAGGGAGCGGGTGAAGTGAATAGGAATCCAGCGAGGACTTATTTTAGACCAATGTCAATGGGTGGGGCAGCACAGAGAACAGCAATTGCTCAAAAATAGAAGCGGCCCAGTGAAAACCATCTCTATAGTCACGTGGTCATCCTGGAATTTGACAAAACCAAACCCTGTGCTGAAATAATGAAAGCGGTTCGTAGCAGTGGACACAGAGGTCATCTAAAAGCCCCGCCCATTTCATACGGTTTTGTTTGTTTGCTCTTTTTACCTCTTGCACCCTCCAGCTCAAGCCCTGTCTGCTGTCAAGTTTGATGGAGCATCTTTTTGAGGACTTACGGTGTGAAATTGACAATGAAGATTACCTCAAACAAGTGACATGACCTGATCCAACAAAAGCATGGCAAGCCGTCAACATGGCGACGAGGGAAATAGAGCATCTCTACTTCAAAGGAATCTGCACAGACTTCAAGATTTAACACCCCAACATTCAAGTCATCCTACGCTTTACCTCCAAATCAATGGCCAGTATAAACTGCTTGTACCCTGGGGCTGTACAAAAGCTCGAAAGCGTAGTCTATCTCGTGCTTCAAAACGTGTCGCGCGGTACATGTCAACAGAACGTAGTTAACAAAGTCGAGAATGACCGATGGGCTGTGTGCGAGTGAAAGAAATGAACGTCAGCAAACAAAGGTTGGATTATTAAAACATTTACATTTTAACAAGATAATGTTAAACTGTTCAAGATTGAGTGCTCAATGAGAAGACCGCGCCGGTGCTTTTGGACCCAATGAGTTTCATTTGAGGTTGGGCGTTTTAACCATAGTGAGAGTCATGGGAACGTTGACTAGCCTTTTTGCCCTTGTGGAAAAATAGAATTGAACTTTGGTGATAACTTATCCATTCCAACCAAGCCTGTCATTTTAAACTTAATGCTACTAATAATTTATAATTTATATCAGGAGACCCAAAGATGTTTAACAGAAATTTGTCCGGGTAACATGTTTTTCTGTAGCACTGACTTAGAATTCTATTTCTAGCGGCTGCACATATATTCACAATTGTGACACGATGTCTTTTTCTCCTTGATGAAACGGTTGAAAGGAAAAGAAACAGTTTGAGCAGGGGCGCCCAACCTTTTTTGACCGAAGATCGACTTTTCAAGCAACCAACCTCCCGCGATCGACCCGTTAGCACACACGCACTCACTGACACACGCACGCTATGATAAGCAACAGCCATAACGGCCCACAACACGAACGAAACAGAACAATAAAATAGATACAAGAGCTTGTGAGTTTGTAAAAAGGAATAAATGCCTACCTTAGTCGAGACCTGACGCGGTATGGGATGCACTTTGGCAGCGTCTTCAGTGCAACAACGTCACGATCATAGCTCACGTGTACCGTTTTAAAAAAGCTTCTCCGGGCTCTCCAAATTCCCATTCTTTGCCAGTGCTATCAATGAATTGCACATGAAACAAACTTTGAATGAGAATAATAAAAAATAAAGCAGATATATGGCAACAGATCTGATCACAAGCTGCAAGTGCAGACTGCTGAGCGCTAACAACTTCAGGTGATGCAGGTCACGCGCCGCCGTAGGTTAAAGGTGAACTGCTTTGTTGTATTATTTTATTAAATTTTTCTGCTAGTGAAACTGAGAGGATGCTTAGGGTGCAGTGTGCACTAACACAAAAATATAGAATATTAATAACACGCACACAGACATGCATCTTTTTTTTTTTAAATCCATTTCCCCCTAGACCCCATGCGATTTACTTTGGGACCAGTTCACAGGCTACCGGTCAATCGCGATCAACTGGTTGGGCACCCCTGAGTTAGACTGTGTGTCCCAAATATATGGGCTTTAGACCGCAAATCCTCCCAAAAGTAAACATTTGTCTTAGGTCATCATTTCCATTTCTGGTGGGGATACAGGAAACCAATTTTTAATGAGGCAAAAGGATGGAAGGCCAAGGCAATATTTAATGACCAAAACAAATAAAACCAAACATATACCTGTATGTATATGTGTACATATATATAAAATTCTACTCCAGTGATTGTCAACACACATAAGTTTGGAATATTGGATCTTTGTTTAAAAGTAGCAAGCCACACACGTTCACTGGCTATAGAAGTGACCTTAGAAATTGAATTCAAAAATTGTCTGTGGAAGTTAGCCAGGAGGAAATACTGTACAGTACCTACAAAATACGATTTCATGACAAAATGGTTATATTTCATGGAAACATGCTGTGCCAAATGGCTAAAATGTGTGAGCATTTGAAACCATTTTTGATTGACAGGGTGACATTCATGATCGTTGACATGCCATGAGTTATGACGCAGGTGGAAACAAGTTTTATTTTCAAAGACGCATTTAGTGCCAATAATCCTAAACTCCAAATTGACCAGCATAATTCGATCCATTCCTTGATTTTAATTGACTCCGTACATGTGGATGAAAACTCACTGGTCAATTAAATACTTATAAATAATGTATAGTTGTACTTTTTGGGGCTTTACGTCTGTTTACTATGGCACTTTTTTTTTTTTGGTCAATTTATAGCTTTAAGAGGTTCAACTGAAACAAATCAATTTCAGTACTTTGGGGGTTAGAATTCTTTCAATATGTATTCACATTTCAATTGTTCGATTCAAGGTGTTTTTTTTTTTTTAATGTGCGTCAAACTTAATTGCAGATGCGTGTGGGCATGACTTTCCAGCCATGTAAATGATTCAATCAAGTTCATCTCTCAAAACGAGCATTTTTAAAGCAGGATAAATCAATGATAAAATCAACTCCATTGAATCTTTCCACATGCCCCTGTTTTGTTTTGTGTATCACAACCCATAACATTTTTCATTCTCCTCGATGCACCTCGATGTCCAAGTGGCCTGTCTTTGTTCAACCAGATTTCAAGGAAACGTTCCCCAAATTTGGGAAAAACAATTTCTTGCCGAAAGCAGTTAAGCTCCTCACCACACAACAGCAAAACAAAGATTTATTAGATGATCTATATATTTTTTTCTTTTACAATTTTTTAAGAAAGGGAATATGCTCATTCAGTGGCAGTACTTATATTTTTTGACGCAGGGAAAGACAATAACAAGATGTAATTTTTACACATTTCATCGACAAAAGATTTGTTTTTAAGTTTGTTTGCTCTGTTGGATAAAACACAGATTGATATTTTTCACTCAATGGAATCTGACATGCAAAGATGATTTCAGTCCGCAAGTGGTTTTCAATATTGGTAGCGTATGTCAAATTCACGGCTGAAAAGAAATAATTGGCCGGGTTTTATGATATTCTCAGAATCCATTCGGTTATCCTTCTATTATGGATTACAACTACTCCTTTGAGGGAAACATCTACCAACTGCTTAAACTATGCAAATGATTAAAAAAAAGAGAGAGTGTGTGTGTACGTGTGTGTGAGAGAGAGAGAGAGAAAGAGAGTCAATATGCTTGCTTTCAGAAAATTTTGCAATAAAGTGAATGTATTCAAATGTCTTTTTTTCCAGATGCTTTAGAACTCACCACGGTATTTTGTATAAGAAAATATTGTTTGGAATGAATATACCGTATATAGGTATGCTCGTGAACTCCACTTGCTTATGAGGTATTTCACTGCCAATACACTTGAGACTACTGAGGTGAAACCTGCTTCTCATCAATAAGCGCACTCATTATGATGATGATGATGATGCTCTTCAGTCTTGCTGTATGTCCAAATAAAAGGTTAAACAAAATGATTTTGTCTTTCATGCTTATAATTCGACAATGCAAACCTTTACATGCCCCCCAAAAAATATGGCTACCATAGATAGACAGGTGCTGAAAAAAAATCCACCTCACAGTTTAGAGGTTTTCTGAGAGCAGACTCGTCCCCACAGGTGGGCCACAGGGGACCGTGGTCGCCCACAAAAATGCTTGTGAATGTGGCATCTTAACAAACCGCTTCACTTTGTCACATAAAGACTGTTGATTTGGAGCGGCAGTGCTGCGCAACTATATAATCATAATTGGGCTCCACATTCATTTCATGTGTGCCCCTTACGGGTAAGTCTGAGGTCAGCGGACGAATTCTAGTTTCCTTCTGCATTGTTTGTTGTTTTTTTTCTTTTTCTAATGGGAAAAGAACATTTTGGGCTCTAATGACACAGGAAGGTGTGTTGGGGATACACACACAATTATATATACATATATATATATATATATATATAAATATAAAATTGTGTGTGTGTGTGTGTAACTAATAGCCCTCAGTTAAGTGAGACGACAGAGGTTGGTCATCAGGAACCATAGTTCTACTTCCACAATTCACTGTAACTTTAAAATGACCTGTATGTGAGTAGGGTGGCCCGGTAGTCCAGTGGTTAGCACATCGACTTCACAGTGCAATTCCAGCTCCGGCCTCCCTGTGTGGAGTTTGCATGTTCTCCCCGGGCCTGCGTGGGTTTTCTCCGGGTACTCCGGTTTCCTCCCACATTCCAAAAACATGCATGGCAGGCTGATTGGACGCTCTAAATTGTCCATAGGTGTGAGTGTGGGCGTGCGTGGTTGTTCGTGTCTGTGTGCCCTGTGATTGGCTGGCACGGAAGATGAATGAATGAATGAATGTATGTGAGTAGAACACAAGTAAGAAGAATGGATCGCTTGGCCAACATCAGTTCAGCCTGCTGGCAGATGTTCACGTGTAATCCAAGCTTTTTTTTGTGAAGACCAAAACGGGGGTGGGCAATCCCCCCCCCCCCCCCCCCCCCCCCCAAGTTCTCTAATACACACAACGCAGGTTTGACTCCAATACTGTGCCTGCATGGAATATGTTGATACTGGTACTGAGACGACAGCTAAACAACTTTTTTTTTGTAATCATTAAAAAAAAAAAAAAATTACAGTAAACGTTCGAATTAGAATACATTTCGTCAAATAAAAAAACATTTTTAAACATTTCAGAATAATTGAACACAGGACAAAGTTTCTCCACTGGCTTCTGGTTAAATACAGAATCAGTTTTAAAATTTCACTTGTTTTTAAATATCTTAATGGTGCTCTCCCGTCTTTTGTTTCCGAGATGCTCATTAACTATACCTATATATAACTTATTTTCAGGATATCATGTATACTTTCCAAATCAACTGAAGGTGCTTTTAGGCCTGGGTGTACACAAGGATTTTTGGAATCACAAAATATTTTTTTTTTAAATCATTAGCAGCAGTGTTGGAAATAACATTTAAGTATTGTGGTGCTCAATTTAGCGTGTTTGTTATTAGTGAATGTTTAAGAGTATGATAGTTACGTTTACTGTACAATAATATACCAATACAGAATTGAACTACCTCATGGACACATTTTCCTCCATTTGTTAACCTTTTACGTTAAGTTTACACTTTGGTGTCTTAGTTGTGCACTGAAATGCAAAGTGTGTGAATGTACTGTATGTCTTGTCAATGTTTGCCGTAAGTTTTCTTTGAAATATTTTATTTCTATGCATGTGGCAACTTGCAATCTGCTGTGTTTAAATAAATACCAAATGTTCTAAAATACATTGTGTTTTTAGTCTTTGACACTTTAGATGAAATATAAAAATATATAATTTTATGAGTAACTAACTATTTTTACAAGGCGGGTTATTAACTAGATTCATATTTGGAAAAAGTAATTTGTAACTGGAAGTACAAGTATTTGCTTTTTTTTAAGTAACGAACATAACACTAACTGGCAGACCGCACACAAAGATTTAAAAAAATAAAAAAAAATCTGATTTTGGCATATTGTGTGTGGGGTGCTCAGATAATCTCAAGACCGCCACCGACACACAAAAAGATTCTCTTCCGCCACCAGTCAGGAATCCAGTCCTCAGACAGAGCATTGTCACGTGATCACACGTGGCAAACACAAAGACAACCAGGCTCTTCCAGGTATGCACCAACGGTTGCTGAGTGTTTCTAAAGAGGACCAGAGACAGAGACGTGTGGCAATATCGGCAAAGAAATTCTTACTTTGGAAAATACTTTGTCGTCTAGGAAATCCACAGACGGCAAGGTCTTGACTGATTAGCACATCCCCCTCACAGTACAGAGGTTGTGAGTTTGATTCCAGGCTGTGTGGAGCTTGTATATTTTGCCTGTGTAAGGGTTGGTTTTCTCCCACATTCCAAAAACATGCACGGTAGGTTAATGGAACACGATAAATTGTCCCTAGGTGCGAATGGTTGTTTGTTTACGAGTGCCCCGCGATTGGCTGGCAACCAGTTCAGGGTGTTTTCTGCCTACTGCCCGAAGACAGCTGGGATAGGATCCAGGAGCCCCTGTGACGCTTGTGATGGTAAAAACGGCTGGATGATGGATAGCTTGAGATATGTCTGCAAACACACTACCAAGCATAGACCCAGTTTAACCTGAATTGTATATTTGGTGTGGGGGGGGGGGGGGGGGGGAGAGAGAAGCAGTCCAATAGTAAATGGATGTGATGCACGTCCATGGCTCCAGCATCTCATGGCCGCTGAGATACACACAGCAAGCCAGCACTACAGTAGTTTTTCCAGCAGCAGGCCATCGGTGCACTCCCGGTCAACCAAATGATTGACAAAACAATATTGAAAAGTCAAAGGAAAAAAAAACAAAAAGACAGCTGCATTGATTTTATTTGGAGTCAATAGCTTTAAAGCTCTGGTAAGCTATCCCCTTCGGGGAATGAAAGCTGCCCTGTACCAGAAACAGACGTCATTTTTCTTGATGCAAGCAAAGTTTTGGGCCTGCTCGTCGTAGCCCATCTTCCCTGGCAAGAATGTCCACAAGCACTCTGTTGGGGTGGTCATGCAGCATGGGAAGGAAAAGCAGGATTTGATCTGAGGGTGAGTAAAGAGAAATTTCACAATGTCACACAGAATATTGATTACATATGGTTAATTTGTGCCAAGACTTAATGAAATAAAATGGAGGGAATTTAACACGATTTTCTTGAGCTCATTGATTGCATCTTTAAAGCGGTTGGCACTTGTTCATGGGTTAAGGTGGACATCTAGAATATAGCTCAAAATTCCTCACTAAATCCAACTTCTGCATTCCTACCATGCAATCACAGCCCTTTTCATAGCGGTACAACAGACTCTTCTGCACAGCACTCAAGGCTTTCCACGGCTGGTAGAAGTCACACAGAGAGATGCGCAGCGAGCCGTCAGTCTACCTGTAATGGCAAAAGACCAAAGTGGAAAAACAGAATATCAAGACTGCATCATAAAATGCATGCAGAAGTCTCAAAACTGTCAGACTAAAGGGGGGAGAAAAAACTAAACTGCCCATCACTCATAAGCTGTGTTTTGCAAGCATCAATGGTTTACATTTGGGTGCCATTAATGGTTTGAGTTTTCATAGGGGAGAAAGGCTTTTTATACCCATGAGGAGATATTCAGTGCCCTTGGTTAGAGTGACTCCACAAGCTGTAGAACTGGGTGCAGTGTAGATTTCATCAAAAAGCTTTTCTGCGCCCTTGAAGCTCTGGAAAGAGGGTGGGGAGTCCCAGTGAGAAGCTGTCCAATTTGCCTACAAGAATATAGTCAAGTCTCACCTTTCTCTGTTTGATGTCATACTTAGCGAGTGTCCCTTCTACATGTGTGCCAGGCGTCACTCCAACAACCTTTGCCTTGATGACTAGAAAGACAAGTTTTGAAAACATGCATTTTGGGTGGTGCTCCTGGCCCACAAAAAATAAAAAAATCATATTGGCGAGCTATGTCACATGGATACCGAATAAGCACTCTCCCAGGTACACTGTCTAGCAATTAAACCCTTAAGAAAAATAAATCAAATAAAACATGATAATTAAGGTGGCTTACCAACAACATCGGCTTTGCAAAACACCTGCTGCGGATGCATCGGTAAACAAGTGCAGGCTTGCGCTCCTTCATCCTGGAAGCCCCACAAGCACAGCAGCACCAAGGCTAACACAAAGTTCTGCCAGCACATTGTTGACCGGTCAGGGTAAATCAAAAGAAATGAGCAAAACAAACAGATTTAAATTGTACAAAAGCTGAGCTCTGGTTCACTTTGCTGGAGTCAAAGTTCACAAGGGCCTTTTTATGGCTACAGAGCTGCTCACAGGTGGCGTTGCTTGCATACACCAATGATTGTTTTCACCTGTTTTTCCCCATTAAATACAATAATGCACATGTGAGTACCAGTGCATGTGGGCGTGGTGGTTGGCCAATAGGGGGCACTAAGCTCCCATCCCATTTCTCAGCAAGGAGACGTGAATGGTTTGGGTTTTTTGTTGTTGTTGTTTTTTGTTATTTACTTTTTACTTGTTTACTTAAACAACATAAAAATAGACAAAGTGGCATCAATCACATTTTAACAAATATTAACATGTCTGCCAAGGGTGCAGTAGTTATCCAACAATAAGCAAAATGCACATATAACAATTACTTAAAATTGAATTTAAAAATTAGAAGGATACATTCAGATTAATGCAAAAAAGTACCTTGAAAACCATGCCAATTGTGTGCTCTAGTTATAAATACAATAAATATTTTAAGATATGTGCTGAAAACATTCAAAGACTGAAAACAATTTAGCACTGAATAGTCGAAGAGGCGCTTCAACCTCACAGTGCAGAGATGCAGGGTTCGATTCATTTTAAATGTCATTTTGCAAGGAGGCTGTCACGCTGGCTTAAAATGTTATCTAGTGATGCCTTTCTCAGGGTGACTGTTTAATTTCAAACATATGTAAAGAATTCCAGCGAGTAGCAATAAACTGTAGGCTGCATTACTGGAGCCCACCAGCTAAGGCTGAAGGGTGTAGTTGTTAGAGTGATGAGCTACAAAGATGAAACAGCTCACCAACCACAGACAACAGATTAACATTCAATTAAGGTTTGATGATGACATCACTATTTACTGAAGGGAGACTGTGTGGTTCTAGTTAATCTTCACCTCACTGACGCTACATGACACAATCAGCACTCAAAGGTCGGACTACAAAAAGAAAGCACTTCGTCATTGAAAAGCAAACCTGGCAGTACTAGAAGAGAAACAATATAAAGGATTACCATGGTTGCCATTACCGAGTTTCAGAGTAAGTCTTCCGACAGTTTTGGTTTGGTCTGAGTTTTAAAATACAGCATTAGAAGAAATTTCCAATTCAATGAGGTCACAATGGGCAGACTTCAGTGACTTGATTCTAAATACAAGCCTACTTGTGACTTTGAGCATGAATAAACCCATGTTAAACAAATAGGAACGAAGCATGTCAGCCTCTGTCAGGATATCCAGGCTCGACTGTCATTTGCATGCACTGGCTGAGCCGTGATTTTTTAGGCAGAATTTTTGGCCATATCATTCGGTTTTCAGTCTCCATTTGAAGCAGCTAGTCACTGATAAAAATAACTGGCATATGATTTTACGTAATCAATATGTTTTGAATGGTTGATTTTCTCTTATGTTTGTTACTGCAGTGAATATTGCCCTGAACTTGATCTGTTTTAAAAAAAAAAGTGAATCAAATCACAACTGAACTGATGAATCTGCCAGAAAAATCGCTATTAGATATTTTCCAATAATCGATCAGCCACCTTCTTAATCAGATTCCTAAGCAAGCTCTGACTTTTCCAGGTTTGTGAAGTATATCGAACAAATAAATGCAAGAAAGTAAAAAAAAAAAAAACATGGCATAACTATGCAGATATATCAGTCATATGCCCAGCTAATTATATATAAATTATTGAGTACCATATTGGCCCGAATATAAAACGGTGTTTTGTACATTGAAATAAGACTGAAAAAGTGGGGGTCGTCTTATATCTGCGTTCTAGACATTATACCCATTCACGACGCTAGATAGCGCCAGATATCATTGAAGCGAATGCTGAACTTGACTCCCCAGGCCAAAGTGAACCCCTGCCACGAAGAATAAAAATAAAAATAGCGGTAGCACAAAGAAGAAAAATAAAAAATAGCGGTAAGAAAGAAAAGAGAAGAAAATAATATAGATAACAGAAAATGGAGAAACGTAGCGACAATCTGGAGAAAAGTGGGTCAAAGATCGGCCAGGTTAACCGGCAGCTGAGGAGAAGTTATGATGCAATTTACATTTCAAAAACCAGAAGCCATTCATTTACAAATGTGATTGCACTCTAGTTTACATATTTAAATTTCCAGATATTAAGATTTGAATGAGGCAAAATAACATGCTTTTTCTCTCAAATATATTTTTAGAATCATTTGTTTCAGATGTACTGTAATTATTTTCTGTATAAAAATTAATTTGGTGTTCAAAAGGTCTTTTTTTCAAACTTTCAAACAAAAAGGGGGGGTCGTCTTATGATCAGGGCCGTCTTATATTCGGGCCAATACGGTAATTACTTTTTGCAAGGTACATGTGACACAGCATTTCAGGAAAGAACATCATACCAACAGTTAGTGCTGGGAGAAATGGAAAAAAATGTTACAATACAGGCCATTTTATACCAAAATCATGAGATATCATGATATATTTTAAGTTATTCGACAAAAAAAAAAATCATACAACACTGATTACTGCTTACATTTCATCACTTTATTTTGGAGTGACATTAAACAGAATTCCATCAGTGCTGATACTGTAAGGTTCAAGGTTCAAGTTCATCTTTATTGTCAAATATGCTTTATGTATTACATGCTGCATAGATGAAATTTCTTCCTCTCAATATTTTTTCATAGATGTAAATATCTAACTATATAGAGTAATAAAAAAAAAAGATTTCTGACAAAAATTGACTATCCATCCAGCCATCCATTTTCTAATCCGCTTATCCTCATGATGGTCATGGGCATGCTAGAGCCTATCGCAGGCCTCTTCAGGCACCAGGCGATGGACACTCTGAAATGGTTGCTAGCCAATCGCAGGGCACACATCAACGAACAACCATTCGTGCACACAATAACACCTAGGGGCAATTTGTAGTGTTCGATTAAACTGCCATGCAGTTTTTTTCGAATGTGGGGAGGATACCGGATTACCAGAGAAAAAACCTCATCGATCCATCCATCCATTTTCCGATCCGCTTTATCCTCACAAGAGTCCGTCTTCGGGCAGTAAGCAGGGAGCACCCTGAACAAGTTGCCAGCCAATCGCAGGGCACAAATAGACGAACAACCATCCGCGCTCACACTCACACTTAAGGACAATTTAGAGTGTTCCATTAACCTGCAATGCATGTTTTTGGAATGTGGGAGGAAACCGGAGTGCCCGGAAAAAACCCACGCAGGCACAGGGAAAACATGCAAACTCCACATCATAAGGCTGGACCCAGAATCGGCACCTCTGCACTGTGAGGTAATTTGATACTGGATGCATCGCCGTTGAGATGGAAACAAAACAGCCGTCATTAGAGGAAGTGTAGTAAAGAGGAAAAGCATCGCACTGCTGTGAAAGAGAATAGCAAAAACAAACAGATTGGCTCACAGCTCTGATGGATACATGTAGATGATGATGATCACAGTTTTTATACAGGTAATGAAATAGAAAATGTACATTTTTCATTTCCAAATATTTGTTCACTGTATGATTTTCTGAATAAATGAAGCCATCAGAAATTGGTGAACACATGTCACTTTTGGGAAATTATTTTCCCTGACAGGGGTGAAAAGATAAATAAAAATGACAACCGCCTTAAAGGCAGTAGATGCAATTGTTTTAAACATTTTCTCTGTATTTGTCTTCCAGGGATTGGAATTGGTCTGGTGGGGTTTGGCTTATTTTTTCTGCTTTTTGGTGTGTTGCTGTACTTTGATTCTGTTTTGCTAGCCTTTGGGAATGTAAGTAGTATTTTTATTCCACTTTCTCTCTCATAAAACAGATCAATGACAAATTTTTAAAAAAATGAAATGTCTTTATAAGGCTTCAGTCCAAAACAAATTTTCGTAGTTTATTTTCTCCCCCCCAGATTTTGTTTTTAACAGGTTTAACATTCATCATCGGCTTCAGGAAGACATCTCACTTCTTCTTCCAAAGACATAAGTTCCGAGGCTCGTTTTTCTTCCTGGGAGGTGTGTCGCTGGTGCTGTGCCGTTGGCCAATTATTGGTATGCTGGTGGAGTGTTACGGCTTCATCCTTTTATTCAGGTCAGTTACAAACATCAAAATGTTGAGAAGGAATAAAAATTATCATAAAATTGTGTGCACCACATGAATGGAATGCATTTGTGTTATTTTTCTCCCTGACAAGGGTGAAAAGATAAATAAAATCACCTGGTGGTGAGTAGGCTCCGATGGTGGGGGAAGATGCCGGTCCGTCCTGGCAGACCCAAACGTATTGTGAGGGTTTGTTGAGAGCGTCTGGTGGAATCCCCTGTCAGAAAGAGTTTCAACTCCCACCTCCGGCAGAGCTTTTCCCATGTCTCGGGGGAGGCGGGGGACATTGAGTCCGAATGGACCATGTTCCGTGCCTCTATTGTTGAGGCGGCCAATCTGAGTTGTGGCCGTAAGGTGGTTGGTGCCTGTCGTGGCGGCAACCCCAGTACTCGCTGGTGGACACCAGCAGTAAGGGATGCCGTCAAGCTGAAGAAGGAGTCCTATCGGGCCTTTATGGCCTGTGGGACCCCAGCGGCAGCTGACGGGTATCGACTGGCTAAGCGGAACGCAGCTTCGGTGGTCGCCGAGGCAAAAACCCTGGCGTGGGAAGAGTTCGTTGAGGCCATGGAAGACGACTTCCGGACGGCTTCGAGGAAATTCTGGTCCACCATCTGACGTCTCAGGAGGGGGAAGCAGTGCACCACTAACACTGTGTACAGTGGGGATGGGGCGCTGCTGACTTCGACTCGGGACGTTGTGAACCGGTGGGCAGAGTACTTTGAAGACCTCCTCAACTCCACCAACACGCCTTCCTCGGAGGAAGCAGAGTCTGAGGATCCTGAGGTGGGCTCTCCTATCTCTGTGGTTGAAGTCACCGATGTGGTTAAAACATCCTCGGTGGCAAGGCCCCAGGGGTGGATGAGATCCGCCCGGAGTTCCTCAAGGCTCTGGATGCTGTGGGGCTGTTCTGGTTGACACGCCTCTGCAGCATCGCGTGGTCATCAGGGAGAGTGCCTCTGGATTGGCAGACCAGGGTGGTGGTCCCTCTTTTTAAAAAGGGGGACCAGAGGGTGTGTTCCAACTACAGAGGGATCACACTCCTCAGCCTCCCTGGTAAGATCTATTCAGGGGTGCTGGAGAGGAGGGTCCGTCGGGAAGTCGAGCCTCAGATTGAGGAGGAGCAGTGTGGTTTTCGTCCTGGCCGTGGAACTGTGGACCAGCTCTACACCCTTAGCAGGGTCCTCGAGGGTACGTGGGAACTTGCCCAACCAGTCTACATGTGTTTTGTGGACTTGGAGAAGGCATTTGACCGTGTCCCTCGGGGGGTTCTGTGGGGGGTGCTTCGGGAGTATGGGATACCGAGCCCCCTGATACGGGCTGCTCGGTCCCTATACTGCCGATGTCAGAGTTTGGTTCGCATTGCCGGCAATAAGTCGGAATCGTTTCCAGTGAGGGTTGGACTCCGCCAAGGCTGCCCTTTGTCGCCGATTCTGTTCATCGCCTTTATGGACAGTATTTCTAGACGCAGCCGAAGCGTTGAGGGGGTCCGTTTTGGGGGCCTCAGTATTGCATCTCTGCTTTTTGCAGATGATGTGGTACTGTTGGCTCCTTCAAGCAGGACTCTCCAACTCTCACTGGAGCGTTTCGCAGCCGAGTGTGAAGCGGTTGGCATGAGGATCAGCACCTCCAAATCTGAAACCATGGTCCTCAGTCAGAAAAGGGTGGAGTGCCCTCTCCGGGTCGGGGAGGAGATCTTGCCCCAAGTGGAGGAGTTTAAGTATCTTGGGGTCTTGTTCACAAGTGAGGGCAGGAGGGAGCGAGAGATCGACAGGCGGATCGGTGCAGCGTCTGCTGTGATGCGGACATTGTATCGGTCTGTCGTGGTAAAGAAGGAGCTGAGCGTCCCAACCCTCATCTATGGTCACGAGCTATGGGTCATGACCGAAAGAACGAGATCCCGAAATACAAGCGGCCGAAATGAGTTTTCTCCGCAGGGTGTCCGGGCTCTCCCTTAAAGATAAGGTGAGAAGCTCGGTCATCCGCTGCTACCCCCGCGATCCGACCCCAGATAAGCGGTGGAAAATGGATGGATATATTTCTCCCACATACAGTAAACAAGAAGTTCAGGCAGAATTTGTTTGATTAATTTGTATTAGTTGTGTGGTTTGAATTGGATTCCCTCAAATAAATAAATACAACCACAACTCGTTGATGAAGTATATAAAAGTAAGCGGTACAATTTCATTGCAAAAACCTGAAGAAAATCCAAAATCCATATTTGCATATTACTGCTTGCCCTTATGAAGGTCGTGAATAAACCGGAGCCTGTCCCTGGTGACTTACCCTTCAAAATGAGTAACTAGTTTATTTTTTAATGGAGCAGAGGTGATAGGATGCTGGCAAGTATATCATTGCTTCATAGTCTGGAAAAATACAGATTACCACATTTTCTGCACTACAAGACACTTTGGAGTATAAGGCGCACCTTCACTGAATGGCCTATTTTCAAATTTTTCATATATAGGGCGCACCGCGTTTTAAGCACATAGAATAGAAGCTACAATAGTGGCTGCGGTTGTGTTATGCATCAACTAGATGGAGCTACACTCAAGAGAATACAATACAATAAGCCTTATTTATACAGAGCCCTGGCTGCAGTTACCTCATGCATCCACTAGATGGAGCTAGGCTAAAGGAAATCCAATACCAAAAAAATACAGCTTTATTTATAGAGCCTTCACAACCGCTGCAGCTGTAAAAAGTGCTTTACGGGGCATTTAAAATACTACAGTGAAACTCCTCTACAACAAAATCATGTTTGCAGCAAGACATTTTTCACAACAGGGGGTTTTTCACTGTAGCAAATTTGATCTCAGATGTAAACACACACACAAACGTATGTCTACACTCACACACAATCGTATGTGTACTCTTTATTTTTATTTCAATCGTGCAAAAGAATGAGCACACACTTATTTGGCAGTTCATATTATCATATTATCAGTGTAGAAAGAAATTGTGAAATTTATGATCAACATTCACTTTCACTTACACCAATTTCTTGGATAATGTATTTTATTTTGCTTGCTCCGTCTTTCATTTTGATCACTTTTACCCTCTCTTCCAGCATTAGAGCTCTTCTTGTCTTAGCTGCTTGACATCCAAAGGTCCGTTTTGTAGCCATTTTAGCAATGCAACGTCCATGCTCGTCTGAATCTAACAATAACAAATTTTTCCTGGACCCGGTGGCTTTTCTTTCCACCATCTCACTGTCTTTAACTCGACCTCCCCTCGATCGCCACCCACGACAGCGTTGCTCAGCTGATGTCATGCAATGAACTTTTAAGCCAGCCACAGGACGCTTCGTAGTCCTTGATGGCCATAGTTAGCTCTCGAAGGCTAAAAACCTTACGCTAACTGGAGTGCTTCTCTCTCATTAGCGCTCCAGTTAGTGTAAGATTTTTAGCATGATGAAAATCAGAATTAATACGAGGACACGTTAGTTTATTTGAATGTCCGTCGAGCCACTCTGAGCAGCTAATCGGATGCATTCCACTCTATCTTCTACGGATCTAGCTTCAGTATCGACACACATAGACAGTGAGGTCCCTCTTGGCCAATCGGAGGCCAGGATGATGCTCGGTAAGCCAATGGCAGAGCAACTACGAGTATGTGGCGTTCAGGAAACTCGCAGCTGTGACTGAAATAAACATCGTTCACTATGTAAACCAGTGTGGTTGTTGCTGTTGCCGATTCCGAACGAAGCAGTAGAGGTCGCTGTTGTATTCGACTTCGTTGTAGTGAATGTCTTCGTGAGGCTGGAGCAGAGAAAATGATTTCGTATAACGCAACAGGGGTTTGTTTTCGTCGTATGGGGGGGGGGGCAGTAGAATGGGAATGGTGTTAATGCATGAAGATTTTTTCACATTTGGGGGTATTTTCGCCCATGTAGGTTTCGTTCTAGAGGAGTTTCACTGTACATCCAATATATCAGAATATAGATAACCATCTATAACCTGGGAACGCCTCGGGATCCCCCGGGGAGAGCTGGAAGAAGTAGCTAGGGAGAGGGAAGTCTGGGCTTCCCTGCTAAAGCTGTTGCCCCCGCGACCCGGCCCCGGATAAGCGGTAGAAGATGGATGGATGGATGGATGGATGGATAACCATCCATTTTCTGATCCGCTTTTCCTCACAAGGAGCGCAGGGCGTGCTGGAGCCTGTCCCAGTTGTCTTGGGGCAGTAGGCGGGGGACACCCTGAACCAATTGCAGGGAAAATTGATGCGTTTAAAAGAAAACTGAATGCTTTTAGGTGTGCCTTATAGTGGATAAAATCCGGTACTAAACTCACTGGGTGACCTGGACCCTATCGCACCTGTCATCGGGCGGTAGGCAGGGTACACCTTGAACTAGTCTCCAACCAATCCCAGTACACATTTAGAGAGACAACCATTCACACTCACATTCACACCTACAGTCAATTTAGTGAAATGTTTGCGAATATATATACAGGTGTGTGTGTGTGTGTGTGTGTGTGTGTGTGTGAATGAGAACATGGGGTGATGGTTATGGTAACTAAGCTCCACATCCTTATATTTTGCTGGACTGAAAACATTGGGCCTCCGTGATCACAGCATACACACAAATATGTGCTTAAATTGTTCATCCGCACATTGGGCGCCAACATCTGTGATCCATCAATAATTGTACGCTGTGAACAAATTCAGAACCTCAGAACAATATGCAGACACACAAATAATGATGGATCCTCATCTAACCTGAACCATTGAGAGGGAAATAAGAATATGGCTTATTCAACAACTGTTATTCAGAATTAATTCTGAACATGGGCCAGCTCAGTGAGATTTGAACCCAGATCCAAACTCAGATGTTTTTTGTTTTTGTTTTATTTCTGTGGCAGCAGTGTCAAGAAATGCTTCACAACCTTACATTTATTTGTTGTAGTGAAAATAAAATACTTGGGTTAGGTTTTTTTTTTCTCCATTTGCTGGTTTTCCTAGTTTGGTGAGCTTGCTGTGTTCACTGTGATGGGTTAAATGCAGAGCTCAGATTTTGTGTGTGAACATGTACATGACAGTAAGAAAAAAAAGACAAATCAATTTGACTTTCTCTCCGTAGATCTTTCTTTCCAATGGCCCTGGGATTTGTGCTGTCGCTGGTAAACATCCCATTCCTTAATGATGTAAGAATGTTTTCACAGTCACTCAACACAGAATTGCCTTCATTTCACAATCCCTGTATTTATTTCTTTTTTTTTTACTCTCCCCGAGATTGGCAATAACGCCCAAATTTGTTTCTTCACAGTTTTTACAGAGTGGCTCCAGCATGGTCTGAGAGCAGCTTTGCACACTCTGAAGAATTATACAAGCCTGATGGACAGTTGTTCAGATACTGGAGAAGATACGTCCAACCAAGTGTTTAAAACAAATATGTTGTATAAAAATGTACACCAGAGTATTGTACTTTCATATTTCATTATTTTAAATACACACATTTTCCCACAGTCACACATAAAAAACAAACAAACAAAAAACTATAATTTGAGCGACTGTAGTACAGAGTATATGCTGAACTGACAGACCCTCTGTACAATATTTCATGTGAGAGTCATAGACATTGCTTTTTTTAAATTAATGTGTTACATTCATTGCATTATAGGACATCAAATAAAACAAGACATGACATCAAAACAGATCTTGTGTGGCTTAACTAATCTAGTTGATCTCAATGCATTAAAACATGTAAATCAATTGCAGAAACAAGACATTTGTTTGACATTTTCTAGATGGCACAACAAGGCCAAAATGGTTTGCTGGCATTTTAAAATTGTCGACTGGTTTGCGTTTCTCCTTGCTGCTCGACTTTAATTGGCTTTGGCGATTGGATAGATGTATCCTATTCAGCCACTGAAAACAAGCTGAACTATTGGCACCGAGAGTTTTTCCACCTGTCCTGCTACTTGTAACGACAGTATGGAAGCAGATGGCATGGCAAATGGTTAGTGTGTCTTGTCACTATACAGGTATTTATCTTACTTGATTGAAGCTATTCGTTGAAGTTGTGCAGTGCACAATCACTGACCACACACAGGTCAGAACAACTCACTGACTGACAATTTTTTTCCTCAGTCAGAGAGATATGCTGTAAGAAATTTGACAGGACTGACGTCATGGAAAATATATGCCAATGAAGGAGGAAGTAAAGAAAAGAGTGGTTGAGCAGGGTTAAAAAGTTGAAAATTGGCCAGACAAGCATGGATCACGCAGGAGCAGGTCGTTCATCAAACTCGCCCACAAGTGAAAACAATGAACAAGCTCAGTCTGGCCACTTTCAAACTTTTCAATCCACTTGTCCACAGTTCTTTTCCATATTGTGTTAAGAACCTCTGGTGAATTTCAGCCCTAGACAGACGTTCTGACCCAAAAAATCGGATAGTGCGCCGTTTTTCAACGGTGCATATTGCAAGTGGAGCGGCCATTTTTATCGACTGAAACAAAATCGTGTAACAATTGATCAATCAGATATATCACCTGATCGTGATTACATGACACTCAAGTTCCGGCATGTAGGGAAAACTACATTGAACTTACATACAAGGGCCCGCTGTAGCTTAAAGTGTGGAAATTTTTATAGAGAGAGAGAGATACAGTATACAGTACACCGTATATATATTGTGTGTGCAAATATTCTCTCATTTTGAATGCGATGCCTGCAATATTTATCCAAAAAGATGGGTTGGGGCTAAAAAATAAATACATGTTGGGAAAGTTGAGGACTGCTCAAAAATACTTTTCTTAGGTGAACAAGTCTTGTCTGTTTTATGATGTCTCACCAATTTGGTTCTTATTTCCATCATCGTGGTTTTTAAGTCAAGTCAAGTGAAGTCAACTATATTTATAGAGCACCTTCAAACAGCCATCACTGCATACAAAGTGCTGTACATGGAGCAATTTAACATGCACAATAAACAGTAAGACAAATCAGTAATAAAGGCGGTAGAAAGCACCAAACAGTAAAGCCAAGAACAAATCTAAGTCATGCTGAGTCGAATGCCAAAGAATACAAGTGAGTTTTGAGGAGCGTTTTGAAGATGGGCAGCGAGGAGGCTTGCCGAATGTTCAGCGGGAGGTCATTCCAGAGAGAGGGACCAGCAACAGAAAAGGCTCGATCCCCTCTGAGCCTCAGTTTAGTTCTTGGTACTTCTAATAATGTCTGGTCCACAGACCTGAGGCGTCGGGCAGGTGTGTAGGGGCGGATGAGCTCAGAGAGGTAAGGTGGCACTAGATTATTCAGAGATTTGAAAACAAATAAGAGGATCTTGAAAATAACTCTAAAATGTATGGGGAGCCAGTGAAGGGATGCCAGAGTAGGAGTTATGTGCTCCCTCTTACGAGTACCAGTCAAGAGGCGAGCAGCGCCATTCTGGACCAGCTGAAGGCGCTTAATGGAGGACTGGCTGACTCCAAAGTAAAGGGCATTGCAGTAATCGAGCCGGGATGTGACAAAGGCATGAATTACTGTCTCAAAGTGTTCATGTGAGAGGAGAGGTTTTATTTTGGCCAGCTGTCTAAGATGAAAAAAGCTGGATTTAACAACGGCACCAATTTGCCGATCAAGTTTGAAATCACTGTAAGTTTTATGTGTATCACCATGCTATTTTCGAAACCTGCCTTGGGAGTACGGCTGAAAACTAGCATTTATTTAAAACAGTTTTTCTTTTTGTTTCACTGGGATAGTGCACATTCATCAACACAAGCATAAACAGTCTAACTTTCAGCCGTTGTATCAAGGCAGGTTTTGAAAATAGCACACGAATAAAACCACGATGACAGAAATAAGAACCGAATAGGTGAGACATGAAAAAAAAAGCAGACAATACAAACAGTTGCAGTACTCAATTACAGGACAATAGACCAAGACAGACAGATCACTTACAACTTCAACTTTGCTGGCCAGAAGCCCACTGGAACGGAGTCTGGAAATGGACCTTCCTGGGTGCATGTCTGATGTATTTTTAGCCAATAGTTGTCGGGTTTTTTTGGAAAAGTTATAACAGTCTCTAATGTTTCTTGGCGACTTATTCCAGGGTTGCTTTCCTCTTACAGAAGTGACCATTTGACCGAAATTTGTCCTTTGTCTTCTGATGTTACAATCACCTTGAGTCAAGACCCTAGTTCTCCGTTCTTCGCTGCTTCTCCTCTGAATGAATTTATCTAAAGGGAGTGGTGGGGGTGGGAAGCCCATTTAAAACTTTGTAAATGAGACAAGTACCCACAAAGACCTGGTAGCTATCCAGATCGAGGATGTAAATTTTTTTGAGAACAATACAATTGTGGAAGTGCATTGATTCCCTTCATTTTGGTTCATTGGAAACAGACAACTGTCATGATTGATGATAAATCGAGCACCCCTACCCTGAAAGTTTGGGTGCAAAATATGCTCCCATCCAAGCAATGTCTTTTTCAAGAATGGCCCTGCTTCGCAAGAATATGTTAAGACACATTCTGTATGTCTTACACCAGTGGGGCTTCGTAGTAAACGTGCGCAAAAACCAAACTGGCCTGCCAGGAATCCAGATTGATGATGCGCAAAATACGACCTTGGAGACCACAGACTGTTGAGCAACTGATGTCATACATGAAGCAAGAATACGAAAGAATTTCACTGACAAACCCTCAATAATTATTGTATGTCAGTTACCAAATGTGAGAATTGTTAAAAGGACAAGTGTTGTAACACAGTGGTAAACATACGCCTGTCCCAGTTTTTTGGACAGTGTTGCATGCACCAGATTCAAAATGAGTGAATATTTTCCGAACCCAAAGAAGTTTACCAGTTTGAACATGAACTATCTTGTCTATGTAGTGTGTTGAAAAGAATAAAAGCTGAAAAGTATTTGCAAATCATTGAATTCTGTTTATTTTCATTTACACAATGTCCCAACTTCTTGTTGGCTGGAATTGAGGTTTGTCCATCTGTCTGCCGATAACTATGATTAAACCAAAGTTACTATAGTTAAAGGCAACCAAAATAACCGAAAACACATTTTAGTAAAGTAGAGTGGTTTTTCAGTAACTCACTCCTAAAACATATAATAACATATAATTATATTCATATTTTATATTTATATTGATGAACATAGTTTTTGTCTTCTACTTTCTCCCTTTCATAATTTTGCTGCTGTAAATTGGGAATTTCTCCATTGTGAGACAAATGAAGGTTTTCTTTTCTGATCTTATCTTGAAAACTATATTTTACGTTAACTAAACTAAGGAAGCACTGCGATTGGCTGGCAACCAGTTCAGGATGTACCTGTCCAACTGCCTGAAGTCATCAGATCATGGATGGATGGAAGGATAAAATCAGGAAAACTATAATTTCATGAAAATGGCCTTCATTTACAGTGTTTTCTGCACTATAAGGCACACCTAAAATGCATTAAATTTTCTCCAAAGCCTACAGTGCGCCTTATAATCCGATGAACCTTCTTCATGGATCAATATTCTGATAACTTGGAAGTCATATTTTCAATGTTCTGTAAAGGGCTTTGTTGCAGCTGCAGCGGTTTGGCTGGTTCAATGCGGCTCTCGGGCTTTCACACGACAATTGTCGAAAACGCCTCGGCGATGGCGCTACCATTTAAACAACGGTGCTTAAAACACAGAATGTACTACGTCAGCCTATCATCAATCCCGTTACTTGATCGACATAGAGGGCAACCAATCAGATGACTGAATCACCGCTCATGCGCAGACAACGGCGCTAAGTGCTAAGCTAGTCAGCAAATTATCTCTGTTTTTAAGGCAGGGGTGCCCAATACGTCGATCGAAATCGACCAAGAGCCAGCAGACTGGTCTGAAGGCGACCGCGAGCGGTGGGAGGAGGAAATGGGGGGGGGGGGGGATTTGTGTGTTTGTGTCTTTAGGTTTCGTTCATGTTCAGGTGCGCCGGCTGTTGCTCGTCGTGGCGTGCATGTATATGTGCGCGAGTGCACTGGTCGTGTGTGTGTGTGTGTGTGTCTGTGTGCGTGTGCGCACGTGCGCGTGTGTGTGGCTCTTTGCAGTAACAGTAAAGAAATTGGCTCTTAGTCTCTGACTGGTTGGCCATCCTTGCTGTATTGTATTGTATTCCCTTTAGCTTCATCTAGTGGATGCATAAGGGAACCGCATTATTCCTTCATTCAGCCACGGTGTTCTTGTACAAAACAGCTTTATTTATATCGCGCTTTCACATCAGCAGCAGCTGTAACAAAGCACTTTACAGAATATTTAACATTCTTGGCACAAAGCACCATATACACTTTGCCATGCAGTCAAGATGGAAACCAGGTACAAACTGCACTCAGCTGTCAAACTTTGTGGATGTGTTTGCGTTGGTATGTCATCAGCGCAATATCCTTTGTGAAACGGACGTTATGATGGATCAAATTGCAGTTGCAAATGAATTGCAGTTAAAGGTGCTATCAGCGGCTGACGTTTTTTAAATTTTTTTTCATGAGGATTCTTTACATTCTGGTCACCAGGGAAGATGCATTTTCGGAGTGCAAACATAGCAAGCTAGTTAATCGCATGCTGTAGTGGCATAAATGAAGCAAAACAATGATTATAAAATTATAATTAAATAACTCGAAAATATGCTGGATCACCACTTATGCAAAAAAAGCCGATAAGGTTCCTATAAAGTTCCGACTGTAGTGGGCGAGTGGGGACTGATCCAGACCTCTAAAATCAGAAAAACTGAAATGCTACCTCTCCACCACTCACATCTACATAGTCTTTGAAAATTGTCGCTGTCCTGTGAAAAACACGTCTGTTTTTTCATTTTAAAAAAATGTTAAATGTTCATTACAAAACGCGGATACCCATTCACATAAAAGTTAAAAAAAAATAAAAATGGGCATACATGTTTATCACAGCACAGTGACGATAAATTCTAAGAGCATGTGCATCATTTTGTCATTACATTTCTTCAATTAAGTTGGACAGGTTTGAGGTCAAATTCATGTGGGTCAAATAGTGACGATTTCATCATTTTTATATATGTATTTGTTTATTTATTCGTTCAACAGCACATCTTGTTTGTCTGTTTCATGTTTTTGATGGGTAGGTTTGTTCAAATAAATAGTCTAAAAGTTACATTTTTGCAGCATTGTGTATTTTGTCAGAACAACAGTCTTTCAGACAAAAATAGAACTTAAGAGTGACATTATTTGATAACTGGAAAAATAAAATATATACAACCACAATACCATCTGCAAATGGCAGTCAAGAGGTTTCGTTGGGTAAATGGACAAACAGGTGGTTCTCAAAAACTATGATCTAGGAGTGTGAAATGAGAGCCCGAAAATGAACTTGTTCAAAACCAGATCAAAATGATGTACGATTTAAATAAAAACTTTCTAGCATAATTCACTCAGCCCATTTTTTGCAAGAGATGGTTCACTGGTATTCCATCGTTTCATATCGGAGCGCTTGGAACCTGAGTACCAAGCATCAGGCACTCAAGTGAAAGAAATATTTTTCAATTCAGTATTTTGTACAATTGAACAACTTCACTACCTTCATACAAAGAGATTCAGGTGAAAAACTGCTCCAAATTACACGTCGAAAATTACCACTGACTTGGTGAATGGCCGTCACGTAACATTGGAAGATCAAATGAACACCACAACTTATGAAAATATACTGATCTATTTTGGTGTCTTTTGCTGTTACTGGTAAAACTGGACGCCATGCACGACACGTACCGTATTGGCCCGAATATAAAACGGTGTTTTTTGCATTGAAATAAGACTGAAAAAGTGGACGTCGTCTTATATTCGGGGTCTATACATTATACCCATTCATGATGCTAGATGGCGCCAGATATTATTGAAGCGAATGCTGAACTTGGCTCCCCAGGCCAAAGTGAACCCCTGCCACGAAGAATAAAAATAAAAATAGCAGTAGCACAAAGAAGAAAAATAAAAAAATAGCGGTAAGAAGGAAAAGAGAAGAAAATAAGAGAAGAGATAACAGAAAATGGAGAAACGTAGCGACAATCTGGAGAAAAGTGGGTCAAAGATTGGCTAGGTTAACCGGCAGCTGAGGAGAAGTTATGATGTAATTTACATTTCAAAAACCAGAAGCCATTCGTTTACGAATGTGATTGCACTTTAGATTTGAATGAGGCAAAATAACATGGTTTTCTCTCAAATATATTGTTATAATCATTAGTTTCAGAGGTACTGTAATTATTTTCAGTATAAAAAAATCATTTGGTGTTCAAAAAGTCTTTTTTCAAACCTGAGTCTTGAAAAAGAGGGGGTCGTCTTATAATCAGGGCCGTCTTATATTCGGGCCAATACACTAGTTTACTCAGTCGGAGAATAAACAAAATTGTTCCAGTGTAAGTATACAGTATATTTCAGTAGTAAATCATCTGAGGTACCTCTTGGACTCAGAAGGTAACATGCGTAACATCATTTTTTTTTCTGCTGATGTATTGTCACATTATGGACAGCGTGGGACTTGATTAAATGTTTTTGTGTTGCATTGACATGCTACCAGTTTATTGGTAACATCCAGGAATGTAGTCAAGTCCACCTTTATCGAGTCTCAGTCAAGTTGGGTCACAAAGGTCAGAATCGAAGTCAAGTCCGATTCCACAAGGTTCGAGTCCAAGTCCGAATGAGATCAAGAGTAAACCTTAAGACAGAAAAATACTATTTCCACAACCACCCCGCCCCCCAAAAAAAGAGACATTTTGCTCTTATTAGATGGCATGGAACCCTTTGCTTAATTAATAATCGACAAGTGTCGAGTGAAGTTCAACGTGATAAAATATGTGTCCAAAATTGACTTATTACAGAATCTGCAATCAGATAACTACTTCGATCATCTGAAATACTTTTATTTCAAGTTTTGTTGTTGTTGAAGGTTTCAGTTAATTTTCAGGAAGAAAAGCATAGTTCGACTCTTTTGAGTCAATAAAAATATTTTTTGAGTCCAGTGGCTGATCTGAGTCAAATGCCAAGGAGTCTGAGTCCAATCTGAGACAATAAAAACAAGACAAAACAAAATTGTCAAGTCCGGATTCGACTCAAGAATGTACAGCCTTGATAACAACTGCTTTTGGCACTGATGCATTTTAAGGGGGGAAAGGGCTCTTAATTGCAAGAGCGTGTTGCGATGGCTCGTTTTCACCACTATAAGTACATTCAGACGCAAAAGACAGCACAAATCTCAGTTAGGCTTATTTATTTTAGCTCTGCAGTCTGTATATATTATATTAATTCTAAATGGAGAAAATTTGTTATATATACTGTATATATAAAAAGAGAGAGAGAGAGTGTCAAAGTGGGTCAGCGTTTCAACATTCAGCTGGACCACACTTTCTGAGAACCGTGTAAATAGAAATATATTTAAATATTTAACCACGAACACAAAAGGTTCTAATGGTGATGGGCTCACAAAATGCAGATTCCTGGGAGAGGTTATGTTTCGATCATGGCCCCAGATGATCAGAGGCAACAGTTGTGAAAGCTCCAAATAGGGGAACCTGAAGAAAACAAAACAAATTCATCAACATAAAGGATTGCCGATCAAAATATACACCATCAATTATGAATGCATTTCATCTATCTGCATCCATCCATCCATTATCTGATCTGCTTCATCCTCACAAGGTTCGCTGGGCGTGCTGGAGCAGTGGCAGTTCTGGGGGGGGGGGGGGGGGGGGGCGGACAACGGGGGCCAGTGCCCCTGCAGCACTGATTCTGGCCCCCCCCCCTCCGAGCGTAGATTACGCAGTCGCGCCGAGTCGCCGACGCGAAAGGTGGAACCAAAGTGCGTGGCTTAACATTCTAGTCTGACCCTTTAGTGTGCTGCACCACTTAAAAATGAGCGGGAAAATGAGAAGCAGTCCGCAGAGAAGGAAATTACCATGACACGAGTGCTATTTACACCATTTATATTTTCGATGTAAAATCACAAAACGAAACAAGCCCCCAACAGTAGCATTATTAATTCTAATTCCTCTTCACTTAAACATTTAACAATAAAAATGAAAAGAAAAACGGGCATTACATCATATTTCTATATGAAAAAGAAACAAATTGATCCAGACACAGAGAGAGAGTCAGATGATGACGGTGGTGAGAGTTCTGAAGAGGAGCAAGTTGAAAGCACCAGAGAGGGAGAGTCAGAGGACACGGGATTCATTTATTTTCAGAGCGAGGACACAGAGCAGGAAAGGGATACAAATGAAGAGAGGTTTTATTTGAGAATGAGGAAGACGAGACTGCAATAGAAGTGGAGTGTGAGACACAGACAGAGGATATTTGCGCTTCAACAAGCACTGGACCATCAGGTATGTGATGCTGAAAAGAACACGATCCTGTTCTGTGTGTGTGTGTGTGTGTGTGTGTGCGTCTGCGTGTGTGTGTGTAACTTTTTTAGTCTCCCTTTTTATTTTAATTTAACAGGATCAATATATAAGACATTACCTTTTAAAATTTGGATAATTATATGCATGTAAAAATACACCTTCAGTGTATTTGCAATTTTTGTCCCCGGTCAGGCTTGAGAATGTATTAATTTATATTTATTTAATACAATTAAAACAATAATGAATAGAATTAATGAATAGCATCAATCAATTCATTTTAGACAATTGTGTATGTCTGAGTGCCTCAGCAATGTAAGTGTAGCGGGTTAGTGAATATGCTGTGTCCATGCAGAACTTGTGTTTACATATATTTGGTTTGTCTTTGTCCACAGACATCAGCTGATGTAAAGAGGACCCGCCAATGCAGCCAGACCTAAAACAGTTTCCCAGGACCCTGATGGGGGACAGGAGAAGGAGCTTCAAGGCAGGCTGGTACCATATCATCCCCTGGCTTGAATACTCTCAACAGATGGACACGGCGGATTGTTACGCTTGCAGACATTTTAGCCCTCCTAATACAGTTTTTTTTCTCATCACTGTAATGTTATGACTACAATTTCAAAGTTTGATGAAATAAGAAGTCAAATAAGATTTTGAATCTGTCTTTTTAGCCCTGCGTTGAATGTGCCCCTCCATCAAAACCCCTGGCCCCAGCCCGGCCCCCTCAGTGAAATTGATCCAGAACCGCCACTGTGCTGGAGCCGATCTCAGCTGTCTTCGAGCACGAGGCGAGGGACACCCTGAACTGGCTGTCAGCCAATCATGTAGGGCAGACAGACAAACAAACATCTGCACTCACTCTCACACCGAGGGACAATTTAGACTGTTCCGTTAAACTGCCATGCATGTTTTTGGAATGTAGGAGGAAACCGAAGTACCCGGAGAAAACCCACACAGGCACGGGGAGAACATGCAAACTCTGTACAGGAAGGCCGGAGCCAGAATCAAACCCTGTACCTCTGCATTGTGAGGCCCAACAGACTAACCAGTGGACCACCAGACCGCCCTATACACACACACACACACACACACACACACACACACACGCGCGCGCGCGCACACACTTTTTTTTAATCACTCTGAAGCATTGTAAAAACTGATAGAAATGCAGAGCACTTTACCAGATCATTGAGTAAACTAGCTTTGTTTGCGGCCTCCATCTGCTTCCCCTGAAAAAAAAGAGTGCAACAAATTCAACCAGTTCAAGTAGACATAACGATTCGGGATGCTCCAATCATCAGGGGCCCATCATTATTCGTGAAAAAGTGTGTGACTGGTGAATTCAAATTGGAGCTTTTATTGGCCGATCACATTTTATTATGTTTTAAATTTCATTTTATTACATACAGATTAACCTATTCGCTGTGATGTGGCATTCAATTATATAACCACTACAATCATTAAACTGAAGTTTCGTTTTAAGGGATGTATTGGATTAATATGTAGTATATATATTAATGGACTGTGAGTGACTATAATCAAAGTACAAATATTTCGGTCACTTGCCGATCTGCCACATTCATGTCACTGTCATTGTAGTGTGTGAAGTGATCCCCTACTGATTCATAATTACATTTTTGAGGGTGTTTAAATGAATGAATTACAGGCAGTTAAATTTGATTTTACTTATGCAAGAGAATGAATAAAGTTTACATTAATCTCAATGTTGGCCCGATAGTCGACTGGTTAGCGCGTCGACCTCACAGTGCAGAGGTCGTGGGTTCGATTGTGGCTCCAGCATTCCTGTGTGGAGTTTGCATGTTCTCCCCATGCTTGTGTGGGTTTTCTCTGGGTACTCCGGTTTCCTCCCACATTCCAAAAAAACATGCATGGTAGGCTGATTGAACACTCTGAATTGTCCCTAGGTGTGAGATGTGAGCATGGATGGTTGTTTGTCTATGTGTGCCCTGCGGTTGGCTGTCAACTTGTTCAGGGTGTTATAGTGGATCGGAAAATTGATGTATGGATGAGATTAATCTCAATGTGAGATGAAACATTGCCTGTGAAGACATCCATCCATTTTCTGATCTGCCTATCCTCACAAGCGGATCACCAGCGGGGCGTGCTGGAGCCTATCCCAGCTGTCCTCAGGCAGTAGCCGGGGGACACCCTGAAACGGTTGCCAACCAATCGCAGGGCACAAAAAGATGAACAACCATCCAAGCTCGCGCTCACACCTCGGGACAATTTAGAATGTTCAATCAGCCTGCCATGCATGTTTTTTGGAATGCGGGAGGTAACCGGAGGACCCTGAGAAAACCCACACGGGCACAGGGAGAACATGCAAACTTCACACATATTGGGCCATGGCCAGAATCGAACCCTACACCTCTGCACTGTGAGGCAGACACACTAACCACGGTCCGCCGTCTGTGATGTCAATAAAGGTTAAATTATGGTCATAGATTGGGCACATTCTTTATTCAGAATAAAATTGATCCTACATTTTATCTTGAAAGTTGACCAAATAGGAATTCGACCAACAGCATTGAACAGTTCATGGGCAAACTTAGAGGTACCACTGTACTACATTTGTATTACCTGTCACGATGTTTCAATCTTTACCTGTGGTGCTGGTAAATGCAATTTGAGTGTGATTTAAATAATCTCCGACAGAATATTCAGAATGACAATTCCAGTCCACAGGATGAGTGCTGAATGTCATCAGTCTCATATACATCTGGATCACTTGTCGAGCTTTTTTCAGAGCTTCCTTTGGTGAGCTTTCCGCCTCCTTTGTTAACCTGGATGGACTTTCCTAAAAACACGCACACACACGCACACACAATACAAACAATTTTCAAACAGATATGAAAAACCTGCTCAACATGATGCCAAGTTCTACAAAATATGTGTGAATAAATTCAAATTTAAGCAATTATAGTTCCCTTTTAGCAGTACAAAATTATTTGAAGGAGTTATTGCATTTCCCCAAATTGCACTGAGAGAGAGCAGGGGTGAAATCAGGTTGATGTTCAGGCAGGTAAAAAGTATGAACCAAAGATGACGTCATAGAAAATATGAAACATAAATATACAAATGGCCATTATATCTTCGACCGTCAAGAAATAAGTTGCATTTTCCTTCCATTCGTGGTGAAATCAATTTCTTTACGCGCCTATTTCGCGCACTTTCAAAGTGCTAAGATAACAGTCACTTGCGCTGTGGGTCCGAAAGTTATTGCCAGTGATGTGCGCGACTCACCTACATCTCATCCACAGGCTACTTTGAAGGTGCGCGATACAAAGTCAGAATCAATATCGGATTGCTTTTCTTTGCAACACAGCACTCTTTTTTTTTTTCTTTTTTTTTTTTTGCAGAACTGGAAACACAACTCACTGCTTGACACTCAATTTCCAAATGATCCACACACTACTTGCACGTTTGTGGCTATTATTTACACTCTTCTGTCAACTGTCTAGCCATTTGGTCAAAGGAGAACACTGTTGTAGATAATGAGTTCATTTTGAAATCAGCTTGAAAACTACGAATAAGCCTCAGGTAAGCTGTCAGTGTGGAGTACAAAAGAGGGAGGCAAAAGAGTGTGAGCTACAATTATGGACCATGTAATCAACCATGGAATGACCCAGAGGGACAACACAACGTAGGCTGAGGTTTGCTTTTTCTCCCACTCTTATCGCTCAGTGAAATGATGGGAGAGTGCTTGGTGGCTGCGTCAAGAGGTTTGGTCGTCTTGTGAAAGACTTTCTTATTTGGGGAAGATAGTATTGCGTCAATCGAGTTCAATTTACCGCATTTTCTGCACTAAGGTGCACCTAAAAGCATACAATTTTCCCAAACTTCTCGACTCTGCGCCCTTATTATCCAATGCACCTTATATACGGTACTGACAGTGTTGTTATAGTCCCCATTGAGTTGTTTCCCTGTTAGTGTTTCTCTGTCATCCAGTGGTGATTATTAGCAGGAACCAATTGGAAAGGAAAAGGGTTCTGCCCGACACAATTGCATTCGCCAACACATACTCAAACAGACAACTACTGTATTTTCACGACCATTTGACGCACCGTATGGTTGGGTGCAGTCTCATTAATGGGTGCTATTTCTGTATTTTACACATAGACAAAACGCACTGTATTATTGGGCGCAATTTTAAAGTGGTAAAACATACGCCAGCTTAAACATACGGCATGCATGCGCGCACGCTAAAAACACGTTAGCTTGTAGCATACGGTAGCATGCCAAGACATACAGATACAAGCTAAAAACACGTTGCGCTAAAAGGCAACGGAAGCAAAACTGAGTTCAGTTGTATTTTATTTAGCCATCGTACAATGTACTCACGTTTTTCGATCAATCATCACCCAGAAATCCATCAAAGTCCTCATCCTCTGTATCAGAATTGAACAATGGTGCAAGTACCGGTAATCCATCAAAAACGCCGTGTTCCCTCTTGTTGTCAGAGTCACTCTCATTGCCATGTGGCTCCACAGAAATGATGCCGGCTTTGCCAAAAACTCGAACAACAGTGCAAGCAGACACGTTCGTCAAAGCAGCCACAATCCATTCGCAAATTTTGGCGTAACTCGCCCGGCGCTGCCTCTCACTCTTTGTAAAGTTGTGTTTGCCATCGATCATTCATTGTTCCCATGCCGTTCGCAACTTTACTTTGAACGCCCGGTTGATGCCGATGTCCAGCGGTTGGAGTTCTTTAGTCAAGCCTCCGGGAATGACGGCAAGTTCAGAGTTCATTTGCTTGACTTGGTTTTTCACCGCTGCTGTGAGATGGGCACGCATGCCAAAAGCATAACCGATGGCTTGAAGTTTGAACTGAGCTTCGTAGGCGTGTCTCTTTGTAGAATTTATTTTCGGGGGTTCTTAGAAACCAAAACCGAAGTTGTTTTGCAACAATGCACATAGCCACACTCTATACAGGTGTTGGTACCTGCTTGGGGCGTACCTTTAGCGTCCACTTACACACCCACCCTTCACTCATTGGCAGACTTCTTCCCCGCATGCCTGTCCTCACTCACATCTGCCTTTTCTCTCTCTCTCTCTCCATATGTGTATATATACACGCCCACCCTTCACTGATTGGCCGACTTCTTTGCCGCATGCCTGTCCACAGTCACTTCCGCCTTTTCTCTATATAAACAGCGTGTCGGCTGTCAGTCAGGTTTTGGAACTCGGCGCATACACAAGACGCTCCGCATCATAAGGCGTCCTGTCCATTTTGGAGAAAATTTTAGACTTTTAATGGCGCCTTATAGTCGTGAAAATACGGTACTTTGTGAGCTCTGCGCAGCCAGTACGAAAACGAAGATAATACCAAAAGCTTAGTTAACTACTGACTAAACAAAGGAAGAAGGAGACAAGCAAGACTTGTAAGGATATTTCGCCCCACAAGGTTTGTTGGCCTTTTTGTTGAATTGTCTTCATAACGTTTGTCTTTCATTTATTGTTTTGTAATGACATTTGTATTTATAAGTTTCATGTCTGTGTTTGTGACCAGTTCTCACGTCTTTCTGAGGAATAAACCCTGTATTTTTATGGAATTTGTGTCGTGCTTTATGTTATATACTGAGGGAGCTACATATGCATCAATATTCTGATTTCTTGGATGTGGTATTTTAAAAGTTCTGTAAAGCGCTTTGTTACAGCTGCAGTGGTTGTGAAGGCTCAAAATAAATAAAGCTGTATTGTATTGTATTCCTTTTAACGTAGTTCCATTTGTGGATATATAGTCCAACCTCAGGCACGACTGTAGCTTCTATTCTATGTGCCTTATAATGCAATGCACCCTACATATGAAAACATTCTTAAAATAGGCCATTCATTGAAGATGTGCCTTATAATCAAATAACCTTAAAACCATGTCAGGCTGTTGCTCATCATGGCGTGCATGTGTATGTGCGTGCGCGCGCGCTGTAACCGGTCGATCGCGGGAGGTTGGTTGATCGAAAAATCGATCTTCGTTTCAAAAAGTTTGGGCACCCCTAATGTACAGTAATTGTGCACTGATTCATTAATGCGTTTTCTTCAGGGTCATATTGCTTTTATTTGAATGACCTGTATTTGAACCCTCTTGGAGGACAAGGCGTGTCAGTGGTATGTTGTTACAACTTTCATCCATCTATTTTCTGAACCGCTTTATCCTCACAAAGGTCGCGGGGCGTGCTGGAGCCTGTCCCAGCTGCCTTCTGGCAGTAGGCGGGGGACACCCTGAATCGCAGGGCACACCTAGGGACAATTTAGACTCTAAGAGTAGGGCTTTCAAAGTCGAAAAGTGATTTGACTTTGGCGGCAATGTCACCAACGTCAATATTTGCAACAAATGGATAACACATATAGCTGACTATAAGCTCGATGGATGCAAAGTCAGTAAAACGCCTCAAACAAACAAATCTTCCCCCCACCCACATTTCCTCCTCCAACCCCTTGCGGTCGACTTGGGACCAGTCCGCTGGCTACCGGTCGAGTGCCATCGACGTATTGGGCACCCTTGCCTTGACATCAAAGGTAATTCGCTGACTAGTTGAGCGTTTAGCGCCATTGTTTGCGCACGAGTGGTGATTCAGTCATCTGATTGGTTGTCCTCTGTGTCAATCAATCACGGTATTGATGATAGTCTGAAGTAGTACATTCTGTGTATTTGGCGCCGTTGTTTGAATGGCATTGCCGCCAATGAGGCATTTTCAAAGCTTGTCGTGTGAAAGCCCGGGAGCTGCATTGAACCTGCCAAATAAAGCAGGTAAATATTGAATTTACAGTGGTGCGTGATTACGTCACCGGAATTTGTTAGCGCTCAGCAGACTGCAATTGCAGCTTGTGATCAGAGCTGTTGCGCTCTATCTTTTATCGTCATTATTCTCATTCAGAGTTTGCTTCGTGTACAATTCACCGAGGGCACGGGCAAAGAATAGGAATCTAGGAGGGCCCAGGGAAGCACTTTAAAACGGTATGTGTGAGCTATGATAGTTAACAGGCTGCAAAAGTGCATCGCATGCCTCAGTTTCAGGCTGTTGCTCATCATGGCGTGTGTGTGTGTGTGTGTGTGAATATGCGTGTGCGTGTGTGTGTGTGTGTGTGCGCGCATGCGCGCGCGCCATTAAGGGTAGATCCCGGGAGGTTAGTTGATCGAAAAGTAGATCTTCGGTCCAAAAAGTTTGGGCACCCCTGATTTAGAGGGTTCATCCAGCCTTACCATGCATGTTTTTGGGAGGAAACCGGAGTACCCAGTGAAAACCCACGCAGGCACAGGGAGAACATACAAACTCCACACAGGGAGGCCAGAGCTGATATCGAACCCACGACCTCTGCATTGTGAGGTCAACGCGCTAACCGCTGGTCCACTGGGCCGACATTGTTACAACTTATTTCCACCATTTGTGACATATCAGGGAGGCCCGGTAGTCCAGTGATGAGCACGTCGACTTCACAGTGCAGATGTACCGGGTTCAATTCCAGCTCCGGCCTCCCTGTGTGGAGTTTGCATGTTCTCCCCGGACCTGCGTGGGTTTTCTCTGGGTACTCCGGTTTCCTTCCACATTCCAAAAACATGCATGTCAGGCTGATTTAACACTCTAACTTGTCCCTAGGTGTGAGTGTGGGCGTGGATGGTTGTTCGTCTCTATGTGCCCTGCGATTGGCTGGCAACCGATTCAGGATCGCATCCCCCCGCGACCCTAGTGAGGATAAGGCAGTTCGGAAAAGGAATGAATGACATACTGTATCTTCAAGCTATTTGGGTTACAACTGCATACATTGTGATTGAATAACATCTGGGCCAATTTGTTAAAATTGCAGATAATTCGTGCCAAGTAAATATGTAAGTTTGTGTATGTCTGGGGGTTTTTTCAGTTTTATTTTTATTTTTTTATCGTCACTGGAATTAGTCAATCTGCTTGTATGAAATTCTTACCTCAAGCTCTTCATTTATTTCCGAGATACATCCTTGGGAGTAAAGATGGTAGATTGCTTTTTCCAGGGTGTTGACATATCTTCTGTTGTCTGAATTCCTACCATAATGGAATTGTGTTCTCAGAAGCTCAAGTACTTGTGGAAGGGCTGCTTTGACATAACAAACTTTACTCTGTAACACACGATGAACAAATAAGCACCACAAAAAAAGATCAAGGCACTTGGAAAACATTTTGGCAGGATATTTGAACTCAAGACCAATACAATGAAACAGCAAAATCAACTCGTCATTGCATTTTATCTGCCACTACAGTATTTTTGTTTAGTTTTGGAGCTTAGTCATACATTTTACAGGGATGTGTGGTCAGGTGAGGCTCTCCAATAAGAATAATAAATTTAGTTACATGCTCTGTGCTTTGTACTGAATGTATATTTGAATCCAATAATATCCATGATGGATAGGCAAAGTTGTTGTTTTTTCCAGGTGCAGGGGCTATCCATAGGCGGGCCAAGCCCACCCATCAAAATGTTTGTGCATTTCATGTTTTCTTTTGCTGATCGCATAAAACCACAGATAAAAAGCTTGAGGTGAGGCAAACAGTCCTCTCTGCCTAGCTACAGCGCACTATGCAATCACACCGAGTTGTCATCATTTATTTTCTTTAAGCTATAAATTGCCATGTTCCAAATATGTGTGCAAAAGGAATGCTGATGATTTCACCGGTTTTTAATGTCATGCTGCTAATATAATGGAAAATTTGACAGGAGACCATGCAAACGCTGGCATCTCATTGTGGCTACATACACAAATTTTATCAGACATTTTGGTGTTAACCGCCCTGCAATATGTCCTATGAGTTTTTAAATTTCTTTTTTAAGAGGCAATTACTGTTATGTTCATCTTTAAATGTGAAATAGCATTTTTGGTTGCCAAAATGTACATGTTCATGTCGTAGGGATGGGGCCGTGTTCAGTAAAACCAAGAAACGTTTGGTGCTCTGCACAGTACAATCTGTCTTTGAAACCACAGTTTTTCGGTTTTCCACTTGGAGCGGGATAATTAAAGCCAACGTGTGCTTGCCTCTTCCACGAACAAAGTGCAAAACCCTCAGTTACAAAAGGAATATGAGCTGTCAGGATGTTTCGCGTGTGAAACCAGAGACAACAACACAGGCTGTGGTTCTCCTTGCTATCCCTGATCGAGTGCCCATTCATTAAAGATAAAAACAGCCAACATTTTAGGCAGCAATGAATGCTAAAAAAACAAACAAACATGAGAATGCAGTTGGGTTGGAGTTAGCTTTGCTTAAAGATGTTAGTAAAATATCAATGATTATTGTTTTTTCCAGACTATAAATCGCAATTTTTTTCATAGTTTGGCTTGGGGAGCGATTTGTACTTTGGAGTGATTTATGTGTGAAATGATTTACACATTTTATCATTTCACGTTATTTGCACATTAAACCGCAAGAGTGTACTCTCGGCCTGTGTTGATACTTTCCACATTGGCGGTACAGTGAAACTCCTCTACAACAAAATCATGTTTGCAGCAAGACATTTTTCACAATAGGGGGTTTTTCACTGTAGCAAATTTGATCTCAGATGTAAACACACACACAATCGTATGTGTACTCTTTATTTTTATTCCAATAGTGCATAAGTATGAGTACACACTTATTTGACACTTCATATAGTTAGTGTAGAAAGAAAAAAAGGGAAAGAAATTGCAAAATTTACGATCAGCATTCACTTTCACTTACATCATTTTCTTAGATAATGTATTTTATTTTGCTTCATCCGTCTTTCATTTTGATCACTGTGTGTGTGCGCGCGCGCTCTGCTCAAAGGCCCACGTGGGGCATTTTTTAAAATATGTTAATTGGTCGCTACTTCGCGATTTTCGTTTATCGCGGGTGGTTTTGGTCCCCATTAACCGCGATAAACGAGTGATTACTGTATATGAATGTAAATTTCATTGTGTGTACATGTCATTGACAAAATATGCGCTACAACGCGCTCAACTTTTGTTCAGAATCAGCTTCCTTCATACTGGTTACGGCGCGACTCCCTTCTCATTCATTCCCGCAGCTTCGCTGTGCTTTAAAACAGTGGACTCTGAGCGTCCGCAGAGTGTCTACTGCCCGGACGCCGAGCGTCTCGAGAGTTCAGGGTAGGTTGTCTCAACGCGTTGAACGGAGACGAGTCATTGGATACAAGCTGGTTTTTGTGCCACCCACGGACGCTCGGCGTCTCTGGGACTGGATGGCAGTGGGAGGGTACTGGACGCAAGGCTTTTCTGCATCAGATTGGATGATCTGTCTGAGCCTGTGTGCCAGTTTGATTGACATCGAAATGAGCCAATCACCGACCTTTTAGCGTAGGCGTCCGTGTGAGCAATTTTTCAATTCACATTCTGTTCTGAGTTGAGCTTGAGACTTCTCCTAATCATTTTAGCGACACTCTTTGTTGTAAACAACTAGCGACAAATTAATCTTTTATTTCTGGTGGGTTTTATTGTATTTCCTGTAGTTGTAGGACACTAATTAAGTCCCTGGAAAATACGCCTTGTTGGTATGACATGGTCACAGATCATTTTCTTCGGAGAGTAGAATTCGCGTTTATATAAACGGACATGTTTTATGATGTCGGCCAAAATTGAGCTTCCCCTCTTTGACAGACCAGCATCCGCCACTGGTATCCAATGAGAGTAAATAGCAGCGCGGACAGAGTTATTCCATGGTATCGAGCGGGACTTGCTTGTGTTTGCGCCCCTGCGTGCTTATGTATGGCTTCCGGGTTCCGGGCAGTGGAAATTCCGGTGTTATGAATTGATCGTTAATGTAACATCGTAGTCGAAATTTTAATTTAAGATTAAAGATATCATTTATTTGTCCTACACTGGGGAAATTTACAAATGGCCAGGTTTTTAGTCCGGGTGAAGGAATTTCCTTTTGAAAGAACTCTGGAGATGGGAATATTTACTCTAAACCAGTGTGGTGGTTGCTGTTGCCGTTTCCGAATGAAGCAGTAGAGGTCGCTGTTGGATTAGACTGCGTTGTAGTGAATCTGTTTGCGAGGCTAGAGCAGAGAAAATGATTTCGTATAACGCAACAGGGTTTTTTTCGTCGTATGGGGGGCAGGGGAATGGGAATGGTGTTAATGCATGAAGATTTTTTCACGGAGTTGTTTAAAAGTGACACTAAGGGTGAAGATCTCATTGGATTGAGTGATTTGGAGTGACACTGATGGTTTAGTAAACTTGTTAGCATGTTCTCTATGTTATATAGTTATCCAAACTACATAACTCTTAATGTTACGTGAACATGCCAGGCACGTTCTCCGTTCTCTGTTTATGTGTTATGTAATGTTCGCATATCGTACACTTATTCAGCCTGTTGTTCTCTATTTTTATTTTTATTGGCCTTTAAAGATGACATGTCTGTTCTTAGTGTTGAATTTTATCAAATAGATTTCCCCACAAAATGCGACTTATACTCCAGTGCGACTTATATATGTTTTTTTTCCTTCTTTATTATGCATTTTATGGCTGGAAAGATTTATAGTCCGAAAAAGACAGTATGCCATCTTGTTGTTTTGACCTAAGCAGAGGCAGAATCGGGTGACCTAACATTTAACAACATTAGATAGACTATCACATCATACTGAAGTCAAAGTATTGATGTGGATGAATTTGCTTGATCACAACTGACTGAATTCAGTTAGATTTTCAACATGTCTCGCGTGACGCAAAAAATAAAAAAATAAAATACAGTATATTGCCTCGCTCAACAAGCTGTGCAGCCGGAGTGAGGTCATTCACACAGAAATGTAGCACTTTGAGCAGGGTCTTTGTTGTGAGGTTAAGATAATAATGAAAACAAATCAGATGTACTGTCTATTCACCAAAGCAGGTTTGGAGCTTCTGGATAATATTAGGACTGAATCGGAGCCAGTCATAAGACGGAGGCATGTGATAGCACTTAAGACAAAACTCTTCTCAACACTGTTTTTCACTGTTTCTGGGTCATTTCACCGCATTGTGACAGTTGGTGCTGGCTTCCCCCAGAACTGTTTATCGGGTCTGCGGCCCGACTTGTTATACGCAATGCTACGCAAATCGCAGGCACTAAGGGCAGGGTAAATTAAAGAAAGATTTGTTTTTCTTTTTTTGCAGTTGCTGCCTAGCCCCAAATTATCAGGACAATAAAACTTGTTTGTCTTCCACTTGCACTTCCAATTCTGTCACTTCATACTTCATTTTATACTTGCAGTGCTGTCACAAATTTCTTATGGTGCACATCACTAAAGCTTGCAAAGGTGGAAAACCCTCTTTTAAATACAGTGGTCTCCACCACTTTTGCATCTGTTGCCATCAGCGTGCATAGACTGTTGAAGTGTGTGAACATTTAATGCAAATTGGCCACATGGTGGTACTTTACAAAGATTTTGTCTCAGAACATATGTCACCTGATCTGGTATGGAAATTAATGCAATTTCTGCTCAAAACTCAGGAAAGTTTAATGGATAATGTCCACTTACCAAATTCAAACGTTCAGTAAACTGATAAATTATAAAACACCCATGGTCCAACTGATTGTCAATCTGTAAAAATGGAAAAATGGATGTTAGTGTTCTACAAACTCAATCTGCAAATCATTTCACAAACCTCATTATCACTTTAACCCTTAGATGCATATGTGGGTCAAAAATGACCCGGTGAGGTTTTTTTCTTGAAATATCTTCGGACTGAAAATTTATTATCATTTCATATTCCAGGTATTCCTCAAAAAAACTGTTTTTTATATAATGTCATTCACAATTTTAACTTACATTTTATACATTTTAAGAAATTTCAGTTTTTGTATTGCTACCCCAAGTTTCCATAAATGGGTCAAAAGTGACCCGTGTACATTTTCTATGGAATCCAATGGGAACCACAGATTCTACTCGACTTTGGCTGTCAGCAATACATTGACTGCAGACCACGCAGACTATAATATCAGAAGTGTCACCCCTCAGGAAGATTATTTTACACTGTAAGAGCTGATACGTCTAGGTCTTCATATAAAATTGTTTGCGTGTCGTTCATGACTATTATTTATCTACAAATTGGCCTTCCGCCTGGAAACAGATCATATGGCAGCCTTCCGCTATGTATCGGACCTGTTCCTGGTCAACTGCAGACAGCGATTCATCCCCAGTGATTGTGTCACTGTGGATGAACAGCTTGTGCCATTCAGGGGTAGGCGCAAGTTTCTACAGTACATGCCAAGCAAGCCTGCTAAGTACGGCCTAAAGATCCTTCTGGGTTTGTGATGCACGCATCCCCTATGCAATAGATGGTATAGTTTACACGGGGAGACAACCAGGGGAAGACGTTCAGAAGAATCTGGGCGAAAACATTGTCCAGCAGTTGTGTGGTAGATTTAGAAACACCGGTCGCAACATCACCATGGATAACTTTTTCACCAGTGTGCCACTCGCGCAGCATCTCCTAGAGAAGGAGCTCACTATTGTGGGGACTCTACGTTAGAACAAGCCAGACATCCCTCCTCTGATGAAGCCTTCCAAGTCCAGGGAGGTTTACAGCACAGAGTTTGGATTCAACGACAGCCTTACCATGGTCAGCTATGTCAGAAAGAAAGGAAAAGCTGTAGTGCTCCTGAGCACGATGCACCACGATAAAGCAGTGGATGAACATAGCAAAAAGAAAAAAACAGAAGTGATCAAATTTTACAACAAGACAAATGGAGGTGTAGACACCATTGACCAGATGGTTGGCAACTACACGTGCAACCGGCAAACACAGAGGTGGCCCATGGTGCGATGGTACAACATAATTGACATTGGCACCCTAAATGCCTACACCTTTTTCATGGCTCAGCACCCATATTTCAAGAGTGGCATCACCAATGCACGACGGCTGTTCCTCAAAGAGCTGTCAAAGGAGCTTGTCACACCACACATGAGGAGTCGACTGGAAAGCTGCACCCAACTGCAAATCCCGATTATTGAAGCAATGAAAAGGTGCGGGGTGACAAAAGCCACCACCCAGACACAGGAAACAAATACACGGGGCCAACCAAAGAGAAAAAGGTGTCAGATCTGCCCAAGTAACAAAGATCACAAAGTCAGCAATAGGTGTGGGAAATGCAATGTACCTGTGTGCAATGATCACTGCCAGAAACAGGTCGTTTGTCTGAATTGCATACAGTGATGAGACAAGAAGGCAAAACAGGCAATGCATACCCAGAGACAGACAGAGAGACGTGCACACACACACACACACACACACACGCACACAAAATGGATGTTCACGTTTTTCTATTGCTGTTTTGGGTAATTTATATTTTTTCAAAAATGTTAAAAAATTAAAAAAAAAGATATTTCAAATATGAAATCATTCCTGTATGGTCCTAAATATATTACTAAATTTTATACAAGTGATTATTCTGAACCAAAATGACAAAGTTTTCATTAAAAAAAGCATTGATTGTATTATGGGTCATTTTTCACCCACCTATGGAAGAGTGTAGGGTCCAGTCACTCATGCATCTAAGGGTTAAAAGATGCATTTTTCCCACTGCATTTGAGGCAGGTTTATATGAACAGAGGTGGGCAATTTACAAAACGTTGTTGGTCAGTCATTCTTCAGCAGCCTGGACACCTGTCTGTCATCTGTCATTATTTCAAGCGATTGCTTTATACAAGCTCGCCAAAAACAACCCAAAACGCCGTTGTGGGAAATTTGCGACCTGCACATTGATTATGACTACGAACAACTTGCGAACAAACACACGCAGGACAGGTGGGGGCGTGTTTCCGTCAGTTGTCAGAAAATGGGCGTCCGTCAGTGACAGACAGAGCTCCCTCTCTATTTGAATCATTTAGTGATGATTACACTGATGGACAAAAATCCACTTCCGTCAGTGCTTATGTTGCCATTTTGTTTTTAAATTTGTCGCAATTCATCAGAAAAACGGGTGTCCAACACTGATGCACTGACGAGACCTTCAGTACTGACGAAATGCCCATCTCTGTATATAAATAAATAAATTCTGCTTTGTCTTGAAAGAACTGTCAGTAAACCTGATAATAGTTTCCAGCTTATCACTGACAACAAAGGCACATGCCCTACTTTGTAAGCACTGATGAACAAAACAGTTTTGTATTTTACAATGTACAAAGTACTGTATGTAATACTATTTTAAGATGTCTTTCCATTCTTCTTCTTCTTGTCTCGGATTGGCCTAATGAAAGTCTTTCATATTACAGTATGGGATCATTCTCACCAGGCGATTGAGGATCCAAAGGTGCTCCTGTGTTACCGAGTGTCGGCATGGACCAGGAACACCACCCATTACGAGGTGAAAGCACAGGATGGGAAAGAAGCATAGATGCCAAGCCTAAAGGAGGAAAGGACAAACGATGAGTAAAATACAAGCAGTCTCTCAAAATATAACTGCATACATTGTTATTGTTGTCGAACGATTATGATTGCACAAGGCATGCTTCCAGAGAAACCGAAGACTGAACAAGCTGGTCAAAAAGGCTGGTTTAATATTGCAGTCAGACAGTATAAAAAACAAGAACAGAGACAAACTATTTACACATCAGAGCTAATTTGGGGGATTTGTTTAATATAAAGGGCAACTTGAAACACACTTTTGTCCAAATTAGCTTCAATTGTTCAGTATGTTACTATTCATATTTAAGAATCACATTTGCTTGCATTTACACCCACATACGGGAAATATGACCTCTTCATTTGACCCTTCATAGTTGCGGACACAGCAAACACACACTGGAGCAGGCGGCTACTTAAGCACAGAGCAGTTCAGGTAGTCGGGTTGTTGCACAAGGTGACCACAGCCATGGGTCTATTGCCACATTCTCTTTCAAGCTCTGTCAACCTGAAAGGTCATTTTGGGGTTTTTTTTGCCTACATTCCTCTGCCGGACGGTGACTTGAACCAGGGCCATATGGTGGCATCTTAGCCACGTTGCCCCGAGTGCCCATAAGATCACACGTGTATGTGTGGGCTTACATCGAGCATTTGCACACTTGGCTGAAACCTCACAACTCAGAGGTTTTTAGATCTGTCTTATGACATCTACTGTATGTCAAGACACTGATTACGTTAATGATTTCTGATTTAGCAAAGCCGCCTCCTTGTGCTGCCACTTTACCATAGTGAAGAGGCTTGTGTGTATCCACAACCCGAGTTGTTGGGGGCTGATGTCCTTGGTAGGGTCACTTAGTAGGTAGGTCGTAGATGATTTACCAGACAAAATATGACTCAGAGAGTCACGATGGAGAAAAACATATTTTGAAGTAATTTTCATATTCCTGGGAATGGGTCACCGGGCCTCCCCTCTCGAGCCTGGCCTTGAGGTGCGGTTTGATGGCAAAAATTTGGTGGCCAGGGCTACACCAAGGGGCTAGACTGGGCACAGCCCAATGACACAACATGTGGTAGAGTGGCCGTTTCCTAACCCAAATGTCGAAGTGTCCTTGAACAAGAATCCCCAGTTGCATCAGTAGGTAAACGAGATAACAATGTGAAGTGCTTTGAGTACCTGAGGTGGAAAACCACTGTACAAGTGATACCCCATTTACCATTGTTGATCATAACATCCACAGTCATGGTTGGATGAAATAAAATGCACACAAATACAACACACTCATGCAGGCAGGCACAGACCAAAGTCAAAAGCAACATTTAGAAATATGAAGCATTACGAGACTTTTGTGTCATTGAGCTTCGTAGATCTGATTTGAATGAATGAGCCACTGCAAAATGGCGTTGACCGTCGTGGCATTTGATCACAAGTTATATTTCATTAATACACTATGAACTGGTGGTCTCCAGCCAATCGCAGAGCATGTTTAAACAAACAACCATGCACACCTTCGTCTTTACATGCCCTCCATGGTTTTGGAATGTTGAGTACCCAGAGAAAAGCCACGCAGCCACGGAGAGATCATGTAAACTCCACAGAGGATGGCCGGAGTCCACATTTGAACTCAAGGCCTCAGAACTGTGAGGCAGATGCGCTAATCAGTGCCACCAGCTTGAATTATATTAAATACAGTATAATTTTCCAACGACAAAATTGTGGCGAGTGAACATTGTCAGTGGTGAGTAACTCTCGGAAGCCACTCACCACAGCGGCTGATGAGCAAAACATTCATGTCAAGCTCTGCACTTAACACATTTTCCGTCACTCATTCCAAGTTGCTTGGATTCATTTCTTCACCTCATTAAGACATTCGCTATTGCTCAGGAGCCTCACTGATGCTGCATACGTGAAAAATATGTGACAGAAAAAAAAAACGGACATGGTAAAAGGGTGCAAATATGCCAAAACTTGACTTCAACCCATGTATGTACACATCTTGGAGACAAAGAAATTTCACAATGAGGTCGTGAACTGAAACCAGATTCTATAATCATGCCTCACACACATATGGTTCCACTTATTACCAAATGTAATAATAGATCACAACAGATTTATCATGTGGCATATGCATTGGTGCGGGCGAAGGGAGGTTGATGGCTGCGCTGAGCAACCACTTCTGGTTAACTCCAGGATTTACCATTCCCACTTGACCGAGAATAAAGGACACATGAAACCACTTATTGTATTTTCTCATTGCTTTTTCATGTGTTGTATATCATTTGCAATAAAACAACGCTTTTGCCAATTGTCTCTTAGTCCTGTCAACATCTCCATTTGCAACATTATGCCACAATGAAAACCAAGTACATCGGTTGCACATGATTAAAATATGGTAAAATTATTTCATTTTCCCCTCTTCTCTTCTGGCCACAACTCAGACCTGCTTTTAGTGTATCTAAGCTCTAAGCTTATCTAAGCTTGTTTTCCAGCTATCCCAGGAGCAACCTACCTGATTCGAATAATCAGGTTTGTTCTAATGATGCTTCAGAGCGAGCTGATGAGCTGATCATTTGAATCAAGTGTGTTGCAGCCGGGAGAGCTGAAAAACAGGCAGGACAGTGGCCCTGCAGGCCCAGAGCTGGACATGCCTGGTCTCAGGTGAAATCTATTTTCTGTCACCAAATTGTCAGCTGCTTCAGGGACATGTTATATAACATGCAATCGGCCTGCCGGAATGTCCAGCATGGCGCAATGCCATCAGCCAAATTTCCAAACACGATAAATTGGACTTCTCCCTGCATGAAAATTAAGATGCGCCAGTTTTTACACCGAGCGCAAGTGCACCTGATGACATCAATGGAGCCGTAAGTACTTAAAGTCATCAAACCTATCTGTTTTCACACCCATCACCACGGGTGCGATGCCCACTCATTGAGATGACTGTGCCCCACCCATTTCGGGGACGGATGTCAAAAAGTGAACTTTCATATTATTATTATTATTATTATTATTACTCTTACCCATCCATCCATTTTCTCATCTGCTTTTCCTCACAAAGGTCGCGGGTATGAGGGAGCATGACTTTGGGCAGTAGCGAGAGGTACACCCTGAACCGGTTGCCAGCCAGTCGCAGGGCACAGATAGACGCACAACCAGTCGCACTCGCAATCACACCTCGGGACGACTTGGAGTGTTCCATTAAACAGCCATGCATATTTTGGGAATGTGGGAGAAAAATTGAGTACCCGGAGAAAACCCACGCAGGCACGGGGAGAACATGCAAACTCCACAGAGGGAGGCCGGAGCTGGAATCTAACCCTGAACCTCTGCACTGTGAGGTCGGCACGCTTACCACTTGAGCACCGGGCCACCCTCTGTTATTAATCAAATTAATGTATTTGGTCGCGTGTGGCCTCGGCTGCCTTCAACACTCACTCACTTTGCACCGGTTCCAAACATGCGTTCAGTTTGTGACAATTTATTTATTTATTTTTAGGATTATTTAATAAAGAATATAAAATCAATGGCTCCTTCACGACGATTACTGTAATTTCTGGATCCACTAAAGTTCATTTTACAATTAAAGTGTGACATATTTTACAAATGGATTTTATGGAATTCTTGTCTCATGAAAACTCTACAATCTGAGAATCAGGAACAGCCTCAGAAATCAATGAGTCATGCATCCTTGGTGGTTGCACCCAAGAAATCAGTCAGAAGTCTTCCGAATCCGGAACAGGAGTCAATCCCAAAAATGCAGACCAGGAGCGTATCTAATTTATTATCACAAATCAGGTCGTGAGACCGACTAAGTGCAACACAAATCGCTGGAACAACCCAGAGCTAGATAATGCTACTAACAAAAAGAGCTCGCAAAAGAAAAGAGAAAATAACACTCTTGTCTCAAAATGACAAGGAAAAGAAGAGTAATGACTAAAACAAACACACTTCGGATAACAATAACAAAACAAAGCTAACAATAGAAAACAAAGCAGTATATACACAGGACTAGAAAATGATATTGAGAATGACGAAGGGCTAGAACACAGGTGTCAAATTCAAGGCCTGGTGGCCAGATACCGAAATGTCAAATTGTCATGCGTCTTAAATGATGTTGAGATTTTTCAAGTATCTTGTTTTTGCTTATGACAAGTCTCATTTAAGTAAGCCATTATCTCCAATAGAAAACTACTTAGCCCGATTCCTCAGACATACAGTATAATCACACCTATTAATAAAGACAGATCCTCTACCAATGGTTATACAAGGACTGGAACAGCAGGTCATGATCCTAAGCAGAGGTATCAAAACAAGCAGTCAAGGGAGATTCTACAAAGAGGTGCCTGAGATGATCCGACACATAGAAGCAGGGTTGCAGATGCAGGCTTTATGTGAGGCATAAATTTAAATTCGATCCAGCAGGTTCAGTGTCAAGCATGCATGCGAAAGTGACATAAATCACAAACCACAGAAGAAAACATGCAGCAAACAACAAAAACGCAGTCCTGTTGTAATTTCAGTCACAATTCCAAACATCTCTTGGCTAATTAAGTTCGCATAATGGTTGGTAATGTGCCAGTCTAAGTCAAGAGCAACATCAAAATAAAAGTTGAAAGAGAAAATGGACAAATCCCACGAATATGATAAACAACCAAAGCAGATGAGCACAGGCATTCTCAGCAATGCGCCAAAACTCCACTTAACACTCGAGCAGTGTGTGTGGGTTGGGTTAGCGGCAAAATTTGAATCGCGGGCGCATGACATGACGACATCACAAATTACAACCAAGCAAAAGCCGCTCCGTGTTCGCTGTCAAGTATATAGAGACAATACACATCCAGTATTTTGTGTTTAACCCAGCCACAAGGGAGAAGTGCCCTCCCCTGGGGGTACACTGTTCCCTAGTGCCGGTCCCAAGCCCGGATAAATGGGGAGGGTTGCGTCAGGAATGGCATCCGGCGTAAAACCTTTGCCAAAACGAACATGCGAGTTGATAAAACGATTTCCATACTGGATCGGTCGGGGCCCAGGATAAAAACGACCGCCAACAGTGCTGTTCACCTACATGGTACTGTTGGAAATTGGACTACTATTGGTCAAAGAAGAAGAGGAAAAAGAAGAGGAGGACGATTGGTGCAGAGAAAGAGGGAAAAGAGGAAGGGTAGAAGTATTGGTCTGAGGTTAGGAACTCTGAATGTAGGTACAATGACAGGGAAAGGCAGAGAATTAGCTGACATGATGGAGAGGAGAAGAGTAGATATTCTGTGTGTTCAGAAGACAAGGTGGAAGGGCAGCAAGGCTAGAAACATTGGAGGAGGCTACAAGCTGTTCTATGACTGTCCGTGTTGTATGTTATGTGTTGTGTTTATTATTTTACTCTATGTTAACTGTTTTGTTAAGTGCTTTGTTACAGCCGCCGCTGTTGTGAAAGCGCTATATAAATCAGCATGTATTGTATTGTATTGTATTGTATTGTATTGTATTGTGGTTTAAATAGGAAGAGGAATGGAGTAGGGGTGATTATAAAAGAAAAATATGCTAGACATGTAGTAGAAGTAAAACGAGAGTCAGACAGGTTGATGTGCGTGAAGGTAGAGATAGAAGGTGTGATGATGAATGTCGTCAGTGGGTATGCACCACAGGTGGGCTGTGAGTTAGAAGAAAAGGAAACGTTCTGGAATGAGAAGGATAGAGTGACAGAGAGCATTCCCAGGGGAGAGAGAGTAGTGATTGGAGCAGACTTAAATGGTCATGTAGGGGAAGGTAACAGAGGCGATGAGGAAGTGATGGGCAAGTTTGGCCTAAGAGATAGGAACTTGGAAGGACAGGCAGTCTTTGCCAAAAGAATGGAAATGGCCGTGGTAAACACCTATTTCCAAAAGAGAAAAGAACACCTGATAATTTACAAGAGTGGAGGCAGGTCCACGCAGGTAGATTATGTCCTATGTAGAAGAGGTAATCTGAGGGAGGTTAACGACTGTAAGGTGGTGCCAGGAGAGAGTGGAGCCAAACAGCATAGGATAGTAGTGTGCAAGCTGAAAATGGAGGTGAGGAAAAGGAAGAGGGTGAAGACAGAGAAGAAAATAAAATGGTGGATATTGAGGAAAGAGGACTGTTGTGAAGAATTCAGGAAGGAGGTAAGGGCAGTTCTGGGCAGCGTTGAGGAATTCCCAGATGATTGGGAGACTACTGCAGCAGTGATTAGGGAGACAGGCAAGAAGGTGCTCGGTGTGGCCTCAGGACAGAGAAAGGTGGACAAAGAGACCTGGTGGTGGAATGTTGAGGTTCAGGAAAGTGTACAGAGGAAGAAATTAGCGAAGAAGAGATGCCTTGTTTAATGCATCTCTTTAAACAATGTTTAATGCCTTCAAAATACGATACAATGCAAATTCAAAGTGCATGAAAATGACGACTCACCAGAGCTTGATTTTCTGCAACCAGACGGTCCCATCTCGTGGTAATAAGAGACAATGACAACTCAATTGTGTGTTTTATGTCCAGCCTACTTCGTAATTTTGTTTTAGTCGCCGCTGCTGCAGAAAACCCCGCCTCACACAGGTAGCATGTCTGAAATAGCAACAGTGCTATTGTGGCGATCTCAGAATATTCAGCCATAACTTTAATCCAGTTGGCTCGAATGTACTTTTAAGGTCGCCGTCATTTGCGATCTCCAGCAGTTTTTTTTACTCATTTTCTTTTTAGCGTAATCGGTCACGTGACGCAGAAGCGTGGCTTGACGTGTGTCAAGCGTGACACAGACGGATGTAACGGAGAATCCGGTAATTTTTCAAAATAAAACATCTTTCGTATTCCGAAAAAAATAAAACGGAATTAAGGCAAGTTCTTTCTGTGCGGCCTGGCACCAAATGCCCTGCGGACCGGTATCGGTCCGCAGACCGGCGGTTGGGGACACCTGGGCTAGAGTACAAAAAGATGATGTCACGGTTCTGTTTTTTGGTCTGGCCAGCAGGTGGCATGAGTGGACTTGCACACCTGCTGCCAATCCATTCATTATGGGACTCTGTATTTAAGGACTTTTCTGTGGTTCACCTGTTGTCGGAGTATTGTTTATGCCTTGCTGTTTCCATGCTCATAGACCCTTTTGCTATAGACATCGTTGTTTTTCGCTTTTGATACTCTCGGTACTATTGATCTTGTAAGTGTGGTTTTCATTTTGTGATTTGGCTTTTGCTTGCGTGTGCTTTGTCACATTGTTTTTCGTTTGCATTCTCGGTTCTTGGTTTCTACCCTTGCCTTTTGGCAAGCGCTTTTTGTTAATCATCATTGTACGCCCTGGTCCATTTGGACCAGCGTTTTTTGTTACTCTTTGTCGGTGCGATTTTTGTATTAAAACATTTTTGCTACGGAGACCTTGTTGATGTCTACACTTTTGGGATCCAAACTCAATTCGGCTTGTCCAAAATGTGACAGATGACAAGGGAAGTGAAGAGAGAAGTGGCCATGGCCAAACAGAAGGCATTGAGGAGTTATACGAGAGGTTGAAGACAAAGGAAGGTGACAAAGAATTGTACAGGCTGGCGAGACAGAGAAATCAGGCTGGGAAGGATGTACAGCAGGTGAGGTTGATTAAAGACAGAGAGGGAAATGTCATTACGAGTGAGGAAAGTGTGTTGAGGAGATGGAAAAAAATACTTTGAGGAGTAGTTAAATGAAGAAAACAATAGGGAACGTAGGAATGAAGAGCCAGAGAGAATTAAAAAGAAGGTCGATCAGGTTAGAAAGGATGAAGTCAGAAAAGCATTAAAAAGGATGAAGAGAGGTAAGGCGGTTGGTCCAGATGACATACCAGTGGAGGTATAGAAGTGCTTAGGGGATGTGTCGGTTGATTTTCTGACGAGGTTGTTTAAAAGAATATTAGACACAAACAAGATTCCTGATGAGTGGAGGAAGAGTGTCCTGGTACCAATTTATAAGAAGGGAGATGTACAAGAGTTGTAGCAACTACAGGGGGATAAAGTTGATGAGCCATACGATGAAGGTTTGGGAAAAAGTACTTGAAGCCAGGTTGAGAGAGGAAGTGGAGATTTGTGAACAGCAGTATGGTTTCATGTCGAGGAAGAGCACCACAGATGCAATATTTGCCCTGAGGATGCTGATGGAGAAGTACACAGGTATGAGAGTGGCTAGTGATGAAAAAAGCGGAAGGGGGCTTGGCCACGTACAAAAGTGACACTCAACATGCTGGAGATGAAGTGTATTCAATTTACACACTATTTGAAACTTGAACAGAAAAAAAAATCCCAAGATTGTTCACTATTCTTTCAAGTGAAAATTTGAAATAGGTCTTCGTGCAACTTTGCTTATGCATTCCTAGTGAGCACCAACATGTAACTATATAAACTATATTATATAAAGTGGATGTCTATTTACAGTACATACAACAATATACATGTACAGTTTCATGAGGTAGAATACTTTATTTTCTCTTCGTTTTAAGCTTTTCACGCACTTCAGCTTCGGCATAAGTCTCGATAACATTCGGCATTCACGAGAAAGGGGTTTAGGAAGGTGAACACGGATTGGTTGTGGTTCTGCATTTGCCAATATAGCGACCAATCACAAAAAGTAAGACATTGGTTTTAGCCCATATAGGAAGTAATGACAAACTAACGCTTCGCGATAAAAAACGGGATTCAAAATGGATGCTTGCAAACGTTGTAAACATTACGAGCCCCGAATCTGCCGAAGACAAGTCCGGAAAAGATGCTGGGATTCTCCTTCGGGAGAATGGACAAGATCAGAAATGAGGTAATCACAGGGACAACTCAGACAGGAAAGTTTGGAGAAAAAGTTAGAGAGGCCAGACTGAGATGGTTTGGACATGTACAGAGGAGGGACAGTGGATACATTGGTAGGAGAATGTTAGAGATGGAGCTACCAGGTAGGAGACAGAGAGGAAGGCCAAAGAGGAGATTCATGGATGCCGTGAGGGAAGACATGCAGGTAGTTGGAGTCAGAGTCGAGGATGCAGAGAACAGGGAAAGATGGAAATTAATGACTCGCTGTGGCAACCCCTGAATAGGGACAAGCCGAAAGGAGAAGAAGACACATATTTTGTGTTTTATTACATGACCATATTTTTAAATTAAAATGACTCGTGGACAAAGTAGCAGAGCTCATTGTAAAAATGTACGAGAAGCTCGTGCCTCGCCGGTCCGTCCAATTGGACGCGGGCTGCAACATTGTCAATGTTGTTGACTGCCACCATCTTCTTGTGGATGAATAAAAAGTCAAACAATGTAACATACTTCATTTCGCCATGCAATGCATCAATGCACACGCAACCATCGACACGTGTGTGTGTGTCTGTGTCTGTGTCTGTGTGGGAGGGGGGTTCGGGGGGTGAAATTTTGTCGATTTTAATTTTTTTAAATTTTTAATTTTTTTAAACCACACAACACATCCATCCATGTTCTGAACCACCTAGCCTTACTACGGTCGTATATGGACAAATTGATACATAATACACACATTGATGCAGTTAACACACGCACGCAAACAAAACACTTCTGTGGTAGCATAACATTGTGAGCAATCTTAACAGCAGAGTTGTCGAGCGTGAGCGTTGGAAGGAGGAAATGGGGGGGGGGGGGGGGGGGGGGGGGGACTTTGTGTGTTTGGATTTCGTTCATGTTTGGTGATGTTCCGGCTGTCGCTCATCTCGGCGTGCATGCGTCTGCTTGTGTATGTGCACGTGTGCGTGGTTGGGCGCCCGCGTTCGTGCGTGTGAATATGTTTGCACGTGCGCGATTATGTCAATCGCGGAAGGTTTGTCCCTTCAAAAGTCGAACTTCGGTCAAATATATAGCAAGGTGACCCAAGTAGTAAGTAACCACTGCAGCTCGTGTGTGTGTGTGTGTGTGTGTGTGTGTGTGTGTGTGTGTGTGTGTGTGTGTGTGTGTGTGTGTGTGTGTGTGTGTGTGTGTGTGTGTGTGTGTGTGTGTGTGTGTGCGTGTGTGTGTGCGTGAGCGCGTGCACAGACAAAATTGGCTCTTAGTCTTTGACTGGTTGGCCACCCTTGTGAGTAGGTGTCTACTGTAGTAAACGCTGTCCCTGAAAGGATTAAAGTACAGTATTCTGTATAAAGCTACATTTAAATCTCATAAGTAACTGTGGTTCACACACACCTTCAAAGGTCTTGTTGAGTCCATCCATCAATAGAAAATACCGATGTACTTTATATGTTGGACAAGTGACCATAACATAAAATCATAAAATGCTTAAACTGTGTTACACAATAAGAAACTAACATTTAGAATGTTGGCATTTGCTAACACTGTCTTTTTTTCCAAATCGACCATCACAATATATCCATGTGCTATATTTTGAGGGGGGAAAATGTCATGTGACACCCAACAAGTGCCAGGCTCTAGTTTTCTTTTTAACCCCTGTTAAGTAGCACACAATGAACATGTGAGGCTGAAGCACTCACCAAAGCAAGTCGCAGATGAGAGAAATGTATTAAAAGAGAGAAAGAGCGAAACTGGGAAGAGTGGACACATAAGAATTTGTGATTTAGCAAGCAATGCTGTGTTGGTTGTCCTATTGAACACCAAGGGAAAATAATATATTTGACATTAAATGCAAAAGAAAAGTCTCCAGTTTTACTAATTTCTTCCCTTGGCATACTCTTTTTGTTTACATCTAATTCTTTACCGAAAATGACATAATCCTTCTAGCAACATATGTTTGTACTTATAATATATGTGTGTATCTGTAGCAAAGTCCCGTTGCTTCAAAATAACCGCATAAAGCAAGATGCAAATTGTTTTACCCTCTATGTTCAGGATTTTTATTTTTTTATTTTTTTTAATGAGACGCTTACCTTGGTTGCAAAGTCTACCGCGTGTGTGTTCATCTGGCTGAAGTGAAAAGACAAGAGAGTTCCAGCGTCCTTTGCCCAACGGTGGGGCCTTGGATCTTGTACAGTCCTTTCAAATCTCTGTCCAGATGCTTGAGTGTTATGACCTAAACAGACACTGAGCTCTGCTACTGATTGTCACATCCATCCATCCATAGAGACCGCATGGGTGGGAGGGTGGTTCAGACAATCTCACCGCCTCTATCGTATGAGAAACATTTCTCACTCCCTCACTCACTGATGAGGCAAGTCAGCAAATGCGACAAAGTACTCTACATGAAGTAGCCTGTGTTAAATTCACATCTGATGCAACGTCACACTTGTGTTGATATCGGACCAATCAGGCTCCCAAAATGCTGCTCAGAGGCTTGTTAAAAAAGAAGAAACTTTGGATGAGCTCAGCAAAAAAATACAACAAAAACACCCCCACCCCCCATAATATATCAACTTTCCAATTTTAAACATAAACGTCATATACAACGTGACCCACCCAATAATACTGTATGCCCGCTAGGCACTGAAAGAAGAATAAGAGCTGAAAGAAGAATAAGAGCTTTGATGTGAAGTCATATGCTCCATTGTTAGTTCCCACTCCTTGATTTTGTTGTGATTACAGTACTGACAATATCTGGCTGTCATAGAACAGTAAAGCCTTCAAAGCTGCGATACATTGTGAACTTTGTGTTCATATCGAATTAATTCAAATTCCATCTTGTTTTTTGGAGGGGGTTTTTTTCCCCCACTAAACTCAGGTTCTGGTTGTGAAAAGGGATGCCGATCAAATTATGTAATCTGACTAGGGTCTAAGATTGAGTTGAAAACCCCCAAAACAAAATACAAAGTTTGATTTGTATCAATTTTTCTTTTCACGGCTGATATGAATTTAAGATAAGATAAGAAAACCTTTATTAGTCTCGCAATGGAGAAATTCCCAATTCACAGCAGCAAAGTTATGAAAGGAAGAAGTAGTACAACAAAATATAGGAGCTGCTGGAAAGGCAGCCACTCTCGCGGCGCCATTTTGAAGTCAAAATAACAAAAATAATACAACACAACACATAGGACACAGACAGTCGTGCAATCTTCACCAATTTTCTGCATACACTTTGTTGTCTGAAGCAGTTATAGATAAAAGAGGAGAGGATCAAAGTGTCCTTTCTCCAGTGGATCAGAGACATCATGCTGAAAATGTGCACACGTCTGCTACAAGCAGACACGTCTGCTGAAAGCAAACACGAAGCTGTAGCGTCCATTGACGAAAAGAGATTAGTTCACTTCTCCTGTCCCACGTAATCCACTTCAAACTCCAAGCCGCGACTCCCAGCTCCAAATCCGCATCGGCGCTCCGCGCTAACGCTCCTTTCTTTTCATCGTCGGCTCCTCAAGACTTACATCCATCCAGCTGCAGACCGTTCAACAGCACCGATCTCTCCGCTGAACAAAGCAGGGCTGTGAAAAATCCTGCCCATTACAGGCGCAAGACACAAGCGCCCCGGGACTGTCCAGCAACGACAGTCAAATGGCGCCGACATTCCTCCCAGTCAAAAACAGTGCTGGTATACCCATGCTGCCGAGAAGGCGCAATCACCAAGCACAGAGTCTCCTCCTTGATGAATGTCGTGGCCAAAAAATGCTGAAAAAAGTCCACATCAGGTCCACACGACGTAACAACAAACACAAAGTGACAAAACAAACACAAAAACAACAAAAAAAAAGCAAGGCTCATGAGAGCACTTGCTGACGGCTGCCTACTCGGGCGCCATCCTGACTTCAAAGACCAATTTATAGACCCATAAATCGACACTTTTAAGATCTTTTTCCTATAAATTCATGGGACTTCTTGCATCATGTGAGATCTCGTTACAACACAAGAGTATCGTGTCCTAAAAAAACACTAAGGTTTGGGGTTAAAAAAAAAACACTGAAACAGCTGTGGACTCAAACTTCATGAGACAGTCAGGAATGTGACTGTCATGAGTTTAGAGTGCTTTTTGGCCACTTTATTTACACAGTGTGCCCTGTGGCTAAAATGGTTTTAAATTATTATTCTGATTTGATCAGGTTATATTCAATAAAACACACATTATTCATATAATTGCATTGGGTTCAAATCATGATGTCAATATCCCTATTTTTACTAATGCACCAAGTTGGAGATACAAGTTACGACGATTTGCAGCATTGCTTCTTCTGAGAATGGCTTCCATATATGAAAGTAACATTGGTACTGCATGAAATCCTTAACTGAATTGAAAATCAAACAACCAAATGAACTGTAAATTAAATTGGGCCTATGTAAACTGAATCGGATCGATTTTGGAAATCTGAATGGAGCCCTAAAACAGAAAAAATGAGATTCGCTAATTCATCTCACATTACAGCCATTCATTTTCCGATCCGCTTTATCCTCACAAGGGTCGCGGGACGTTCTGGAGCCTCTCCCCGCCGTCTTCGGGCAATAGGCTGAGGACACCTTGAACCGGTTGCCAGCCAATCGCAGGGCACACACAGACGAACAACCATCCGTGCTTACATTCGCAACTAGGACAATCTAGACTCTAAATTCCTAGTTGCGAGTGTAAGTCCCAAAGGCCAAGCTATTTGGCTTTCCTACATAGAATGCCCAGAGAACAGCCAACTGGCTGACCGTTCTCGTACTAATGTGAAGAAAACCACCACATTCCATTTGAACAAGGTGGGGGAAGAGCCCCACCTTGCTGCATTGACAGAACAATGTTGACAAAATGGGCGGCGGGAAAATATCAAATTTGGGTGCCTGTCTGGTCTATCGCCCAGAAAGTAATTGTGTAGTACCCTCCCATACTGCTAGGGAGCAGCAACAGCTAGCCAATTGCCTTGTGTTTAGACTCGTCACAAGAGACAAGCGAATTTGTGACGACACAGGACAACGGTGAAACAATAAATATGAAAGATCATAAAATACTTTTTTGTGTACATTTGATTCCAATTCAAGCTGTTATAACACAATTCTTCAATGTTACAGACGGTTATAGTAACAATATGACGCATTAATTGTTAAAATAAGCGGGTTTTTTTCACATTTTCAGCTAGTGGTGCGCCTTTGCTCAAAAAAGTTGATAAAACACTGATGGAGGACACCCACCACATTCTATTTGAACAAGATGGGGGAAAACCCCCAACCTTGTGTTTTCGCAGGGAAATACGTCTCATAGCTCCTATATACCGTTTTGAAATGCTGCCCCAGATTGGCTTTCTTCGGCAATGCCACCGTTGCATTGCAAATCAAACAAACAGGCTTTGAATGAGAATAAACAAAAAAAAAAATCTTGCTCCCACTCAAGGTGAAAATGGTAGTTCTTGGCTCGTTTCCTCTCAGCCATGTTGACGTTTGGTGGTGACAACCGCTGTGATCGCGAGCTGCTCGCTATTGTTGAACAACTTTCAGGAGTATTCCAACTCATCGGTAAGAAAATTCGCTATTGGCTGTCGCTGAATGATGTCATCGGGGCGATGGCTAATATGCGATTTACTTGGGGGGATTTTTTTTCTTATCTTCTTTACTTTTGTAATTTTTATTTGTTGATGTTTTTTTCATTTATTTTAGAAAAAGAAGTTTTACATTTACATCCAGCCCAGATTATAAACCTGGCGGGATCAGCCAGCAGCGGCTTCATTTGGGGGAGGAGCCACAACAGCACCCGGCGCTGCTCATTAAGAACAACATGCTTTCGCCACACAGACTCCAAGTCTCCAATAACACAAGAAAAAGTCATTAGATTGTCACGTCATTTTTTGAAAAAAAAAGTCGCTCGAGAGGGTCTTAATGCTCACTAAATATAGCTTCAAAGTCGCTAAACTGGCAACACTGACTTCCAGTTATGACATTGAAAAACAAAAAAATTCCTACACGCCTCGCGGTCGACTCGGGATCAGTCCGCGGTGGACTGATTGACCGCGGTCGACTGGTTGGGCACCCCTGATTTAGAGTGTTCCATTAACCTGCCGTAAATGTTTTTTTTTAAATGTGGAATGAAACCGGTGTACCCAGAGAAAACCCACGCAGGTCTGAGGAGAACATGCAAACTCCACACAGGGAGGATTGAATATTTATTCCTATTTATGGTATTCACACAGCCGATGAATTCCAATATTTTTTGCTAATATGCGACACGTATCGGGATTTTTCCATGCAGTGTGAAGAGTACATTTCCGATTATTTTTCAAATCTGACCTTAGCCTCTTTCGTATGTGGATAGAAATCGCAGATGTTTGGAGACGTTGCACATTTAGTGATGTTCGAGTCCCAGACTCTGCCCGTTCCATGTCCCTCTACCATATTTTCCGCACTAAAAGGTGCACCTAAAAGCCTTCCACTTTCTTAAAAGCTCACAGTACGCCTTAAAATTCGATGCGCCTTGTGTATGGTCATGACGGTAATATTTCGACTCCAAAATGGCTCCTTGCTCGAGACATGCTGACAACGCAGAGTTCAAACTTAAGGCGATCGGTTACGCAGTTGAACATGGAAATAGAGCAGCGGCAAGACAGTTCAAAGTTAACGAGTCAATGTTATAACTTGCTGTTGGTTAAGTGAACTCTGCTGCTGCT